>NC_054601.1:23463944-23823267 GCF_004785595.1 Juglans microcarpa x Juglans regia | reverse complement strand
TTTTTCCTTTTGCTATATATATTTCATTTAAAAACCTTAGAATTTATTCTTATTACATAATATACAATAAATTAATTGAATCAATCAATATAATTATATAATTTAATTTTATAAAATTTGACATTCTTTTACTCTTTAAGCTTATTTTTATCATCAAGTCATATCATTTCTTAAAATTATAAAGTTATAAACTAACGTTCTGACATAATTAAATGTTATATCTTATTAGTTATATATGCATATTTATCAAAAAAAAAAATTTTACAGAATTGCTATAAACTTACTCATAAAATTTTACCAACAAACAGTTCTATATGTAAATACTTACATCAAAAATAAATTTAATTTTATGAAATATCACATTCTTTTGCTCTTTGAGTTTATTTTTATCATTAAACAATATCATTGAATTAAATAAATTAAAAACCTCATAATTTATTCTTATTGCATAATATAAAATAAAATTAATTGAATCAATCAATATAATCATATAATATAATTAAAAATAAATTTAATTTTATAAAATTTAACATTCTAAACGTAATTTTACTACAAAATAATTATAAAAATTTTTACAGATAATCAATTATTAAAAAGTATTAAAAAGCACATGTATTATTTAATATTTAGCAGTTTCAGACTTTACTTTCAGTAACGAAAAAACAATTATGTAATATTTAGTCGTTTTAGACTCTTTTCTTCTACACTAGATGTTTATATTTTAGAATAATTTAATACAGGGCAAACGTGCATCGCACGTAAATTCACTGCTAGTATATATATATATATATATAATTTGTTATTCATAAGCTACTATTTAGTTCTATTTCTCACATTTGACAATTTTATATATTATATATAAAATACTTATTATTCATCAGCTACTATTTATTTTTATATTTCACATCTGACAGTTATATATATAAATATATATATATTACGCTACAAGAAAACTGCTTATTTGTTGCCTGTTAATTCCAGCGAAATGACTATTGACATCCAAAATGAATCTGTTTTAGTTACAAATGATCTTTTTACCGCAATTAAATGGCTACAAAAGCTCGTTTTTCTTGTAGTGATATATATATATATATATATATATAAGATATGAGTACTTTTCATAGAATATAAAATTGGGGTGGGCAGTGGGGCCCCGCCCCCGCCCTTCATCTACGGCCCCTAGTGGGGGCGAGTGGCTGGGAGGGTCCAACTCTGCCCCGCCCCGCTTACATTTATATATATATATATATATATATTATATACATATATATAAACATAAATATATATATTTATATTTTACAAATTGTGTCTATATAAATATATATTACAATTTGTTAGACTTGTTCATAAAAAATACATTGACAAATTTAAAAACTACATAGTTTACAAATTAATACACTACAATTTACACAAAATATGTACTAGCAAATTTAAAAATTACATACATTTTAAATTATAGTCATATTTACAAAATTTAAATTTATAATTTGAATCTAAAATTGTATTTTTAATTACTTTTGTACTTAAAAATAATTTTTAAATCATATAAATGTAGTGTTTTTTTTTTAATGAAAAGATGAGGGGTGGATTGGAAATCCGCCCCGCACCCCGCTTGCCCCGCCCTAGCAACCTGGGGGCGGGGGATGGTGATGAAATCTCCACCACCCCTATCCATGCAGGGCGGGGTGCTATGAAGGGATGTCCCGCCCCGTAGAGGACGGATAGCACCCTTAATATAGAGTGTAGGTAATGAATAATGGCTGATAGAAAAAAATTATTCTTATATGAAATATTTCTATAAGAAGAACGCTCTTCTTGTATATATATTTTTTATTGACATAGGGCCTGTCCAAATTTATTTAGGGTGAAGTTGATGGGTTCAATTATATACGTGGATAAGTTAGAGCATGTCTATTCATGGGGTGAGGAGCATTGATATCTTTCTTTATGGTCAACGACTAGGTTCTAGGTATCTATTTCATTAACTCGAGGAACTTTGGCTGGACGTTGGATTAGCAAACGAGATAAAGTGGTTCTTTAATTAATGGTTTTTTTTTTTTGGTTAAAAATAATTGGTTGCTTTTGCTTGATATTGCGCAATTTAAAATTCGTATAAATTTTAGCTATAACATCCGGACCAATCAAGCTCAATTTGTATTATTATTATTATTATTATTTTATTTCCACGTTAACTTTCCTGCATGTTTTATTTTTTTTTCTTTCCGTCTATATTTTTTTTTTTCACCCCTAAGTTTTCCCTCTTGTCCACGGCATGCATGATCTTGCATGTCTCTTGCCTATTTTTTTTTTTCTCTAGGGTTTTTGTCAATCAACTATTTATATACTTGTACTCCTCTCCTGAAAATGAAGGAGCCGCAAACCTCCGTCGAGAGTCTTCGTCCCCGCAAGGTCAACGCCTCACTCACACGACCCGTAGCCCTCGGCTCAGCTCATCACATTGCACTCGTAGCCAACCACCAGTGTGTATGAAGGAAACCTAGGAATAGCACTGCCGTCACCTTCCCCATCCCTATCGTGTGCAGAAACCAACGCCCTTGTGCACTAGCCGCTTCAGTTTTTCTTTTCTTTTCCTTTTTTCACTCGGTTTACCACTGCCACCGCACCACACCTTCAAGTAACCACAACCCAGCGGTTGCCACCAGCGTCCTTCCCGTAGCAGCAACCCCACGGATCAGACTCTACACTACCGTCGCGCCCCGCCCTAAGCCATAGTTCAAGCCACTGCAGGTCCCCTGTTTTTGACACCCAAAACAGAGTCAATCGTCCCTCCTCCACTGCCAACGACTGAAGCTCCCCAACCTTTTGCCGCTGTACACCATAGCCCAGTCGTGAGTCACTGCTAGGTAGATCTCCATTCACTACCGTAAGCTTTCGTTTCCTTCCCCTGTGTTCTCTTTTTCCCTCACTCTCCGTCTCCCTCTTGGTGCTCTCATCTCTCTCTCTCTCTCTCTTATCTCTCTCCCTCTTAGACTGCACCGTCACTTGCTAAGGAGGTCGTCGCGAAATTTTTTCTGTCCAGCCACCAGGTCTGCCATCGCACGGTGGTTGTGCCTCTCGGTGAGTATCTCGCACTTTCCCTTCCTCACTGTAACTTGTTTCGTCTTTCCGTAGCCTTTGTAAGACCACACGTAACCTCTAGCCAAACTTTCAACCTTTTCACTTAACTTTAAATTACATCCCTACCCTTTTATCTGAAAGTCATAACAGATTGGTTTATATTTATTCATGTGAGCTGGGTGTTTGTAAATTTGTTGAAGTATATTATTAGTAATAATGTATTTTTTAATATATAAATTTTAAAAGTACATAGTAAGTGCAAAATGTTATTTTGAGATCTTTAAAGAGAAACTAATTAGTCTATTTTTTATTAAATGAAATTTTTACTTCCTAACTTTTAATCAGTTTTGTTATAATTATGTTAAGAGAATTTTTTTTTTAACTAGAGATGTATTTTTGTGGCATAGTTGTATTTAGTATAACATTATTATGCAATTTAGAAATAACTTAAAGTATAATAGTGAGAGGAATTAAGTAGATATTGATGATTTTAGAAAATGATGATATTTTAAGAATTATGAGAATTTTAGGTTTTGTGAATTTAAAATATGTTCTTTTAGTATTTTAGGTTTAAATATCGAAATACGTGGTTGATTGAAAATTTATGAGAATTTCGTTATTATGTTATAGGTGACGATTAATTTTTGTTCGACATTTTTTAGGAAAATTTTGGAAAAATTAAGAAGTCCAGGTAAGCGGAGTTCCTATGCTAGACTTTGCATAAAATAAAATGAACTAAGGTCCTTTTTGGAAAATGTGCATGTTTTGCTATGAAAAAGAATTTGAAAACAACCTCAGATATTTGTTCTGCATTACTCATGAGATTTTGTTTAAGAGGAAAGTATTTTCTGTCATAACTGATGTAGACGTGAGCTTATTTTTGACATTCTGTATCTGAACTTTGAAAAAGAGAGCGAATATGAAATTTTGTGTATAAGTTATGTTTTGTGATCTGATTCTGTTCAGTACTCTGTGTTGATAAGATGTGGCACTTAAAAAATCTTTGGCATGACTTTCTGATTATGTTCTGACTTTGGTAATGATTCTGATATGGTGGTTCTGATTCTGTTTTACTCTGATATGTGGCCCTATCATGGGATATAATAGTGACATCTGGCCCTGTCACGGGATACAATAGTGACCTCTAGCCCTGTCACGGGATATAATAGTGACCTCTGACCCTACCATGGGATATAATAGTGGATTTCTGTTCTGAGTGCAATCGCTTTGATATTCTTGGTGATTTATGTTCTACTTGGCTTTCCGCAGAATGCACAACCCTACCACGGGGGTTAAACATGGTCTCCGTTCTAATATGATGTTCTAATATGTTATGATAAGATGAAGATGTTCAGTCATGTTGTGCCAAATGAGTCTTTGAATATGAAAAGTTGGTTCTGAATATGAAATGTTTGAAAAGTAGCTCTGATTTTCTGATAATATGTATTTTTGAGATTTGCATATTGATACTGAAATGTTTTGTTTCTGCATTCTGAACTCTGTGAAAATGCTCATGTTTACACACTAGTATATGCCATCTGCTTACTGATTTGTTGATAACTCACCCCTTATCTCCAATTAATTTTTAGATGATTTTTGAATAGTCCAGCTAAGGATCAGGATTATGGAGCATCGGTGAAATGATTATTTAAGCATAGTGGATTACTCATAGAAGATTTTTGAGAAGTGGCGGATTTCATTAAGAGATTTTGTAGTATTCTGATGACGTTATATTTTGGAGTCTATAAATATATTGATGAATTGTAAGTTTTAAGTTATAGGAAATAACTCTTCGATCCTTGTGGGAATGGGGTGTTACAATAGCTATATTGCTAGTTGGATACTAGTCGAAATTGAGTAAATTTCGTATTAATAGTTGAAATATATATATTTTGGGAAATACCTTATGCTTATATTCATGTAATTTATGAGTTTTAGAAATTAAATGTGAGCATGATATTTATTCTTGACTCCATATTATGTGATATCTTTGATATAATAATTTTGTGGTATATTGATGTCTTAGAAACATGATATCTTTACGGTGTATTGATATTTTTCTATTATCATGTAAACTTAGATAATATATATGGTTGAAACATGTTCTTTGCGATAAATTTGTATTGCTCCCATTAACCAATATGCTACATAATGAGTAAGCGGCAACTCACCGCTAGCTTTATATTATATTAGATTTAGTTTAAAATTAGATTAAACTTAGTTGAACTCAAATAAATTTAACAACTAAACGGAGCCTAATTGTACTCCCCCACCCCCATTACCCTCAAGATTCTTCTAGCCAAATTAAGGACGACGTACGTTCACTTGATTTACAAGGTCTTGTCTTAAACAAGAAATTAAACGTATATACGAAAAGAAGATAGTGGTCCGGCTCTTACTTTGGTTTGTCATGTAGAGGTTTTCCTGTCAATTAAGGACTAGCTAGCTAGTAAACATTCAAATCCAGATGCATGGAGAAGCATTCCTGCTCACGACTGATTCAGTTCTAGTTTAATTAGTTACACAGATGAAATTAGAAACTTGTAAATAGTAATAAAATAATTTATAAATAATAATGAAATAGTTTGAGTTGATTTTATGAGATTTTAGGAAATGAGAAATAAAAAATTAAATAAAAATTAATGGATTGTCGTGGAATTAACTTGTGGTGCTTCAAGGGACCAAAATTACTCTACTATTTTGGAACCTAGCTAGTTTACTACATATAACCACGACTTTCAATGGAATTAGCGTAGGGTTGGAGGATTGTGGCTCAAAACCCTCAAAGAGGTGACTTTTTTTTCTTTATTGGTCGGTCTGTTGACTTATACTTTTCCTCTTCTATAACACCTCGTTCTTCCATGAATAAGCATGAAAGTCACTTTTAGAAATTTCGAGGATCGAGCTAGTGTGCTATTACTGATCTTGACTAAATTATTTTCTTAACGAAGCACTAAATATAAAGATTCTTCATAATAAATAAAGTCATCCTATATTAAAATATTAAATTCATAAAACAGAGCGTGGAAGCATTTATATACTAAAAAAATTTCAAAATTTGTAGTATAAAAATCATGACTTAAAATCTCTGTACACGATTTAAGCCTTTGTCTCGTCTTCCTGGCCAAGTCTCATCCTATAACTCTATCTTCATAAATATTATCACCTGTGATGGTTTAAAAATATAAAATAAACTAAAATGAGTCGTAGACTCAATAAGAAACTCATCATAACGTAAACATTCTCAATATAATATTTTTCATAAAACATTTCCTGTGTGAGAGTAAAATCATGATCATTCATATATATGCTTATAACATGCATGACTTATCTTACTAGCTCACACACTTAACTATGTATGCAAAGTTGTGCACCAGCCCCACATCCTATAACTATAAGGGGAACCGCTAATAGTATCCTAACATACTATGGTAGACCAGGCTTAGGTCCGTGGCTAGCATATCCACCTATAAAATCGCATTAGTACCATGCATCAAAATGACCATTTTATTAATTGTTTTGAGCTTATCTTATACTTGAACTTATGAAAACTTACGAGTCTTATACAACATAAGATTAATGAGATGCATAATACGTACATAACTATAATATGCATAATGAAACATGATCATGAATTATGAAGAATGACGTGCTCGAAGATATCATGACATGCATTGTACATAAATATTGGCTTCCAAATAACTAACTTTAATAGTAATATAATTAGCTAACATGTGATAATCCTAATTTATGATCAATCTACTTATCTTAGAGCATTGACATTAGATTAGTCATCCCAATCTTCAAAATTTGACTAATATGTAACTTTTTTGCTTTTAGCTGATCACTCAGAACTTGAAGTCTACATTGGATTATCTATCACACTCTCTATAATAATAAAATTTTATTATTTTTTGTTATTTATATTTCTTTAATTATTTTTTATTTCTTAAATACTTTTTATTTTTTATTTTAATAATCTCCAATAGCCTCCAACAATCATATTCATTTTCATTAATTGAATTCAACAATCTATAAAATTAGCATCTCTAGTTGACAATTTTGTAGATGTTAACAAAAAAAAATTATTATGCACATTCACAATCCTATATGCAGTCAACTAGAGAAACAGTTTTGGATGCATATTCAATTTTTATGTATCCAAAAAGTACATGCTAGTTTTTGGACATTCACAATGCTAATGTTCACTGCCTGCCATTATTTCCAAATAATTTTTATGCACATTCACAAACCCAATTGCATAAACCACATGATCACACCCTATAACATCAGCATATAGATGAACTTTGATGGTATAAAAAAAAAGGAATTTAACCAACATATAACAACCCAAAATGATCAACAAATTCCAACATATGCAATCCCAATAGCAACATATAGTTTTGACAAGCATATGGTAGTCCCAACAGAACAAGTGCAGTCCCTACGCCAGCATCCCAACTCTAGTTTTTACTCTAATATTTCCTCGTCTTACAACAGCATGTAGTTGCTGCCCACAGTCACAAACACCCATATTCAAAATAACAAAAAATCTCAAAATAGCAATGGCAATAGTTGTTGCCCAGCCACATGTATTTGCTACACATCTTCAAAATGTTGAGATGGAGATGGAGATGGAGATGAAAATCACTTCAGTGAATCCTTAAAAATCTCTTTCTGAAGATTCAAGAAATACTCTTGCTGCATTCCATTCAATCATCCTCTTTTTCTCTACCAGTAATTCAGCCCTATCAGAATGAAAATTGTTGACCGCTTGTCTTCTCTCCACCATGCATATGGCTTTGTCATTTCTTATGCTAGTTAAGGTGTCAACAAATTCAACATCGGAAGCTTCTCTAGCCTTCCTCTTCCTCTCCCCTTCTTTCTCAACCTTCGTGCCTAGAGATCTCCCAGAAATTAGCACTACGTTGTCATCTATTGTGTCGCCTCCTAGTGGAGTTGATTCTGCACTAGTTAGGCATTTCCTATGTGGTTTCCTTCTCGTTAACAACATGGATATATGTTGCTACCATTTTGGTTGGTGTCTCAATAGACACCAACAATGTTCCATGGTGTAAGTGGCCTTCTCAGTCTCTCTATACATGATTTTGGCTTTTTCGATATAAATATGCCAAGTAATGAGAATGTGAGAAGAGAATTTCAGCAATAATTTTAGAATTGATGCGGTTAGAAACTCATACCTTGTCTTGCTCTGTCTCACCACTTGGATGCTGTAACACCCGGGTCCAGCACCAAACGCGCTTTTTA
Source organism: Juglans microcarpa x Juglans regia (assembly GCF_004785595.1). Taxonomy (NCBI): domain Eukaryota; kingdom Viridiplantae; phylum Streptophyta; class Magnoliopsida; order Fagales; family Juglandaceae; genus Juglans; species Juglans microcarpa x Juglans regia. The sequence continues at coordinate 23,814,921 of NC_054601.1, read as the reverse complement.
AATATTTTTGGAGTGTATATGTATGAAAAGCCCATTTGAAATTAATGAGTAATTTTTGGAATAGACTCCGGGCCCAATTTTTATTTTGATGGATACTATTTTTTTATTTGGGCTTGCTAATTAAGTTAAAATCATTAAATAGTTTTAGATTAGGTGAAATTCTTTTATCTGTCGAGAAATTTGTAGGACAAATTGGATTATTTTAGAGGTTGAATCTATGCCCCACGCATCTCCCATTTCCACTAGGATTATTATTTTAGAGTTTTCTTTCATTTAAGATTCCTAACCCATACCAGCTATTATACCCACGACTCCACAATCATGCATGTCTCTCCTCTAGGATCCAGCTACCTATATATACATATACACGCAAGTAGAACCATGTTCAATGCCCCTATTTACGTAGAAAAAAAAAAAAAGAAACCAAGCAACTGCTAGGGTTGCTGCAGCCTGAGTTACAGTGAAACATCTCCTCCACATAGCTGCCGCTAGCCCTATTGCACCTCCACAAACCACTCAGTCTCCACCTCAAAACACAACAGCCCCGATCGGAAACCATCCAACATGCTAAGATCCCCCTCGCAGAACTGAAGTCGCCAAGCCCACAACTTAAACCTCTGCCCCACAGCTGCCACCGTGACACTCTCCCTGCGAACCACTACCCGGCCAGTTGTACCACCATGAAAGGCTCTATTCTACCACACGAAAACAAAGGATGCATCCTCCACTGTGAGCCATAATGATGCCGCCCAGTTGCTCAACTTCGAAACCAATATGAAATAAGCAAGAACCACCCGGAAGAGCCATAGGAAAAGTCGACTATGCCACCCTAGATCCGTCGTTCCCCTCTCGGAAAGCCACGTCGGTGCACTGCACTGCCTCTCTCTTTGTCCCCATGCTCTCCCTCTCTCATCACCCTCTCTCTCTCTCATCAATTTTTTTCTCCATCCCATGGTGCCCTGCCGCCGTTCCCAACCACCTTGTCGTTGTTTCATTGTTGCCTCCCACTCTCTCTCGATAAAAATATTTTCCTCTCGGTGTCAAGCTTTTCCCTGGTTTGCATCTTTCTCCTGAAATGTATGTTTATTTGTACAATAGCTTTTAGGTTTTAAGCCAAATAGACATTAATATTTACGAAGATTGACATTAAGTTTCGTGATGTGATTTTCCGTAACGCAACTGAAGGTTTCTTTTAAATGATTTTACGTTATTTCCCTTAATAGGTATGTCTTGGCAGAATACTTATTTGACTTGGGCTGGGCTTTAATTTTCTTAAATTGGATATGTATTTTAAGTTGGGCTTGGTGTTACATAGATTTGCAATTGAGTTGGACTTATGCCAAGTGAATAGTGGAGATGTAATTTTCATGGGCTTAGTTTTAATTGACTAAATATGTTAGCCATACATTTTATTTTACAGAAATAATTTAGAGTTTAATGTATTAGTCCAAAACATTTAGTAGATATAGATTAAATTGAGAAGTGATGATATTTTAGGGTTGCGAGAGTTTTTAGATATTTCAAGAAAAGAAAAGGTTATTTTAGTATTCAAGACTTGAATGTCAAATTATGGGTTTGATTAGAGATTTAAGTTACGTGTTTATTTTATAGGTAAGAATTGATATTCGTTTGGCACTATTGTGGAAAAATTTAGAAAAGTTAATAAGTTCAGGTAAGTGAAGTTTCTATGGTAGACTTTGCATCAAAGAAATGAACTGGGGTCAATTTTGGAAAATATGCATGTTTACTTACGAAAAGAAATTTGAAACAACCTCAAGAACTTGTTCGGCATTACTATTGAAATTCTGTATAAGAATAAAATATTTTCTGGCATTGCTGGTGTGGACATGAGATATTTTGGCATTTTGTTTATGAATTGTGTAAAAGAAAGCGAATATGAAAATTTGTGTATTTCTATTCCATTCTGACCTTACCAATGGTGTAAAATTGTGGCCTATGTTTAGGTTGGTACCAACTTTTATGTTTTCAGTACAACCACTTTAGAAGTCAAAGTGGTTTTCTGCGTGGTCATTCATTTTTACACACTTGGGGTTCTGAGAATAATAAGGGGAATATTTCACATTGTATTTCTGCTTGATTAGCCGCCAGGGTGTGCACAACCCTACCACGGGGTTAAACATGGAATTCTATTATGATGTGATGCTTCAGTTATGCTATGCCAAATGAATTCTGAATAAGAATATTTTTGGTAACATGTTCTGATTCTGCATTTTGAAAATATCAATATTTTGTTCGGCATTCTAAGCTCTGTAAGTGCTCATGTTTACATACTAGTATATGTTCTTTGCTTACTGAGTTATTGATAACTTATCTCTTATCTCTCCAATATTTTTCAGATGATTTTGATGCCTCAGTTGGAAGTCAAGAGTAGGAAGTGATAGTAAGGTTTGATGGTCGTAGAAGAATAAGTGCAAAGGGTACAAATCATTATTGGAGAGTTTTATTTAGTAGATTTATTATTTTATGTTATTTGGTATTCTGAGTCATGGATATTTTTGAATCTTTGTAGAGATTTTAATTTATTTCGTTGAGGTATTTCTTTTGCGTCCATATGGAGAAATATAGATCTTTGTGTTCAACAAAGTAAATATTTTATGGAGTCTCTAGGTTATTTATAAATGTGTTATTGGAGATAATTTTATGTAACATGAGCTAACACTCCAGACCTTCGGAACCAGAGTGTTACAGTTGGTACCAGATACAGGTTTGAGATTCTGCAAATTATTATATTTGAGGTTTTTGGATATTTGTGAACTTGAGAAAATAATTTTCAGATTTGAGGTGTAGATATTTGAAGACTGTAAGAGATGATTCTATTTGTATTTAAGGTTTTAGAATCCAACAAGTTTTTGGGAATAAGTTCTTGGAAATTTGAGGTATTATATTTTGTGGATTTTAAAAATTGATCTAATTTAGTGCTTAGCTTCTGATGTAGTAGGAAAGTTTGCCTTGAGATCAAATTTAAGAGTAATTGAGGTAAAAGTTTGCATGTAGACTTTAATCAAAACAGTTTGGTGTAAATGGAATGAACTATCGAGTATGTTTACTTTAAGCCAGTTTATTATAAGAGAAAAAAAAATGAGTAAGACAATAAAATGTTGTTTTGTGATATATAGATTATATTTGGTAATTACATTTATGTTTAGTTTATAATTTTTAATATTCCATTTGAAACGTTTAACCAAGTATGAATCTTCCAGCATGGTAGCTCGTCGCTATGTTCGAAATCTTTGGGACTTGAACGCAAGAAATGATTAGGGATGTTGAGGACAACAACGATGCGGTCACAGGTACTCTACTCATTTTCTACTGGAAAGCAATTATTTTAATTTAGTGGTATTAATCATTCTTGGATTTTAATAGAATTTTACTAAATACAAAGGACAACATAGAACACATAAGAATGTACAATAGTGCGTAGTCTATAATTACGAGCCAAGTAAGAATTGCCCGAATCGCGCGCGCATGAGACATATACGCGGTAGTGTATATTAATATTAGAATATTATATATGCATGCAGGTCATTTTTTAATTAATATTGTTCAATGCTAGAAGTATTACTAATGAGAAATATATTAATTAATTTATACAAATATATTAATTTATGGAAATAATTGATTTTTGGAAACTAGTTGGAGTACGGCTTTATTATCATATAATTATAATATATTTTGGTTCCAAGAATAAATAAATAAATAATTCAGCATGCAACCAAAGAGATCAATTATGATCATCAGCTCAGATCGAAAAGGTGAATCACTTGTTCTGGTTTGGTTTTATAAATCTTTCAAATTAATCATCTCATCACATCTTAACATCTTAACATCATTCAAGCATAAATATTTTTTAATTTTCAATTTTTTCATCTAATTATTATTTGATTATTACAAAAATTTCAAACTTTCAAACAACATACAAAAAAATAATTCAACTTTTCTAAATCTAAAAAAGAAATTATAGTAAAAAATTATATTCTAGTATTTTTTTCACTATATAATATTGCAATTATCATTTCTCTTTTATAAATTAAAAAGAGATTGAAAAATCATAAAAACATAACTATAAACTATTTTTGTATAGATCATTGACCTTAAATAATTGTTTTTGTATTTTCACTCTGTATTTCATATTAAGAAATCCAATATTGTATAACAAAAAATTTTGAGATCCATATTAATAAGCTTATTACTTCTCCTAAACTTAGTTTTAATTTTAATTTTAGAGAAGCCGCATCCTTGAAAATAGATAATATATAGAAATTAAACAAAATTTTGGGACTACATTTTGTTTCGTAAAAGTATAATTTTAATTTGGAGGCATGCATCTATTGCTAGACATATGGCAACAGATAAAATGAGATAAGATAAAAATTCTCAACACTTTTCAGAAACTTTAACAATTTCATTTTTAAATATCACTCAAATTATAAAAAATACTTTTCAACTTTTTCCAGCTTACTTTGCCAGGAAATATGCCGCATTTATATATAGGGAAATTAAGCTTATGCTTCAAGCTTATCTAAGAAAATAGACAAAAGTCTTCATTTCTATTTGCCAGAATTTGGTAAAATGTTACTTGTCAGATTTTAATAGTTGAATTGAAATATGTTGGTCTTAAGCATCGTTTGGATAGTTAGACGAGATGAGATAAGAAATATATAAATAATAATAAAATAGTTTGCAAATAGTAGTGAAATATTTTAAATTAAGATTTTTATTGAGTTATGGACAATGAAAGAAAAAGCTGAATAAAAATATTATAAAGTTAAAATATTATTACAATAAAATTTTTAAATATTATTTTTATTTAAAGATTTGAAAAAGTTGAATAATTTTTTTATTTGAGAATTTAAAAATTTTGTAATAATTATATGAAAAAAATATGAAAGAGAAATTGAAAAGTGATGCCTAGGGTCACTACAACAGAATGTGTGTTTTGTGACAGAGAAAATTGTCACAAAAAAATGACAAACCGTCACTAAACATATTTGGTGACGGTTTGAAACCGTCACCATGACCGTCACCTAAAGTGCGTCACAGAAAACATTTGGTGACGGTTTACTGTTCAACCGTCACAAAAAATATTTTTAGTGACGGTTGGAAGTGTTCCGTTCGGTACAACGTTCGAACGTTCCTTTTTTTGTGACGGTTATGAACTGTCACAGAAAATCACGTTCGGACGTAAAATCAAACGTTCGGACGTTATACCCGACCGATTGGCGTTCGAATGAGAGAAGTTGACGTTCGTTGGATATCGTGTTCGAACGTATAAAATTTACGTTCAAATGTTAATGCGTCCGAACGTTAATTACATTAAACGTTCGAATATTTGTTCGAACGTAAACGTAAATGTTCAAACGTAGTGCGTTTAATGTTCGGACGTTATTTCGAATGTAAACGAAGGAGCGTCCGAATGCAAGTTCTTTGTTCGAACGTTAGTCGCTTTACCGTTCGAACGGTTTGTTCATTTTAGCGTGAGTACGTTCGAACGTATAGTTTAACGTTCGAACGATTCAATTGTATTTACGTTCGAACGTTTGTTACAGTGTGAACCAACGTTCGAACGATTTTTATTTACATTCGAACGTACAGATGAGAAATACTAATTTCATAAAATTTAAAAACATAATACCAATTGTATCATATTACATACCCAATTAAGAAGTAACAATGTCTTATAAAAGTACAAAATTAGATATTAAAACTAGTCAGAAATATTGATAAAATTTATTTCTTCTTTTTCCCTCGCCCACGGGGATTCTGTTGCAACGACATAACACGTTCCATTTGCACCATCATCTCCCGTTGCACTTGCTCTTGCACTTCATTGCGTATTCTTTCCTCCTGGTCTCTCTGTTGGTCCTGCAAACGCGTCTCTAAATGAGACTGTCGTTCTAAGAGAGACTCTAACTCTTGTTGTCTCGACCTCATATACTCATTCTCACGCCGTGCAGCTTCTAAATCTGCCGTAAGATTATTAATTTGTGAAGCCGATGAGGTTGAGGAGGATGAACATTTATGCTTGATAGATCGTCCCAAACCTCTTGCCATACTAGACTGCGGCCTGAGCACTTGCGTGAATATGTCTATGTCACTAGGAGAGGATTCCTCAGAAGCCTACTGCATCTCCAACATTTTGCTCTACAATTTAAAAGGTAATGATCGTAAATAATTAGTAACGTATTAAAAGAAATAGAAATAAGAAATAAACTATTAAAATATTATATAAATAATTTATTTAACAAAATTAACACTGCTTACATAATTATCTGCAGCGACAGGATCCATCCACTCACTATGCTCATTAGTGTGAGCAGCAGCATAGACATGAATGAGGGAAAAGTTTTCAGGATCATCACGTTTCTAACAAAGCGAGAATATTAGCAATTTTAAAAAGATAATATTAGTACTTATCAGAAATAATATCAGGAAAATAAATGAATTCTATAATTTTTTAATTACCATTTTTTCAGCAAAACGGTGGAATGATCTTGAACCGGCACGATGGTGGACAGTCAGAACGGATCTATTCTGTGTATTTGTAGAACTCAAGTGCTACAAAATATATTAAAAATGTTAATTGTAATATGTATATATATAATATATAAAACGAATATGAATGTAAATAATTAAAAGATATAAATGTAAAATACCTGATAATCTGGAGATGCGAAAAGATCACAACACTTTCTCCAATCATCTAACTTCATCTGCTGAAAAGGAGACTGCGTAGCCTCTTCCAACGTCTCAAACTTCTTGAAGTGGTCATGACATCGTCCTTTGTGACGTCGGAATAGTGTAGCCATCAACTCATTCATGGTTCTCAAATCCTCGCTACGGCCAAAGTCGAGATCGAATTCATCCTAATAAGGGAATCAGGTAAAAAATATAATATATTAATCTAGGTGAAAAAAATGTACTGAAAAGTAAACTCACCAGCACACGACTTCGAATGTGCTCCTTAATCTCATTCGGAACATCTCGCCATGAGCGCACATAAAATGGAGCATAAGCTCGAACTACTGTGCCAATAAAGGAGGAAAGCGCTGCTGCACTATCATCCACTCCTCCAGTGGAATTATCAGGAATTGTGATCTTCAGTTTACCATGCCTTCTATTTTTTTCAAGAGAGATTCCACGTGTATAGCCACGACCGCGACGTGCAGATGCATCAACTACATGATAACAGATATACTATAATTATAATTATATAGTTATTGAGAAAAAAGTATTAACTATATATATAATTATCAACGACAATATTTCCTTACTGGTAGGTGTCGACTGGCTGTTGTTCTCTTCTGTGTTAGCTTGATCTTCAGGAACGGATTCCTCGAGTAGGAAGTCCTCAATGGGTTCAGGACTTGGACTTGGCGGAGGCACATTTCTTCGTTGTCGTTTTGGCGGCATTCTTGAAAATAATTAATTATATCAAAGAAAATTAATTAGAAGAAATTATGAAAATTCAAGATATTTTATAGTCACCTATATGAATAAAATATTTAGTACTTTTATTCTTCAGATGAATTTTCCATGCTTGTTTCAGAATCTCCATCAATAACATCTTCATCATCATCATGCACCTCTTCTTCATCATCTTTATCCACCTCCTGCCCGGATTCTGATTCGTCTTCATCTTCTGACTCGTCTTCTTCTTCTTCCTCCTCACTGACTTGAATTGAATGATCATTTAATACAGACGGGTCGAGATGTACGGGTGGGACATCATCTCTACACAAGGGGAGCAACTCGAGTGCACCGAGGTCAACAAACAAGTTAATACCCTCTCCATCTTCCTGGTATGCCTCAACAATCGGAGTGTCATCTTCATCTCCACTATTCTCGTAATCTGCACCCGTTCCTGCTTCATATATATTTCGAGGAACAAATTTTTGTACGACTCGCCAAGTTATCTCCCCACTATCTTCATCAGCACTTTTCATTGGATCAATCAAGTAATAGACTTGGGTAGCTTGACAAGCCAATACGAATGGATCATCTTCGTACCATTTAGATGCAATATTGACACTCGTAAAGTGATTATCCCTATGTATCGAAACCTGACCACCGCCTAGATCCCACCAATCACATTTAAAGACATATGTTACAGACCCACCCAGATATTTCAATCCTATAATATCACGTATGACACCATAATAGTCAATATCATCTGTTCCATGACTCCCCTCGACCAACACACCACAATTTTGAGTCTTTCTATTACGTTCACGGTCCAAAGTATGGAATCTATAACCTCGAACCGTGCATGCAGTATATCGAAGTGCTCTATTTGAGGGACCACGGGCCAATGCATACAATTCAGAAGAAATTGATCCGGGATCACGAGCACGTTGTTCCAAAATCTATAAATTGAAATAGTATATATTTATTATTTCATTATCCAGAGTTAAAAATTTCACAATATAACATATATATAATTTTAGTTCATACACGTTCTTCAAACCATCCGGGAAATTCTTCCTCGTGTCTTGCCTCTATATTTTCTACGCCTTCCGTCCTAAGTTTGTCCATGTGGTCACTGTTATAACATGTTGCAAAAGAAGTATATTTTGAGCACAACAATTCTAATTAATTTAAAGAAAACTATAATTATTCAAAAAAATGAAATGACATACCTAAGATAATCATCAATATCTCGGCAGTTATTTAGCACATACCACCGAACTTTACCCAACTCTCCATCAATTAAATCGTAACCTGTTTGTGCACCCAAGGGTCGTACATTCTGGGAAAACACTGATAGCTCACGAGGAGGCGGAGTAGCAAGATCAGCATTTCGCTCTTGACGATTAAATTGTGTCTCGACACCTCTAAGATATAGAGAGCAAAATGTTAACCATTCATCGTGTATATAGGCCTCTGCTATTGAACCCTCAGCTTTGGCTTTATTCCCAATAGTGCGCTTCAATCGACCCAAATATCTTTCAACTGGATACATCCAACGGAACTGCACCGATCCACCCAGAAGTACCTCTCGCGGTAAATGTATTGCTAAATGGACCATGACATCAAAAAATAATGGTGGAAAGATCTGCTCGAATTTACATAGTATAGTAGCAATGTCTTCTTCCAATTTTGACAACACATCTCGATTTACTACCCGAGCGCACAAATCCTTGAAAAACATACATAGTTCAGATATGGCCACACGTACATTAGATGTAAGCTTCCCACGAATTCCCACAGGTAATAACTTCTGCAAAAATACGTGACAATCATGACTTTTCAATCCATTGATTTTCCAATCATCAGGACTCACGCATCTACCAATATTTGAAGCATAACCATCTGGCAACTTCACACCTTGCAACCATTTGCAGAAATCCATCCTCTCCTCCCTCGTCATCGTAAAACATGCATGCGGCATGACCACCCTGTTGCCTTCCACCCGTAAATGCAGATTATGTTTAATTCTCATTCTCTCAAGATCTTTCCTCGTCTTGATCGTGTCTTTCGTCTTTTTGTTAATACTCATCAATGTACCCAGTATATTATCACAAATATTCTTCTCTATGTGCATTACATCCAAACTATGTCGCAACTTGCATGACGACCAATACGGCAAGTCAAAAAAAATACTACGCTTTGTCCAATTCAATTCTGGTACGGCTCGTTTTCTCTTGTTCTTTCCCCGACCTTTGCCAAAATTGTTCGCTCTAACATGTTCAAGTTGTTCCACTATCTCTTCTCCAGATAACTCTTTTGGTGCAATCCTATCCTCTACTCTCCCATCAAACTTGGCACATTCTCTTCTCCATGCATGATTTGCTGGTAAATAACGTCGATGACCCATGAAACACAACTTCTGAGAAAATTTTAGCCACTCACTAGCAGTTTCTTTATTACACGTCGGACACGCTAACTTCCCTTTCGTACTTCAGCCGGAAAGATTCCCATATGCCGGAAAATCATTTATGGTCCACATTACCGCAGCATGCATCTGAAAAGATGTTGACTTAGATGCATCATAAGTTCTAACCCCTGTTTCCCATAACTCTTTCAGCTCTTCAATCAACGGCTGCATGAATACGTCAATATCATTCCCAGGTGATCTAGGGCCAGGGATGAGTAAAGTTAACAAAAAGTTTGGCGCCTTCATGCACCTCCATGGTGGAAGATTGTACAGAATCAATACCACGGGCCAAGTGCTATAACTTGTACTCATATTCCCAAAAGGGTTGAATCCATCGGTTGTGAGTCCCAGGCGCAAGTTCCGAGCTTCTAACCCGAACTCTGGGTACTGATTATCGAAAGACTGCCACGCAAGTGAATCAGCTGGATGCCTCATATACCCGTCATTCTTAACTCTTTTCTCCTCGTGCCACCTCATATCATGAGCTGTTTTCTTACACATATATAGTCTTTGCAACCTAGGTTTCAAGGGAAAATACCGCAACACCTTAACCGGGACGTTTTTCTTACCTGTCCACCTCGACTCTCCACATACAGGACATGCTTGTTTCTCCTCATTCTCCTTCCAGAACAATACACAATCATTCTTGCATGCATGTATGGACTTGTACTCAAATCCTAATCCCTTTCTCAACTGCTTCGCTTCATAAAAGTTCTTAGGCAATGCAGACCCTTCGGGAAGCACCTCATTAAATAAGTCCAATACCATGTTTATTGCTTTCGTCGACATCCCACACAATGATTTAATGTGAAGCAACCGCACAATAAACGACATTTTGGAATGTTTTGTACAACCTGGGTAAAGCTCGCGCTTTGCATCTTCCCACAGTGAAGGGAAATTTTCACAATCAGTCCCTGATCCACCAGTTGAGGCATTGTTGTTAACCTCATCCATAAACATCCCAGCTCCAATGTCATCCAACATCTCCTCCATCTCATCATGCTCATAATCATCATCCATGTGCCGCAAATAATTGTGATGATCGACCAATACATCTGCTGACCCTTCATACGGCTCACCATGCAGTACCCATCACGTATACCCCAGATCCATATCGTTCACAAATATATGACGCTCTACTTCATCCAATCCTATCGCACACAAATTTTTACACCCTCGACATGGACACTTAATGTAACCACGACTATCAGCAGAAGCCCGTGCAAAATCAATGAAAGTTCTTACTCCACATGCATAGGGTACGTAATCCTTTCCAAGTCTATCGTCCAGACGCATCCAATTTTTGTCCATTTCTAAAAACATCTATACATTAATAACACGTACATTGAAAATTCACATGCATGTCATGCTCCAATTCTCATTACTTTTTTGATAAGGTAGTTGGTCCTATCCCATTCGAGATTATATTCTCCATATTGCACAAATCTCGTTACTCTACTAATTTCTACGTTAGTAGAAATTTCGGCAGCACCTCCTCATAATTCTCCAAGTATACATGTTCAAATATCGGGATTGTGACCCTACGAACAGTATACCCGAAGAACAATAGAAGAAGACACCGAAACTTCATATTAAACGTGGAAAGTAGCGAGTAACAAAAATGTGCAATACAGATAATATAATCTCAAACTGTCCACACTGGACAATTCAGGAATCAGTGCACACATAAATGTACACTGATTCCCAAACGGGTCTAAGGGTATTTATGCAATGTCACACGCATCTAGCAGTATAATCATACAACAATATCTCCATATTGTTAAACTAAAGAGGAATGGAAGATTATGTGACCCCCTGTTTCGTGTCTTGTACACAACGAGGGAGAATGATCTTGAAGAAATGTTTAAATTTTGGTCTAATTACTTAACCGTCACAAACTGTCCGACCTCGACTCTCCTCTCAAGGCCGAAGAGACTATGACAGTCAAGCAATTAGACCAAAATTTAGAGATTATAATTGTTATATATAATTTTAAAGGTTATTATATAATTTTAATTATTATCATTCTACAATTATAATCTTAATTGTTATACTTAATTTAGTGAGTTATTTACTTATATAGACAATAAGTATATAATTTTTATATAAGAATCTATTTGATCCTTATTTCCTTTCTCTTTAGTTTATAATAAATAAGTATATTTACATATTCAAACTCTACTTATTTAGTAGTTTCAAGACTTTTTTATTGAAGAGTATTTTAAAGGTTATATTATAATTTTAATTGTTATACTTAAATTGTAAAAGAAGTTTAATATAATTTTAAATATTATAATTCTTAAAGAGTTAGTTTTATTTGTTATTACTTAATTTCAAATATTATTATAAATATTTAATTATCATTCTTAAATTTCAATGGTTATACAATAATTTTAATTATTATAATTCTTAAAGTGTTACTTTTATTTGTTATTACTTAATTTGAAATATTATTATCACAATTTTTCAAATCCATATCACAAAAACACATTGTATAAATACCATAAAATTTAAATAAAGACAAGAAATAAAAATTTTTTCTTACCAAACTCAACTCTCTCTAACTCTCTAACTCAACTCTCTCTCTCTCTCTGTGTTGCGCGCACGGGAGAAGAAAAAATGTTCAATGGACCTCCCGTGCGCGTACTGATTAAGTTCTAAAATTATTAGTTTAAACGTTCGAACGTTTAAGTTGTACGTCCGAACGTTATATGCTAAAATTATTTGTTTAAACGTTCGAACGTTTAAGTTGTACATCCGAACGTTATATGATAAAATTTCTCCCGCTCATAGCGTTCGGACGTTTACAGTACACGTTCGAACGTACCCTTCTTATTTATAACATAAAATCTAGCGGGAAAGTTCCCGCACTTTCCTCATATATGTTCGAATGTATCACAATTTTTCGTTTGAAAGTTCGTAAATTTACAGATAAACGTTCAAACATTTAACTTAAACGTCCGAACGTAAATTTCATCAAAGTGTTACCATATTTGAGCGGAAAATTTTCCGCACTAATTTAACTAACGTTCGAACGTTAACATATTTGGTGTTCGGATGTACATAATTTTCTGGTAATTTTAATCAAATAATGTTCGAACGTATAGTCTAAACGTCCGAACGTCTGAATAATCACACAGATACCTTAATCGAGCGGGAAATTTCCCGCTCTTATTTTAACGTTCGAACGTTAACTTGAAACGTTCGAACGTACGATTCCTACTATACTAACTTATTGTTTATTTGTAATAATGTAAATATATTCAAACGTCATTCACAAATAATAATTTAAATATTTAAAGTCCATATCACAACATATTCATAATAACTCACAATATATTCACAAAATAACATGCTACAAGTATTAACATATTTTTAAAGTTGAGTAAGTAATAAACATGTATTAACAAAGCCTAATGAAAATATATTTCTAATAAGAAACACAATAGCTCAAATTCATATCACAACATATTTACAAAAACTCACAAACTATTTACAAACTATACAAATAATAATCACAATATTTCAAGAGTAAGTATAAAATCACAACAATATATTGATAAAGTTTAGAAATATACCTAGCACTCACAATATCCTCTTACAAATCAAATTCTTCCAACTTCCCAAAACAAGCAATCCTTCAAAAAAATACAACACTAACTTATTAGAAATATTCTATAACAAAAACACATTGTATAAATATCATAAAATTCAAATAAAAACAAGAAATAAAAATTTTTTCTTACCAAAACTCAACTCTCTCTAACTCTCTAACTCAACTCTCTCTCACACTAACACCCTCTCTCTCTCTCTCTCTCTCTATTGCGCGCACGGGAGAAGAAGAAATGATCCGCTTCCTCTCGTGCGCATACTGATTAATACCGCAAATTATTAGTTTAAACGTTCGAACGTTTAAGTTGTACGTCCGAACGTTATAAACTAAAATTTCCCCCGCTCATAACGTTCGGACGTTTACAGTACGCGTTCGAACGTACCCTTCTTATTAATAACATAAAATCTAGCGGAAAAGTTCCCTCACTTTCCTCATATATGTTCGAATGTATCACAATTTTTCGTTCGAACGTTCGTAAATTTACAGATAAACGTTTGAACATTTAACTTAAACGTCCGAACGTACATTTCATCAAAGTGTTACCATATTGGAGCGTTAAATTTCCTGCACTAATTTAACTAACGTTCGAACGTTAACATATTTGGTGTTCGGATGTATATAATTTTCTGGTGATTTTAATCAAATAACGTTCGAACGTATAGTCTAAACGTCCGAACGTCTGAATAATCACAGAGATACCTTAATCGAGCGGGAAATTTCCCGCTCTTATTTTAACGTTCGAACGTTAACTTGAAACGTTCGAACGTACGATTCCTACTATACTAACTTATAATATAATATATATACTACATTTTATATATATATTTATAACTATATACTACATTGTATAGTATGATAGCATAATATTTTAAATGAGAACATAAATGTATATAATATATAAATTATACCATATATATAAATCAATAATATATATTAAATTGTTACTTATTAAATTCTTTATTATATACTAACTTATAATATAATATATATACTACATTTTATATATCTATTTATATATACTACATTGTATAGTATGATAGCATAATACTTTAAATGAGAACATAAATAAGTATATAATATATAAATTATACCATATATATAAATCAATAATATATATTAAATTGTTACTTATTAAATTCTTTATTATATACTAACTTATAATATAATATATATACTACATTTTATATATCTATTTATAACTATATACTACATTGTATAGTATGATAGCATAATACTTTAAATGAGAACATAAATATATATAATATATAAATTATACCATATATATAAAGCAATAATATATATTAAATTGTTACTTATTAAATTCTTTATTATATACTAACTTATAATATAATATATATACTACATTTTATATATCTATTTATATCTATATACTACTTATTAAATAATCAATAAACACCATAAGCTCATAAACTATTCACAAAATTCACAAACAATAATCACAATTATTTCAAGAGTAAGCATAAAATCACAACAACATGTATAAACATATTGCTAAACTTTAGAAATATAACAAGCACTCACAAAAAAACCAATAATCTAATTGTCAATAATATTATATAACATCCTAATATATAACATAAACATTTATAATATAATATTAAATTGAAAAACGTTCGAACGTAATAATAAGTACGTTCGAACGTTCTGTGTATATAAGGCCAAAACTGAACGTCGAAACGACATTTCCAATACGTATCATCGTCTACTCCGTTGCATGCCGCCACGCCTCCTTCACCGCCGCCGTCAACTCTGCCACAACCGTCACTAAAGGTAGGCATTCATCTTTTATTCAAGTAACATGTATTTTATTGAGATTTAGATTGAGTTTTGTTTAAAACCGGATAAGTGGCTGCCGGATTTTCAACTTCATTTTCCGGCCACCACGGCTAGTCATTGGCCGAATAGTCACCGTAGAAATGTTTCTTGAAGTGTATACTTCATTTCCACGGTGACATTTCGGTATTTAGAACCGTGTAGAGAAATTTTTGAGATTTCAATAATGGCTGAGTCGACTCAGCCATTCTGAGTCGAAACGTTCGAACGTTTCACCAAGACGTTCGAACGTACGACGTTTAAATTACACAGCCGTTACGGCTTCCACGTTCGAACGTTTAATTATAACATCCGAACGTAATGATTTTCTACATTATTCATGCTTCGACGTTCGGACGTTCATATTTATGTTCACACGTAAAACAAATACGTTCGAACGTATTTGTTTTAACTTCCGAACGTACGTCAGCCAATATTTATTTACTGCTTATGTTCGAACGTACATTGTTACATTCGAACGTATTTGTTTTACGTTCGAATGTAAATATATTGACATTATTTTACGTGCGAACGTATAAATAAACATCCGAACGTTTTATCTTTAACGTTCGAACGTTAAAGATAAAACGTTTGAACGTTACGGCAGAGCATCTTAAAATTAATACAAAAAAATGCATTATTGTAAATAATTTTTTTTTTCCTTTTCTATTTTCAGGATATGGCTCTTCCACTGCATACTAGGAAACAAGGGAGGGAAGGAGCCACGTCGGACACTGCCCGTATCGGAGCTCGTACTGTTATGGTAGAGCGAGAGGTCTTAATTAATGAGTTCGACGAACTCTGTTGGCAGCAGACGAACCTGAGAGATGTTTTCCTCAATAGAGGCTGGGGAAATATCTGCACATTGAGGGGGAAGGTATACCCCTCAATGGTTCAAGAATTCTATATGGGGATGTGTGACATGCCTCAGGATGCATCCTCTCACACCGTGACTGTACTCGGTATTTCCATTGAGGTATCAGCAGATGTCATCGGCGAGCACCTTGGGATTCGTCGAGGAGTGGAGACATTTGCACACTCGACACCCCGTGAGGATGTAGGCACTTCTACATCATCTACTGGTCGGGGATGTGAGCTAGCATCAGCCAGAGATGCAGGCCAGTCAGAGGCTGAGGATACTGGCGTCGAGGCTCGGGATGATGACCGAGACGAGGATTTCTACATCCTCACCGGGAGGGATCGCATGCAGATCGAGCGGAAGAACGCCTTCAACCAGAACCATCTGCTGCATTTCTTCCGCATGTTGCACCTTATTGTTGCAACAAATGTCGATCCTGTGGCTCATAAAACCACATTTAGTCGGCTTCGGGCACAATTTTTGATACGAGTGGCACGTGGAGATCCTATAGATTTGCCATTGCACATCTTTTAGAGGATCCGTTACGAGGCGAGCATCGTCTCCACGGATAATCTCCCATATGGTGTCCTCATCAGCCGACTATTACTTGCACGGGGAGTGCCGACCCAGCCAGAGGAGCGGGTCAAAGATCAGATGAGCCCCCTCGACATGACCACGCATCGACGTAGCATTGGACAGGCGAGGGGACGTCAGCCACCCCCTGTAGAGGATCTAGTTCCTCCGACGCAGCCTGAGCCAGGTCATGTCGGGAGTAGTAGTCAGCATACGCTGAGTACATCTGCAGGAGATGTGCGGCCTGCTTGGGTTGATGCGGTCATCTCACAGCTGACTGCGCATATCGATCATAAGATCGATCGATCGCTCGAGGCTATATCGGCGTCTGTTGTCGAACTCACCCATCGTGTAACTATCCTCAACGACAAGGTTGATACCTTGATTGAGGAGGTACGGAGTTCGACTTTTGCGGATAACGTTATCATCTGACTGTTAATATCAAATTTTGTATTTTATTTTTAATATTTGTAACGAAAAATATTATTGAATATTTCTATCGTTTTTTAATTTCAATTATTAATCTTCTTTGATGTTATATTTTTCAACTTTAATACTAAATCACTGCATTTCAAATATATATAAATCAATAATATATATTTATATATTACAAGGTATGTATATATAAATATATACAATTCAATTTTTTAGACTTGTTCACAAATTATGCACAATAAAAACCACATAATTTTTAAATTAAAGTCATTTAATTTAAATTTACAATGAACGTTCGAATGTTATTACTTAACGTTCGAACATTGGTGCAAACATTTTACATCCGAACGTAAAATTAATAACATTCGAACGGTTGCGCCAAAACATTTTACGTTCAAACGTAAACATAATGTTCGAACGTATATGTAACGTTCGAACGCATATTTCCTATACGTTGGAACGTAAAAAAATCTCATTCTATCTTTAGTGACGGTTTCCAGAAACTGTCACAGAAAATGCCTTTTAGTGACGGTCTAGGGACTGTCACAATTTCCTAACCGTCACTAAAAAGCAATTGTGTTGTAGTGAATCCTGGAATCATGTGCAAGTCCTGCCCACTCCCTTTGAAAAAATAGGTAAATCTAGGACCCACATGAAAAAAATCATTTATTAATAGTAGACTCCACTTTTTTTTTCAAAGGGAGTGCGTAGAACTTGCAAATCTTAAGACTGTATTTAATATTACTCTTTACAAAGTTTGGGGGTATAGAAACATCCAAACCATATATATACCTAAATAGGTCGTTTTCGTTATTCAACAATTGACCCAAAAATTAATTATAATGTCATTCAAATATTTGAATCCATGCGTCAGAAGAATAACAATATGAATATTTAAGAAGTCTCATTTTTCTTCAATCTTATATAGAAAATAATTTATACACAATATTTTTCACAATATTTGGCCTGACCCCCACACGGCCATGCACTTTGATCGATATTATAAACTCCCGCATTGAACAATTCAAATACTTATTAATTATATGAGAACAAGAAAAAAAATTAAATAAAAAAATCCTCTAGTGTCCTTAATTATATATATATTGGATAAGAAAATCCAATAAACACTGTGTATGGCATAATATATACGTTTGTTGCATTGCGTGATGCATGGTAGCATTATTCTACAATTTAATTGGTACAACCGGCACCCCATTTAATAAAATACAATTTATTTGGTAGCATACCCCCACAACACCTAATAAAAAATCACTCCTTGCCGGCTTGCTTGACACGATGAACAGGACCCAGCTCCATATATTATATATATAGATCATGTTCCTGTAATAGACATTGAAAATAATATATATATATATATATATATATATATATATATATATATATTGTGAAGCCTGCTTAGAAAAAAAGTCTTATCAGTATGTTTTAAAAGAGAATAATGATATATATATAAGATTTACAAGTTTTAAACAGAATTTTTATAAAAAAATAGACTTCACTGTAAAAAAAATAAAAAAAAAATCAATTTTTTATAGTGGAATTAACTTTTTTGTAAAATAAATTTATACATGTAAAAGTACTTGTCCATTACATTAACATTAATCAGATAACCCTAAGCTAGCTAGCGAGAGGCAACGTAAACTTGCACCATCAAGCAAGGCCATATATAATTGAGGTTTTAAGCTGTACTTTGACTACATGATCATGACATGATGTCCATCGCTGAATTACACCTCCATTAATCAGAAAATCTTCCATGCATGAAGATTGGTATATAAAGAGTTAAGATTTCAATCGACTTCTTAATTTCTTGTCTAAATAATGACGTTATAAATGAAAAATACACGTCAACAATCTGAAAATCTCCATTGAGTTCGAAAAATCAACACTAACGTACAATAATAAAACAGTGACTTCCGGTGGTTTCTCACCCATAGTACTCTTTGTCTATGGAATGGTTTGTCTGAGGAATGGTCTTGCAAACGTTCGTTTTAGTTTATTAACAAGTGGGCTGGGAAAACAAATGGCGAACATTTGCATTCTGCTCCTATATATATGCATGTATCAGTACCGTAGATAAAGACTCAGAAAGTAGAAAGATGATCTCCACTACATAACCCTCTTGCATTCTCATCATGGATATCTCAATTTTCTTCCTTCTTATTTTGCTCATCCAAACTCCTCTCCTATCTTCATCATCAGAAAAATTTGACGTTCTCAGAGGCTCATCTTTATCTGTTGCGAACCCGAACGACAAACTGGTTTCTCCCAATGGTGATTTCTCTGCGGGATTTTTCCCGGTCGGTGAAAACGCTTTCTGCTTCGCCATATGGTTGACAAGGTCCTCAGCTCCGACCGTTGTTTGGATGGCAAACCGAGATGATCCGGTTGATGGAACAGGTTCACAGCTTTCGCTTTCGAAAGATGGCAAGCTTCGCCTAACAAACTCTGTTGGTATAACTGTTTGGGCAACCAGAACAGCAGCCTCGACCCCTTTAGAGTCCTCGAAATTGCAACTACAGCTCCAAAACACGGGAAATCTTGTTCTAAATCATTCTCAGAGTAGTGTCATCTGGCAGAGCTTTGATTCACCAACAGATACTCTTCTTCCACAACAAACACTAACCAGGATTTCAACCCTTGTATCAAAATCAAGCAAAGTAGACTATTCTTCTGGCTACTATAAGCTATTTTTTGACAACGATAATGTACTTCGACTGTTATACCAAGGTCCTGTTGTATCCAGTCTCTACTGGCCTGATCCATTGCTTAGTGATCCTGGACTAGCCGGAAGGTCTATGTACAACTCTAGTAGAGCTGCAGTACTGAACGAGTCGGGCTATATCTGGTCATCTGATCATTTGGTGATCCTAGATACAGATTTTGGTGTGAAAACTCACAGAAGATTAACTCTTGATCGTGATGGTAACCTTCGATTATACAGCCTGGAAGCAATGAATGAAGGGTGGGATTGGGTTGTCACATGGCAAGCGGTGTCGGATCCATGCACGATTCATGGCATATGTGGGCCAAATAGTGTTTGTAGTTATGATCATGCTTCCGGCAGGAGATGCTCTTGCTTGCAGGGATTCAAGATCAAAGATCCAACTGATTGGTCTTTTGGGTGTGAAGCAGACTTCAATCTCCCTTGCAATCAGAGTCATGAAGAGCTGTCTAGTTTTGTCCAACTTTCTCATGTTGACTTCTTTGGCAATGATATAAAGTTCCAGCCTAATGTGACCTTACAACACTGTGAAAACGAATGCCTGACGACGTGTGGTTGCAAAGGTTTCCAATTTAGATTTAACGCAGATGAGTACGGTGGCTATTTATGTTACCCCAAGTATGAGTTACTCAATGGACAACTTACACCAAATTTTGAGGGAGACTTTTATTTAAAAGTACCCAAAGCTGGTTTTGTCTATAACAAGACGCTGGATGCCGCCGAATCAAGGTTGAATTGCACAGTCGAACTTAGCAGGCAAGTTAGAGGAACGTATGAAAATAAGACAGTGAAGCTTTTGCTTTGGTTTGCTACTGCAGTGGGAGGCCTAGAGGTAACCTGCATTTTCCTGGTGCTCTTTTTCTTGTTCATGAGCAGTAAGAATTCCGACCAAGTTGCAGAAGGATACCTCCTGATGTCTAGATTCAAGCGATTCAAGTTTTCTGATCTGAAAAAGGCCACACGGGGATTCGTTGAAGTGATTGGACGAGGAGGGGTAGGGGTAGTATACAAAGGTATACTGCCCGATAAGCGAGTTGCAGCAATCAAAAGACTCGACGAAGCTAACCAAGGAGAAGCCGAATTCCTAGCAGAAGTAAATACCATTGGGAGGCTTAACCACATGAACTTGATAGACATCTGGGGATACTGCGCAGAGGGAAAGCATAGGCTTCTGGTGTACGAGTTCATGGAGCATGGAACCTTAGCAGAAAAACTTACTTCTAACGAACTTGATTGGAAAAAGAGGTTTGATATTGCAGTGGGCACAGCGAAAGGCCTAGCTTATTTGCATGAAGAGTGCCTAGAGTGGGTTTTACATTGTGATGTAAAGCCTCATAACATACTCTTGGACTCCAACTATCAACCAAAGGTAGCAGATTTTGGTCTGTCTAAACTACTGAATAGAAGTGAGCATGATCATTCAAGCTTCTCAAAGATGAGAGGAACTAGAGGTTATATGGCTCCTGAATGGGTTTATAATCTTCCTATCACTTCTAAAGTTGATGTCTATAGCTATGGGATTGTGGTGCTGGAAATAGTTACTGGAAAGAGCCCCACAGGTACGCAGCATAGCTCTGGTGGCGGAGGGGCGAAAGAGCATACTAGATTGGACACGCTGGTGAGGGAGAAGATCATGCATGCTGATGGTGAAGCTTCAAGGGAGTCGTGGAATATTGAGGAGATTGTAGATCCAAGCATGGCCGGCATATATGACTCGGCTAAGATGGAGCTTCTGCTCAAGGTGGCTTTGCAATGCGTTGCAGAAGACAAGGATGATAGGCCCACCATGACCCAGGTTGTAGAGATGCTTCGCTGCGAAGAGGTCAACTGATATATCTAATTATGTTAATTGTAAGAAGAATAATTTATAATGTTAATTTTTATTATAGTTATTTTATTCCGAAAAGTTTGCTTGTTTATATGAAATATTTTCTATTCATAAGGCCTGTCCGTATTTATTTAAGGTGAAGTTAATGGGTTCAATTATATAATATGTCCATAAGTTAGAGCATGTCTATTCAAGGGGTGAGGATTAATATCTTTCTTTATGGTCGACTAGGTTCTAACTTCTAGGTATCTATTCATTAACTCGAGGAACTTTGGCTGGACGTTGGATTAGCAAACAAGATAAAGTAGTTCTTTAATTAATGGTTTTTTTTTTTTTCGGTTAAATTGGTTGCTTTTGCTTGATATTGTGCACTTTAAAACTCGTATAAATTTTGATTATATTGCTAGTTTGGTACTAGTGGAAATTGCGTAAATTTAGTAATGGTTGAAATATATATTTTGGGAAATACTTTATGCATATATTCATGTGATTTATTAGTTTTAGAAATTAAATGTGAGCATGCTATTTATTTTTGAGTCCATATTATGTGATATCTTTGACATAATAATTTTGTGGTATATTGATACCCTCGGGACTGGATGTCTTAGAAGGGGACTGCTACATGCACAAATGAATTATATAAAAACAATTATACAACTGACGTAGTTTTATCTGATCTATTAGTTTTATTTTATTATAAGAATAACTTTACAGTTTGACGAATCACACCAAGTTATGTCAGTTTGTGAGATTGTCTTTGTATAATCACTTTATAACTAGAGTATTTTCCATCTTAGAAACATGATATCTTTATAGTGTATTGGCATTTTTCTATTATCATATAATGTGTCTGGTTGAAACATGTTCTTTACAATAAATTTATATTGCTTCCATTAATTTTTATTAAAAATTTAATAATATTCTTATAATTTAAAAAATTGCCATGAACTCCCCCACCCCATTAACCAATAGAGAAATTTAATTTACAGTTTTCAAGTAAGGATTGTATTTATAGACTTTTTATTAAATGAGAAAAAAATAATTTTAAGAAGAATATTTTTATAATTTTAAAAAACTTTAAAGATAATGAAGACTGTTATATATACGCAACTCTCCGCTTTATGTCATATAGATTGAGGTTGACTTGAAATTGCCAACTCCCCCAGCCCCATTAACCCAAGAATCATTCTTCTAGCCAAATTAAGGACGACGTACGTTCACCTGTTTTCCAAGGTCTTGTCTTAAACAAGAAATTAAACGTATATATGAGAAGAAGATAGTGGTCCGGCTTTTGCTTTGGTTTGTCATGTAGAGGTTTTCCTGTCAATTAAGGACTGGCTAGCTACCTAGTAAACATTCAAATCCAGCTACATGGAGAAGCATTCCAGCTCACTACTGATTCACATCCAGTTTAGTTATTAAGATGAGACGAAAAATTTATAAATAGTAATAAAATAATTTGTAAAAATATAATTATATAATGAAATAATTTGAGTTGATTTTTATGAGATTTTAGAAAATGAGAGAGAAAATGTTGAATAAAAAAATTATAAAGTTAAAATAATATTAAAATATTATTTTTTTAATATAATTTCTTTTTTAGTTTTAAAAAAGTTGAATTATTTTTTTATATTTTGTTTGAAAGTTTGTAAAAGTTATAATAACTAAGTAATGATTAGATAAAAAATTAAAAAATTAAAAATTAAAAAATATTTATACTTAAATGATGATGTTCGAATCTCGAGATGTGATGAGATTATTTGAAAGATTTATAAAACCAAACGAGCCCAAGTGATTCACCTTTTCGATCTGAGCTGATGATCATAATCGATCTCTTTGGACGTTGCATGCTGAATTTTTTATTGATTTATTCTTGGAACCAAAATATAATTATATGATAAGAAAGCCGTACTCCAACTAGTTTGATCCAAAAATCAATTATTTCCAAAAATTAATATATTTTTATAAATTAATTAATATATTTCTCATTAGTACAACTTCTAGCATTGAACATTAATTCAAAAATGACCTGCATGCATATATAATATTCTAATATTAATATACACTACGTACGTATATGTCTCATGCATATATATGTTTGTTGCGTGAATTACAATTTGATAGCATACCTCACTGCACTTAATTACGTGCATATTGCGACTCTGATCGTGCATATTTCTGGATAATTAACCTATTTCATAGAAGTCAAGAGAACAAAGAATAGTTTCCTGATATTCTGCATAAGCTGAATACCGTGCCATGGCCACCATGATCTGTAAATTCACTTGACTTATTTTTATTTTACAAGCTTTGACCATTCCACATTCTCAACCAGATGTTCTCTATTATGATAACAAGGTGGTTGTCTTAAACATCTACCACCCACCTTGATGGGGCATATCACGATGAGAACAAATCTGGATTGACCAAGTTAAACAATAGGATAACAACTCAGATATAATAGATTTCAATTTGTAATTTATCTTTTATGTTATCTTGTATTTAAACATCAACTTTACGTTCTTCGCTCTATATATATTTCAGCACCTGTACACATTAGATCAATGAAAGAGTTTATTCAACTCCTTCTAGTATGTCCATTCCCCTATCGCCATCATTCTATATCTTGGTTTTCTCCATTCTCTCTCTACAAACGGTATGGTATACATGTGAGAAGAAATCTCAATATGCATAATAATATATAGTCGTTTACAGTAACCACTACATTGTTGTTTATTGAAATTCGTCCATTAGAGAATCTCTTCTCAAATGGATTATGGCTTGATCCGACTGCACGGTGAGGACTTCACAAAACAAGTCACGATTTGACACAATCTGGTCCAATAGGATTTGTCTGTTTTGAATATCTTCTCAGGTTAGCTGTGAATGGCGAAGCACACGGGACCCGGGTTATAAACCAGGCTAGTAACATGATGAAACAGAGTTTTTGAAATCCGGGTACCAGGTATCCTTATTGTACCCTGATTTTGTATTTTTTTTTTTAAGTTTATATTTTATTAAATTATTTCAAGAAAAGAAAATAATGTTGAAAACATAATAATAATTGCATTAAATATTAAACATTGTCTATAATAATAAAAATATATCAAAATAGAAAATTAAATTTTATGTAAAATATAACTAAAGTTATAAACTAATTTCCTTTTTAACTAAATGCATGTTAAAAAAAAAAAAAAAAAAAAGCAATCCTATATTCATCATGTATTTTGCATGCAACATACACAATGCAATTCACTACATATTACATTTGTTTGATATATATATACATTACATTACGAAACAAAATACTATAATTTGTAAAATACTATAATTGCTTGCTTGTAACGCCCCGTCCCCGAGGGTCCGGAGAGTTAACTCATGTCGCTAAAAATCATTTTCCATCCACATAGTACATAATCAAATTTTTCTCTATCTCACAACTACTCATTAATTCACATCAAATACTCCAGTATAATTAATCCAAAACAATACAAAGTCTTAATAAAAACATCAACCTCCCAACAATTCATATCATCAGAACGCAACAAACTTACTGAATAACAAAATCCTCAATACTCATGTAAACCTCCTATGCTTAAATCATTATTCTTAACTCCTCTTACCTATGCTCCATATTCTTGATCCTCAACTGGAAATATTCAAATCATCTGAAAATATTGGAGATAAGAGAGGGTGAGTTATCAACAACTCAGTAAGCAGAGAATATATACTAGCGTGTAAGCATGAGCCTTTTCAGAAAGTTTAGTATGCAGAAACAAAACATTATATTTTTATATGCAGATCTCAGAAACATGTTATCAGAAAATCAGAGCGACTTTTCAATCTTTTCATACTCCAAAAGAGTCAAATGTTCATATTTAAAGATCCATTTCATATTCAAAAACACTTTGGCATAACATAATCTGAGCATCTTCATCATATCAAAACAGAGCATCTTACAAAGCAAAGACCATGTTTCATCCCCATGATAGTGTTATTCTATCCCCGATGGCCAAACCGGGCAGAGACAGAGGTGAAATATTTCTCTTATTCTTCTCGGAGCCCCGAGTATGTACACAGGAAAGACCACAATAAAACCACTTTGT
Organism: Juglans microcarpa x Juglans regia; assembly: GCF_004785595.1. Classification (NCBI taxonomy): domain Eukaryota; kingdom Viridiplantae; phylum Streptophyta; class Magnoliopsida; order Fagales; family Juglandaceae; genus Juglans; species Juglans microcarpa x Juglans regia. The sequence continues at coordinate 23,789,036 of NC_054601.1, read as the reverse complement.
TTCCAAAGTGGGTGCACTCAGAGATAGAGAAGTTGGTACCAACCCAAACAGAGCAGAGCATAACAGAGCAGAGCAGAGACAGAGTCAGATACAAAATCAGTACACCTTGCCAAAGGTTTTCAGATGTCATATCAAAATAAAACAGAGTACCAAAACATAATCAGATCATTCTCACATACTGAAAATAAAAGTTGGAGCATCTTTCTAAATAAATGCACAATTTTTCAGATTCTCAATATCACTCTTTTTCAGATTTCAGAGACAACATGACAAAATTTAGCTTATGTCTACACAATGCATGTCAGAAAATATTTTCTCTTTTTCACACAAATTTCATGAGTAATGCAAATAAGGAACCGAGGTTGGTTTTTCCCAAGTTCTCATTTCATCACAAAAATATGCAAAGTTTTCAGAAAGTCAACCTCAGTCTTAATAATTCATGTAAGGTCTAACATAGGAACCCCGCTTACCTGGAATTCTTAGTATTTCCAGAATTTTCCTAAAAAATGTCGAGTCGAGTATAAATCGTCACCTATAAAATAATCACATAATTTCTGTAAGTTTCCAATCAATCACATATTTCAATATTTAAGCCTGAACTTCTAAAATAACCTATTTTAATTCCTCAAAATTTAAAACCTTCATAATTTCAAAATATATCACCACTTTCTAAAATCATCAATATCCACCGTAACTAACATCAAACTCAAAACACCAATATTTAAACCCCGAAACTGTCAATAACTCTCACATCATAAATCAATCACACAAACAACTTCATAATCCAATCCAACCAACCCCTTACTCCTCGGACTCAGTCCGGCACAACCAACCAATTCACAGTAAATATGAGTTTTCGCAAAAATACATTTAAATCTCAAAAGTTCTTTGAGAAAATACTTACAATGCTATAATAAAATTTTTGAAAAATCACGGAGGTGCTTGAAGTGGCGGCACAGCAACAGAACAGTGCAAAATGCACTGTGGCCGTGGCTCTCAAAAACTCACTTTTGAAAGGGGACAAACCAAGACCCGAAATTGATAGGGTAGAGCTTAGGGATGTCTGTGAAGCCAATGGTGGTGGTGGATGGCCGTGGGTGGCAGCTTAGAGGGTGGTTTAAGGCCAAAATGCACAAAACGAAAATGTGGATGTTGGAGCGTCACCGGTGGCGGATCGGGGCTGAGGATGGGTGCATTAGGTTGCTAAGAGGTCGGGGATGATGTGGTGAGAAAATGGTGGCCGGAGGTGGCGCAACGGCGGCGCGCTAGCACAAGGAAGGCTGCCGCTTAGAGCTGCGTGTGGGGACCCAAGACGGCGAGGGAGGAGGTGAAAACTGGAGGGAGAGGTCGCCGGCTGGTGGGGAAGGGAAGGAGAGGGGTGGTGTCGCCGGACGGAGGTGCACGACGACTGGCTGGGGAAAAAGATGCATGGACGGGAGAAGGGAAAGGGGAGGCATCGCGCGAGAGGGAAAGCAGGGAGAAGGGAGAGGGCTGGGGAACATTCCTATATGTTCTATGTCGTCCTTTGCACTTAGTAAAATTATGTTAAAATGCAAGAATGATTAATACAACTAAACTAAAACAATTGCTTTCCAGTAGAAAAGGAGTAGAGTACCTGTGACCGCGTCGTTGTCATCCTTAGCATCCCCAGGTGTTAGTGCAAACACTCAAGCCGGTCTCATTCTATGCTAATTATTTTCTTGTATCGTCTGTTAGGGACTTGGAGGTGGGTTGGGCTTCTTATTGTCTCCCAATAGTAATGAGCATTCCCTAATGAGGTGCCTGGTCTTACTGCATCGAAAACAAGACCACACCTCCCTTCTGCACTCTCTTGTGTGTGCACGATTACAAAACTTATAGAGGTCATTTGGTTGATTTCCCTGCGTTTACCTCTGACCTGAGCTGCTCTCTTCGTTTCTCTTCTTCCACAACCCTTGATCCATACTAGAGGAAGATCCTTGTAGGGTAGTTCTCTTCCTCTGATCTTGAAGTTCTACACTTCTCTTGAGGCTTCGTTCAAATATTGTGGCCTTATTCACTAACTTTGAGAAACATTGAATCTGAAAGCCCACCACTTGCTCATAAATCCTATTGTTCAACTCTTGCTCACAAATTCTATTTTACTCAGTTTGAAGGCAGAGTACAGTACTTTCTGTTCATCAGTACAATTCAAGACACGAAGTATCTCCTCATTATCTTGGATCCAACCCTCAGCCAAGATTGGGTCTTTACGCCCATCAAAAGTGGGAGGATGCATCTAGTCAAACTGCTCTGCGGTGCATTCGCCCTCATCATTTCTTGCGCTAAAGTCTCAATGATTTCAAACACGGAGACGAGCTGCCATCTTGGAAGACTCATACTTGGTTAAACGTTTCAAAGGGAATATTAAAATTTATAAACTAAGCGTAAATGTAATTACCAAATATAATCTATATATCACGAAACAAAAATTTATTGTCTTACTCATTTTTTTTTCTCATATAATAAACTGGCTTAAAGTAAACATACTCGATAGTTCATTCCATTAACACCAAATCGTTTTGATTAAAGTCTACATGCAAAATTTTACCCCAATTACTCTTAATTTTGACCTTAAGGCAAGCTTTCCTACTAGATCAGAAGCTAAGCACTAAATTAGATCAATTCTTAAAATCCACACAATCTAAGACCTCAAATTTCCAAGAACTTATTCCCAAAAGCTTGCCGGATTCTAAAACCTTAAATACAAATAGAATCATCTCTTACAGTCTACAATTGTCTACACCTCAAATCTGAAAATTATTTTCTCAAGCCCACAAATATCCAAAAACCTCAAATATAATAATTTGCAGAATTTTAAACATATCTCTGATACCAACTGTAACGCCCTAGTTCCGAAGGTCCGGAGAGTTAACTCATATTACTTAAAATTATCTCCAATAACACATTTATAAATAATCGAGAGACTCCATAAAATATTAACTTATTTGTTAAATACAAATATCTATGTTTCTCCATATGGACGCAAAAGAAATACCTCAATGAAATAAATTAAAATCCCCACAAAGACTCAAAAATATTCACGACTCAGAATACCAAATAACATAAAATAATAAATCTACTAAATAAAACTCTCCAATAATGATTTGTACCTTTGCACTTATTTTTCTATGACTATCAAACCTTGCTAATACTTCCTATTCTTAACTTCCAACTGAGGCATCAAAATCATCTGAAAAATATTGTGGAGATAAGGGGTAAGTTATCAACAACTCAGTAAGTAAAGAACATATACTAGTATGTAAACATGAATATTTACAGAGTTTAGAATGCAGAACAAAATATTAATAGTTTCAAAATGCAGAATCAGAACATGTTACCAAAAATATCAGAGCGAAAGTTTAAAAGTATTCTTATTCAGAATCCTTTTTGCATAACATAACTGAAGTATCACATCAGAACAAAATTTCATATTTAACCCCCGTGGTAGGGTTGTGCAAACCCCAGCGGCCAATCAAGCAGACATACAGTGTGAAATTTTTCCCTTATTATTCTCAGAGGCCCAAGTGTGTACACAAGAATAACCACACATAAAACCACTTTGGCCTTCAAAGTGGTTGTACCGGAAATATAAGAGTTGGTACCAACCTGAACATGGGCCACAATTTTACACCCTTGGTAAGGTTAGAATGAAACAGAAACAGAATGTCATACCAGATGGTTAAGAAATCACATAATATCATATCAGAGTATAGAACATCTTCAGAACAGAACATAATTAGATCACAAAAATATAATTTATGCCCAAGTTTTCATATTCGCTTTCTTTTGCACAATTTAGAAACAAAATGCCAAAATAGCTCATGTCTACACCAGCCATACCAAAAAATACTTTATTCTTATATATAACTTCATAAGTAATGCCGAACAAATACTTGAGGTTGTTTAAAATTTCTTTTCGTAAGTAAACATGCATATTTTCCAAAATTGACCCCAGTTCATTTCTTTGATACAAAGTCTAGCATAGAAACCTCACTTATCTTAAATTTAATCTATATCCACTAAATGTTTTGGACTAATACATTAAACCCTAAATTATTTCTGTAAAATAAAATGTATGGCAAACATATTTAGTCAATTAAAACTAAGCCCATGAAAATTACATCTTTACTTAATATTCACTTGGCATAAGTCCAACTCAATTGCAAATCAATTTAACACCAATCCCAACTTAAAATACATATCCAATTTAAGAAAATCAAAGCCCAGCCCAAGTCAAATAAGTATTCTGCCAAGACTTACCTATTAAGGGCAATAACGTAAAATCATTCAAAAGAAATCTTTAGGTGCTTTACGGAAAATCACATCACAAAAGGGCTTAATGTCAATGTTCATAAATATTAATGTCTATTAGGCTTAAAACCTAAAAGCTATTGTACAAAGCAACATACGTTTCTGGAGGAAGATGCAAACTAGAGAAAAACTTGACGTCGAGAGGAAAATACTTTTACCGAGAGAGAGTGGGAGGCAACAATGAAATGACAACAAGGTGGTTGGGAATCGACGGCAAGGCATCGTGGGAGGGAGAGAAAAATTGATGAGAGAGAGAGAGGGTGATGAGAGAGGGAGCGCAAGGAGACAAAGAGAGAGGCAGTGTAGTGCACCGACGTGGCTTTCCGAGAGGGGATCGATGGATCTAGGGTGGCATGGCCGGCATTTCTTGTGGCTCTTCTTGGTGGTTCCTGCTTGTTTCGTTGTGGTTTCGAAGTTGACCAACTGGGCGGCAGCGTTATGGCTCACAATAGTGGACACATGCTCTGTTTTCGTGTGGTAGAATAGAGCCTTTCATGGTGGTACAACTGGGTGGGTAGTGGTCTGCCGGGAGAGTGTCACGGCAGTAGCCATGGGCCAGAGATTTAAGTTGTGGGCCTGGCAGCTTCAGTCTTGCGAGGGGGATCTTAGCACATTGGATGGCTTCCGTTCGGGGCTATTGTGTTTTGAGGTGGAGACTGAGTGGTTTGTGGAGATGCAGTAGGCTAGCGATAGCTACGTGGAGGAGGTGTTTCACTGTAACTTAGGCTGCGGCAACCCAAACATGGGGGCACTGAACGTGGCTTTACTTGCGTGTATATGTATATATCGGTTGTTGGAACCTAGAGGAGAGACATGCATGAGTGGGGAGTCGTGGGTATAACAGTTGGTATGGGTTAGGAATCTTAAATGAAAGAAAACTCTAAAATAATAATCCTAGTGGAAATGGGAGATGTGTGTGGCATAGGATTTTTCGTTGAGTTTTGGCCCTCTATTCAACCTCTAAAATAATCCAATTTGTCCCACAAATTTCTCGGCACATAAAAAAATTCCACCTAATCTAAAACTATTTAATGATTTTAACTTAATTAGCAAGCCCAAATAAAAAAATTGATAGCTGTCAAAATAAAAATTGGGCCTATAGTTTATTCCAAAAATTACTCGTTAATTTCAAATGGGCTTTTCATACGTATACATCCCAAAAATTTTTAGAAAGCAGGCTTGGTGCTGGACCCGTGTGTTACAGCATCCAAGTGGTGAGACGGAGCAGGACAATGTATGAGTTTCTAACTGCATCAATTCTTAAATTTGTTGTTGAAACTCTCTTCTCACATTCTCACTACTTGGCATATTTAGATCGAAAAAACCAAAATCATGTATAAAGAGATTGAGAAGGCCACTTACACCATGGAACATTGCTGGTGTCTATTGAGACACTAACCAAAATGGTAGCAACATATATTCATGTTGTCAACGAGAAGGAAACCACATGGGAAACACCTATCTAGTGCGGAACTGACTCCACTAGGAGGCGACATAATAGATGACAACGTAGAGGTCATTTCTGGGAGACCTCTAGGCAAGAAGGGTGAGAAAAAAAGGGGGAGAAAGAGGAAGGCTAGAGAAGCTTCCGATGTTGAATTTGTTAACACCTTAACTCGCATGAGAAATGACAAAGCCATATGCATGGTGGAGAGAAGACAAGCGGTCAACAATTTTCATTCTGATAAGGCTGAATTAATGGTGGAGAAAAAGAGGAAGATTGAATGGACTGCAGCAAGAGTATTTCTTGAATCTTCATAAAGAAATTTTTAAGGATTCGAGGAAGTGATTTTCATCTTCATCTCCATCTCCATTTCAACCTTTTGAACATGTGTAGCCATTTGCTGGTGCAATGTTTTGGGGCTTTTGTTATCCATTTAATATTGTAATTAAACATTTACAATTGGTTTCAGTAGCAGGGCAGCCACATGTCGTTGAAATACATGTGGCTGGGCAACAATTATTGCCAATGCTATTTTGAAATTTTTTGTTATTTTGAATATGGGTGTTTGTAACTATGGGCAGCAACTACATGCTGCTGTAAGACTAGGAAATATTAGAGTAAAAACTAGAGTTGGGATGCTGGCATAGGGACTGCACTTGAACTGTTGGGAATGCCTTATGCTTGTCAAAACTATATGTTGCTGTTGGGATTTGGAATCTGTTGATCATTTTGGGTTGTTTTATGTTGGTGAAATTCTTTATTTTTTTTTTATACCATCAAGGTTCATCTAGATGTTGACGTTATAGGGTGTGATCATATGGTTTATGCATTTGGGTTTGTGAATGTGCATAAAAATTATTTGGAAATAATGGCAGGCAGTGAACATTAGCATTGTGAATGTCCAAAAACTAGCAGGTACTTTTTGGATGCATAAAAAATGAATGTGCATCCAAAACTGATTCTCTAGTCGACAGCATATGGGATTGTGAATGTGCATAATAATCTTTTTTGTTAACACCTACAAAATTGTCAACTAGAGATGCTAATTTTATAGATTGTTAGATTCAGTTAATGAAAATAAATATGAATGTTGGAGGCTATTGGAGATTATTAAAATAAAAAATAAAAAGTATTTAAAAATAAAAAAATAATTAAAGAAATATAAATAATAAAAAAGAATAACATTTTATTATTATAGAGAGTGTGATGGATAATCTAATGTAAACTAAAAGTTCTGATTGATTAGCTAAAAGCAAAAAAGTTATATATTAATCAAATTTTGAAGATTGGGTTGGCTAATCCAATGCCAATGCTCTAAGATAAATAGATTGATCATAAATTAAGATTAACAGACATTAGCTAATTATATATATTATTATTAAAGTTAGTTCTTTGGATGCCAATATTTATGTACAATGCATGTCATGATATCTTCAAGTACGTCATTTTTCATAATTCATGATGTAACGCCCCACACCCGGAAGGGTCGGAGAATTACTATCTGTCACTTACAAACCTGTCTCTTCAAGCACTTAAAACTCCAAGGATCTCATGATTAGCACACAAACTCATATTTTCTCAATAACCATAATACAAACTCAATAAGTCATCATTACAAAAAAAATAAACCAAAGGGGGGGGGGGGGGTCCACAATCTCCCAATAACCTCAACAAAATTAAACAATACATCTTTAGGTCTTAATAGGTCCAAACAACATAAGGTACTTCAATTACTCAAGTTAAATTCATCTACTAACAATGGTATTCTTAGGTACCCAACTTTCCATCCATATCTAGCCAGCTTCAATTCTATTCCTGACCCCTAGCTGGGAAATCAATGTCATCTAAAAATATATAAAAATAAGAGGGTGAGTTATCCACAACTCAGTAAGCAGAGAACATATACTAGTATGTAAACATGAGCCAATTTTAGAAAGTTTAGTATGCAGAAATAAATCATTTCATTTTCCTATACACATCTCAAAACGTATTATCAGGAAAAAACAGAGCGACTTTTAAGATCTTTTCATACTCATAAACCAAATTTATATTCAAAAACTGCTTTGGCATAACGTAACTGCACATCTTCATCTTATTATATTATATCATGTCATATACTATGTTTAACCCCCGTGGTAGGGTTGTGCTATCCCCGGTGGCCAAACCAAGTAGTATCATGTTGTGAAACTTCTCCTTTTTCAATCTCGGAGCCCCGAGTGTGCACATAGGAAAGAACACGTAAAAGACCACTTTGTTTCCAAAGTGGGTGCACTCATATCATATCATATCATGTTGGTACCAACCATATCACGTGAACCCGTATCATCATATCAGAACCATATTCAGAATCAGATTCAGAACAGATAAGTATGCCAAAGTTTTATCATATCCATATCATATCAAAACACGTGTGAAACATATTCATATCATTTCAATTTGATTAAAAATAGATCCAAATCATTTCATACCACATGTATAAAAATCTCAATGGTATCATATTCGCTCTTTTGCATATTTCAGAAGCATGTCAAGTATTGCTCATGTCTATACATTTTATGTCAAAAATATTTATTTTCTCTTTCATCCGTATCCTATGATTGAATGCAAAACATACACTGACGTTGTTTTTCACTTTTTCGTTTTAAAATAACATGCATATTTTTACAAACCAACCTCAGTTCATTTCTTTTTATACAAATCTAGCATAGGAATCCCGCTTACCTGGACGTCTTAACTTTTCAAAAATTTATTCAACAACGCCGAATAAAATTAATCGTCACCTATAAAATAATCACATAAATTTCCAATTTATCTCTCATTTCGATATTCAGGCCTAAACATCTAAAATAACCTATTTTAACTTCCTCAAAACCCAAAATTTTCATTCTTATTAGAACACCAACATCATTGTTTAAATAATAATAAAACAAAAAAATTCTTTTTAGTATTACTTATCAGTATCTACTTAGTAACCATTCTAATAAAATATTAGTCCTTTAAAATACCCACTTAACAAAGTAAATCCACACGTCTACGTCCAAATAAAAACATACTCTACAACCCACGTAATATCTTCATGATTTCAACCCCAAGTACATGATATAACCTCATTAAACTATTCACCCGAAACAATAAATCTGGAAGGAGACACTATAAGGGGTAAACAGGTAATATTACTTCCTACTATATGGTTAACGTAAATACACACATATATATAGACCATAAAATGAACTAAATAAAAAATAAAGAGAACAAAAATGCAACAACAGTGCAGCGGCAGCACTTGCGGGAGATGGGGACACGACGGTGCGGAGTTGGCGGTTGACTACAGTGGTGCAACTGGAGTGCAACGGAGGGCGTACGGCGGCAAGTCCACCTACGCTGGGCGGCGAGAGCGAGAGAGACATACGGTGAGACAACGAGGGAGAAACCGAGAGAGAAGAGAAATCAACAGAAATGACGTGCTCTTACCGGGGAACTCGAGGCGGCGTGCGACGGACTAGGGTGATGGGATGCCCTCCCCGGCAGTTTCTGTGGGGACAAAACGCGGTGGAGCTCATGATGGAGGGCGGTTGCAGCGGCTTGAAGGTGGCTGAAATGCTCTGTTTTTGGGTAACAAAACAGAGGAAAACGAGGCTTGAAAACAGATGCTTCAAGGGCGCTGGTGGCAACTTCAAGCAACGGGGCACGGTAGGGGTGATGAACTCAGAGTGGCTGAGATGTGAAAGAGAAGGCAGCGGCAATGAATTTAGGGTTGAGAAAAGCATAGTATATAAATAGGCTATAAATGGTAAACAGATAAAAACCTCAAGAGGATGAACGGATGGACGTGCATGAAAGAGGAAATATGGCGTGAACCCGACCGACGTGAAATCTGGAGGCGTTTCCCACGGGCCTGGGCCTGGTAGCGAGCTGGGTCTCACAACCTCCCCCTTACAAAAATTCCATCCTCGGAAATTGTCATAAAAAGTCAAAATTCGCATCGAAGAGTTGTGGGTACTTATCTCGCATTTCTTCCTCCAACTCCCAAGAAGCTTCACTAAAAGCATGATTTTTCCACAACACTTTAACAACAGGGATAGTTCGAGTTCGTAGCACTTGCTCTTTCCTTTCCAAAATCTGAATTGGTTCTTCCGCATAAGTCATATCCTCCTGAATCTGAAGTGATTCATAGTCAATAACGTGCGTCAGGTCGGGAACATATTTCCTTAACATGGATATATGAAATACATTATGCACTCCCGCAAGTGCTGGAGGAAGTGCTACCCTGTAAGCCACTGGTCCAATCCGGTCAAGAATCTCAAATGGCCCAATATATCTTGGGCTCAACTTGCCATTCTTTCCAAATCTCATAATTCCTTTCATTGGTGCTATTCTCAAAAATACTTTATCTCCAACCTCAAACTCCAATTGGCGGCGACGTTTGTCTGCATAACTCTTTTGTCGGCTTTGAGCTGCTTTCATTCTTGCCCGAACGTTATCTATCTTCTCTGTAGTCTGCTGAATAATCTCTGGTCCCAAAAGTTTCCTTTCACCTACTTCATCCCAATACAATAGAGATCTACACCTTCTGCCATACAAAACCTCGTAGGGTGCCATTCCAATGCTAGCCTGGAAACTATTATTATAGGCAAACTCGACCAACGGTATGTTGCATCCAAGTTCCCTTAAAATCCATCACTCATGCCCTCAACATGTCTTCCAAGATTTGAATAGTTCTTTCTGACTGTCCATCTGTCTGAGGGTGAAATGCAGTACTGAAACTTAACTTAGTACCCATTGCCTCCTGTAAGCTTTGCCAGAACTTAGAGGTGAAACGAGGGTCTCTATCCGACACATTGGATACCGGTACCCCATGCAACCTTACTATCTCCCGCACATACAACTCAGCTAGCTTGTCCAATTTATAAGAGACTTTAATGGGTATAAAATGAGCAGCTTTTGTTAAGCGATCCACGATCACCCATATAGCATCTTGTCCGCTCAATGCTCTCGATAGGCCTGTCACAAAGTCCATGGTGATATGCTCCCACTTCCACTCTGGGATCTGGAGTGGTTGTAATAATCCTGCTGGTCTCTGATGCTCCGCCTTCACCTGTTGGCAAGTTAGGCACTGTTCTAAAAATTTAGCAATTTCTCTTTTCATACCATTCCACCAAAAAGACTCTATCAAGTCCCGATACATCTTGGTACTCCCTGGGTGAACTGTGTATAGGGAACGGTGTGCTTCTTCAAGAATTATTCTTTTCAGTTCTTCATTAGCTGGCACGCATAATCTACCTCTAAATCTTAAAACTCCATTCTCGGAAACGCTAAAGTCAGATCTGCCCCCGTTCCCGACTTTTTCCACTATCTTCACCAACCCTAAATCCACCTTTTGAGCAGCTTTGATTCTATCTATTAAGGTTGGTTGAACTATCAAACGGGCCAAGAAAGTACTTGTATCACTAGTGATAACCTCAATACCGGCTCTTTCTAGGTCCATTAACAACCTATGTTGAGTGGTAAGGGCTGCAACTGCTGGTCCCACAGACTTCCTACTTAAGGCGTCGACTACAACATTAGCTTTGCCTGGGTGATAATTGATGGTGCAGTCATAATCCTTGATCAACTCGAGCCATCTCCTCTGTCTCATATTTAATTCCTTTTGGGTGAAGAAATATTTCAAACTCTTGTGATCTGTATAAATCTCGCACTTTTCCCTATACAGATAGTGTCTCCAAATCTTAAGTGCAAAAATGACTGCCGCAAGCTCCAGATCATGCATGGGAAAATTCTACTCGTACGCTTTTAGCTGGCGTGAGGCGTATGCTATAACCTTCCCATGTTGCATCAGTACGCACCCCAAACCAAGCCTTGATGCATCGCTATAAACTACAAATCCCCCTCTAGCCATGGGGACTGTTAACACCGGAGCCGTCACTAATCTCCGTTTCAACTCCTGAAAGCTTCCTTCACACTTTGTTGTCCATTCAAACTTATTATTTTTTCTGGTGAGTGCTGTGAGAGGAACTGCTATCTTGGCGAAACCGTCAATGAATCAACGGTAATAACCTGCCAATCCCAAGAAAATTCTAACCTCATGCACATTCTTCAGTGTCGGCCAATTAACCACTGCCTCCACTTTTCCCAGGTCCACTGAAATGCCATCTTTCGAAACTACATGCCCCAGAAATGCAATTGAATTAAGCCAAAATTCACACTTCTTCAATTTAGCAAACAACTTTTTATCTCTGAGTGTCCCAAGTACCAGCCTCAAATGTTCCTCATGCTCATATTTGCCTTTGGAGTATACCAATATATCATCAATAAAAACAACTACAAACTTATCCAAAAATTTATGAAACACCATGTTCATCAAATCCATGAATACTACTGGGGCATTAGTCATGCCAAAAGGCATGACTAAAAACTCATAATGGCCATAACGAGTCCTGAAAGCCGTCTTAGCTATGTACTCTGCTCTGATCTTCAATTGATGGTAACTCGATCGAAGATCAATCTTTGAAAATACCTGAGCGCCCTGGAGCTGATCAAACAAATCCTCTACACGGGGTAGCGGGTACTTATTCTTTATGGTCACACGATTAAGTTCCTTGTAGTCAATACACATCCTCATCGATCCATCCTTCTTCTTCACAAAGAGGATTGGAGCTCCCCAAGGTGATACACTGGGCCTGATAAAACCCTTATCCAACAGGTCTTGCAATTGTTCCTTGAGTTCCACTAACTCCGACGGTGCCATCTGATAAGGTGCTTTTGAAAGGGGTGCTGTGCCTGGAACTAGTTCGATAGTAAACTCTACTTCCCAGTTGGGCGGGAGTCCAGGTAAATCTTCTGGAAAAACCTCTGGATATTCTCTCACCACATGTATCTGCTCTAATTTCAACTCCTCTTTTGGTGCTTCTACCACGCAGGTTAAGAATCCCTGACAACCATCTCGTAACAATTTCTCAACGTGAACGGCATATATGATGGGTGGATGCATCCTCACTTTTGAATCTGTGAATCGAAATTCACTTTCTTTTGGGGCCTAAATATCACTTCCTTTGATCGTGCAATGCAGCACTCCTTTAAAGGCTTCGCTAAAAAATTGTGGCCTTATCTACCAATTCTGAGAAATTCCGAATCTGGAAGGCCACTACTCGTTCATAAAGTTTTTCATTTAGCCCTTGTTCGAATTTACGCGCTTTCTTTTCTTCGTCAGGAATCAGATACGCAGCAAAACATGATAATTCAATGAATCTAGCTGCATATTGGTGCACCGTCATGGATCCCTGCACCAGAGTGGCAAAATCCCATTGCCTTGTCCTCTCGAGCCGAGCTTGGGAAAAATCGCTTAAGAAAAATTTGCTTAAAATGTGGCCAACTGACTATTTCTGTTCCCCCTGCTTCTCGGATAGTTCTTTCCGAGATCCACCATCTTTTTGCCTCACCGGTCAGTTTGAATGTTGCATATGCCACCTTTTGTTCATCTGTGCAGGTTATCACCCGCAATATCTCTTCAATATCTTGCACCCAATCTTCAGCTAGGGTTGGTTCACCTTTCCCATCAAATGAAGGGGGTGCATCCGATTGAACTGTTCTATGTTACCACCTCCTTCAATAAAGTTGCGTTGGCGACCCACGGGATTTTGCGCGAGATCGTCTATTAACTGATGAGCTGCTGCTCGTAGTACTTCAGAAGCACTCGGGTTTGCTCCCTTTTCATTCTCGTTCACGTTCAAATCCGACATACTTCGTTCTCGACGACGAGGTGGCATCCTGTAATAAAGAGAAAAGAAGTACGCGCAACGGTAGTAATGATTAATCTCCAAAGTCTAAAACTTTAACGCCATCAAATCTATTTAATAAAGAGTCTCCAAAATCAAACCAAACCACAAACAACATGAATTCAACTCATAGACCTACAAAATCCTACACATCAAAATCATTCCTAAAGTTTGTAAATTTTAAGACCTCGAATACTTATGATATTCTTCCATATAGTCCGCTCCACTATCACATCCAATCTGAAAATGATTCCTTAAAGCTTATCTATACTCCAAAATCATACACTCTATAGTCTTCAGAACCTCAAACTTGGCTCTGATACCAACTGTAACGTCTCGCACCTGGAACGGTCGGAGAATTACTACCTGTCACTTACAAACCTGTCTCTCCAAGCACTTAAAACTCCAAGGACCTCATGATTAGCACACAAACTCATATTTTCCCAATAACCATAATACGAACTCTATAAGTCATCATTACAAAAAAACATAAACCAAAGGGGGGTCCACAATCTCCCAATAACCTCAATAAAATTAAACAATACATCTTTAGGTCTCAATAGGTCCAAACAACATAAGGTACGTCAATTACTCAAGTTAAATCCATCTACTAACAATGGTACTCTTAGGTACCCAACTTTCCATCCATATCTAGCCAGCTTCAATTCTATTCCTGACCCCTAGCTGGGAAATCAATGTCATCTAAAAATATATGAAGATAAGGGGGTGAGTTATCCATAACTCAGTAAGCAGAAAACATATACTAGTATGTAAACATGAGCCAATTTTAGAAAGTTTAGTATGCAGAAATAAATCATTTCATTTTCCTATACACATGTCAAAATGTATTATCAGGAAAAATCAGAGCGACTTTTAAAATCTTTTCATACTCATAAACCAAATTCATATTCAAAAACTGCTTTGGCATAACGTAACTGCACATCTTCATCTTATTATATCATATCATGCCATATACCATGTTTAACCCCCGTGGTAGGGTTGTGCTATCCCTGGTGGCCAAATCAGGCAGTATCATGTTTTGAAACTTCTCCTTTTTCAATCTCGGAGCCCCGAGCGTGCACATAGGAAAGAACACGTAAAAGACCACTTTATTTCCAAAGTGGGTGCACTCATATCATATCATATCATGTTGGTACCAACCATATCACGTGAACCCGTATCATCATATCAGAACCATATTCAGAATCAGATTCAGAACAGATAAGTATGCCAAAGTTTTATCATATTCATATCATATCAAAACATGTGCGAAACATATTCATATCATTTCCATTTGATCAAAAACAGATCCAAATCATTTCATACCACATGTATAAAAATCTCAATGGTATCATATTCGCTCTTTTGCATATTTCAGAAGCATGTCAAGTATTGCTCATGTCTACACATTTCATGTCAAAAATATTTATTTTCTCTTTCATCCGTATCTTTTGATTGAATGCAAAACATACACTGACGTTGTTTTTTACTTTTTTGTTTTAAAATAACATGTACATTTTTACAAACCAACCTCAGTTCATTTCTTTTTATGTAAATCTAGCATAGAAACCCCGCTTACCTAGACGTCTTAACTTTTCAAAAATTTCTTCAACAACGCCGAATAAAATTAATCGTCACCTATAGAATAATCACATAAATTTCCATAAATTTCCAATTTATCTCTTATTTCGATATTCAAGCCTAAACATCTAAACTAACCTATGTTAACTTCCTCAAAACTCAAAATTTTCATTCTTCTTAAAATACCAACATCATTGTTTAAATAATAATAAAACAAAAAAAATTATTTTTAGTATTACTTATTAGTATCTACTTAGTAACCATTCTAATAAAATATTAGTCCTTTAAAATGCCCACTTAACAAAGTAAATCCACACGTCTACGTCCAAATAAAAACATACTCTACAATTCACATAATATCTTCATGATTTCAACCCCAAGTACATGATATAACCTCATTAAACTATTCACCCGAAACAATAAATATGGAAGGAGATACTATAAGGGGGTAAACAGGTAATATTACTTCCTACTATATGGTTAATGTAAATACACACACATATATATAGTCCATAAAATGAACTAAATAAAAAATACAGAGAACAAAAACGCAACAACAGTGCAGCGGCAGCACTTTGATCGGTTGGCCCGGCCCCGGCCACACGGCCATGCACTTTGATCGGTCATCGGCTATATGCTATATTTTTATTTATTTATTTATTCCTGGAGCCAATATATATATATATATATAAATGAACCAAAAATCAATTGTAGATTACGATCGAAAATAGTAGTACTCCAACTAATTTCCAGAAAACATATTTGTATAAATTTGGAACTAATGATTGATTGATATAAACTCCCGCATTGAACAATTCAAATACTTAATTATATGAGAAAAAGAAAAAAAATTAAATAAAAAAATCCTCTAGAGTCCTAAATTAAACAATTATATATATATATATATATATATATATATATATATATAATGGTCAAGCTGCATGCGCACTCTAAAACTAAGCTGTCATTATTGATAAAACTAAGCTGTCAGTATATACTGTGTTTGGCATATAGTATATACGTTTGTTGCATTCGCATTACTCTACAATTTAATTGGTGCAACCGACGCCCCCATTTAATAAAATACAATTTATTTCATAGCATACCCCACAACACCAAATAAAAAATACTCCTTGCCGGCTTGCATGACACGATGAACAAGACCCAGCTCCATATTATATATATATATATATATATATATATATATATATAGATCATGTTCCTGTAACAGACTTTGAAAATAATATATATATATATATAAATATTTTTATTTAGAAAAATAAGTGTTATCAGTATGTTTTAAAAGAGAATAATGATATATATATAAGATTTACAAGTTTTAAACAGAATTTTTTTATAAGAAAATAGACTTCACTGTAAAAAAAATTAAAAAAAAATCAATTTTTTATAGTGGAATTAACTTTTTTGTAAAATAAATTTATACATGTGAAAGTACTTGTCCATTACATTAACATTAATCAGATAACCCTAAGCTAGCTAGCGAGAGGCAACGTAAACTTGCACCATCGCTGAATTACACCTCCATTAATCAGAAAATCTTCCATGCATGAAGATTGGTATATAAAGAGTTAAGATTTCAATCGACTTCTTAATTTCTTGTCTAAATAATGACGTTATAAATGAAAAATACACGTCAACAATCTGAAAATCTCCATTGAGTTCGAAAAATCAACACTAACGTACAATAATAAAACAGTGATTTCCGGTGATCATGATTTCTCACCCATAGTCTTTGTCTGAGGAATGGTCTTGCAAACGTTCGTTTTAGTTTATTAACAAGTGGGCTGGGAAAACAAATGGCGAACATTTGCAATATTCTTCTCCGATATATATGCATCTATCAGTAGTACCGTAGCTAAAGACTCAGAAAGTAGAAAGATAATCTCGACTACGTAACCCTCTTGCATTCTCATCATGGATATCTCAATTTTCTTCCTTCTTCTTATGCTCATCCAAACTCCTCTCCTTTCTTCATCATCAGAAACATTTGACGTTCTCAGAGGCTCATCTTTATCTGTTGAGAACCCAAGCGACAAACTGGTTTCTCTCAATGGTGATTTCTCTGCGGGATTTTTCCCGGTCGGTGAAAATGCTTTCTGCTTTGCCATATGGTTGACAAGGTCCTCAGCTCCGACCGTTGTTTGGATGGCAAACCGAGATGATCCGGTTGATGGAACAGGTTCACAGCTTTCGCTTTCTAAAGATGGCAAGCTTCGCCTAACAAACTCTGTCGGTATAACCGTTTGGGCCACCAGAACAGCACCCTCGACCCCTTTAGAGTCCTCGAAATTGCAACTACAGCTCCAAAACACCGGAAATCTTGTTCTAAATCATTCTCAGAGTGGTCTCATCTGGCAGAGCTTCGATTCACCAACAGATACTCTTCTTCCACAACAAACACTAACCAGGATTTCAACCCTTGTATCAAAATCAAGCAAAGTAGACTATTCTTCTGGCTACTATAAGCTATTTTTTGACAACGATAATGTCCTTCGACTGTTATACCAAGGTCCTGTTGTATCCAGTCTCTAGTGGCCTGATCCATGGCTTAGTGATCCTGGACTAGCCGGAAGGTCTATGTACAACTCTAGTAGAGCTGCCGTACTGAACGAGTCGGGCTATTTCTGGTCATCTGATCATTTGGAGATCCTAGCTACAGATTTTGGTGTGAAAACTCACAGAAGATTAACTCTTGATCGTGATGGTAACCTTCGATTATACAGCCTGGAAGCAATGAATGAAGGGTGGGATTGGGTTGTCACATGGCAAGCGGTGTCGGATCCATGCACGATTCATGGCATATGTGGGCCCAATAGTGTTTGCGGTTATGATCATGCTTCCGGCAGGAGATGCTCTTGCTTGCAGGGATTCAAGATCAAAGATCCAACTGATTGGTCTTTTGGGTGTGAAGCAGACTTCAATCTCCCTTGCAATCAGAGTCATGAAAAGCTGTCTAGTTTTGTCCAACTTTCTCATGTTGAGTTCTATGGCTATGATATAGAGTTCCAGCCTAATGTGACCTTACAACACTGTAAAAACGAATGCCTGACGACGTGTGGTTGCAAAGGTTTCCAATTTAAATTTAGCGCTGCTGACTATGGTGGCTATTTATGTTACCCCAAGTATGAGTTACTCAATGGACAACTTACACCAAATTTTGAGGGAGACTTTTATTTAAAAGTACCCAAAGCTGGTTTTGTCTATAACAAGACGCTGGATGCCGCCGAATCAAGGTTGAATTGTACAGCCGAACTTAGCAGGCAAGTTAGAGGAACGTATGAAAATAAGACAGTGAAGCTTTTGCTTTGGTTTGCTACTGCAGTGGGAGGCCTAGAGGTAACCTGCATTTTCCTGGTGCTCTTTTTCTTGTTCATGAGCAGTAAGAATTCCGACCAAGTTGCAGAAGGATACCTCCTGATGTCTAGATTCAAGCGATTCAAGTTTTCTGAGCTGAAAAAGGCCACACGGGGATTCGATGAAGTGATTGGACGAGGAGGGGGAGGGGTAGTATACAAAGGTATACTGCCCGATAAGAGAGTTGCAGCAATCAAAAGACTCGACGAAGCTAACCAAGGAGAAGCCGAATTCCTAGCAGAAGTAAATACCATTGGGAGGCTTAACCACATGACCTTGATAGACATCTGGGGATACTGCGCAGAGGGAAAGCATAGGCTTCTGGTGTACGAGTACATGGAGCATGGATCCTTAGCAGAGAAACTTACTTCTAACGAACTTGATTGGGAAAAGAGGTTTGATATTGCAGTGGGCACAGCGAAAGGCCTAGCTTATTTGCATGAAGAGTGCCTAGAGTGGGTTTTACATTGTGATGTAAAGCCTCAAAACATACTCTTGGACTCCAACTATCAACCAAAGGTAGCAGATTTTGGTCTGTCTAAACTACTGAATAGAGGTGATCATGAGCATTCAAGCTTCTCAAAGATGAGAGGAACTAGAGGTTATATGGCTCCTGAATGGGTTTATAATCTTCCTATCACCTCTAAAGTTGATGTCTATAGCTATGGGATTGTGGTGCTGGAAATGGTTACTGGAAAGAGCCCCACAGGTACGCAGCATAGCTCTGGTGGCGGAGGGCCGAAAGAGCATACTAGATTGGACACGCTGGTGAGGGAGAAGATCATGCATGCTGATGGTGAAGCTTCAAGGGAGTCGTGGAATATTGAGGAGATTGTAGATCCAGGCATGGCCGGCAGATATGACTCGGCTAAGATGGAGCTTCTGCTCAAGGTGGCTTTGCAATGCGTTGCAGAAGACAAGGATGACAGGCCCACCATGACCCAGGTTGTAGAGACGCTTCGCTGCAAAGACTAGGTCAACTGATATATCTAATTAAGTTAATTGTAAGAAGAATAATTTATAATGTTATTTTTTCTTTTTTCTTTTTATAATACATCGTGACGACGAGACCCCAATAAAATAACTAATTAATTTGAACTTTTTTTTTATGCAGATTTTCTTTTTTTGTAGTATTTTTTTTATGCAGATTGATTTGACAACTCTTTAATACGTTTCTTTATTATTATTATTTTATTCCAAAAAGTTTGCATGTTCATATGAAATATTTTCTATTGACATAGGGCCTGTCCATATTTATTTAGGGTACTGAAGTTAATGGGTTCAATTATATAATATGTGGATAAGTTAGAGCATGTGTATTCAAGGGATGAGGATTAAATATATCTTTCTTTTGGAAAATACTTTATGCATTATATATTCATGTGATTTATGAATTTTAGAAATATTTAAATGTGAACATGTTATGTATTATTGAATCCATATTATGTTATATCTTTAACATAATAATTTTGTGTTATATTGATGTCCTCGGGGCTTAATGTCTTAGAAACATGATATTTTTTTACTGTATTGGTATTTTTCTATTATCAGGGAAACTTAGATAATGTATCTAGTTGAAACATGTTCTTTACGATAAATTTATATAGCTCTCATTAATTTTTATTAAGATTTAATAATATTCTTATAATTTAAAAAAGAAAAAATCTAATTGTAAATGATTCTGCGCATTAATACGCACATCTATTTAATATTATTGATCAGAAAGTAGATTTTATTAAAAACAGTACTAATTTAAATTTAGAATATAAATACAACAATATTAAGATACACAAACTTAATTATATATAACAAAACTCTTTAAAAAATTGTCAACAATCCAGATTCCACACTCCATTAATGAGTAAGCGGCAACGCACCGCTTTATATCATATTTGAAGACTTTAGATTGAGGTTGACTTATAAAGTTGATTATTGAGGTTGGGGGGCCGAACTTGTTAACGTAGACTTCTTCGGCTTTGATAGATTTCCTACCTAATCTTGCCTTGCTGATCGAGCTGCCATAACGAATGCCAGCTGATAAGGTGTAAATGTTACCCCAAGCTTCTTCCAGCCAAATTAAGGACGACGTACGTTCACCTGATTTTCAAGGTCTCGTCTTAAATGTGTGAAAAAAATATAACTATAAACGATTTTGCGTATTAATATACGCACATATTTAATATAATTGATTAAAAAATAAATTTTATTAAAAATAATAATAATTTAAATTTAAAATATAAAAATAATAATATTAATATACAGGTTAATACGTAAATTTATGTACATAATAAAACTCCAAACGTATATATGAAAAGATCGAATATCATAGCGGTGAGGCTGCTCTGGTTTGTCAGTAATGGGTGGTCATACAGAGGTTTTCCTGTCAATTAAGGACTAGCCAGCTAGTAAATCCAGCTGCACGGAGAAACATTCCTTTCAGGTCTGATTTAGTTACACATATGAAATGATAAATTTCTTAATAATAATAAAATAATTTATAAATAATAATAAAATAATTTGAGATGATTATTATAAGATTGAGAAAAAATTAAATAAAAGAATTATAAAGTAAAACAATATTAGAATATAATTATTTTAATATAATTTCTTTTTTGAATTTAAAAAAATTGAATTATTTTTTATATTTTGTTTAGAAGTTTAGAAAAATTATAATAATTAAATAATGATCAGATGAAGAATTTTAAATTTTAAAATTTTAAAATAAAAAATTAAAAAATATTTATATTTAAATAATGTTCATGTGATAAGATATTTTGAAAGATTTATAAAACGAAACCAGTCCTAGTGATTCACCTTTTCCAAGCCGATGATAATCGATCTCTTTGGTTGCATGCTGGATTATTTATTTATTTATTTATTCTTGGAACCAAAATATATAATTATATGATAAGAAAGCCGTACTCCAACTAGTTTCCAAAAATCATTTATTTCCATAAATTAATTAATATATTTCTCATTAGTACTACTTCAAGCATCGAACAATTCAAAAACACATTATATATATATATATATATATATATATATATATATATATAAGTAGAATGAAACAAATATATATAAAAATTCATGATCATATAGTATCAAAGTTGCATATTTGCTGAATTCCACTATACATTACCATTTCTTTTCACCTGTTTATATACACAGCTCTTACAAGAGAATATAGAATAAAAAGGGAATAAAAGCAGTTACAGGAATTGTAGAGAATAACAGAGAAGTTTTCTATAGTTCTTCTAGAACATGCTTAATGTTATCATCTATGTTAATACGCCCCCTTGAGTCCAAAAGAGTATCAATGACCTTGAGACTCGGCCAAAACTTAGCAAATTTTTCAGCTACCAATGGTTTTGTAAGGACATTGTCAAGCTGGTCTTTGGAACTGATGAAGGAAACAACAAGGGTTTTGGCAGCAACTCGATCTCTTACAAAGTGAATGTCAAGGTCCATGTGCTTGGTTCGGGAATGGTAGACCAGATTGGCAGCCAAGTAAGTGGCTCCAATATTATCATACCATAAAATTGGAACTTGAGAAAGTGAAAGGCCTAATTCACATATCACATTTTGAAGCCAAATAAGCTCTACTGCAGAGGTGGCAACCTACTTGTACTTTGCCTCTGTGCTTGATCTTGCGACTGTTCCTTGCTTTTTAGAGCTCTATGAAATCAAGTGTGTACCAAGAAAAATACAACAACTCCCAGTCGAACGACAATCATCGGGGTATCCCGCCCAATCAATATTAGAATATGCTTGTAGGATAAAGGAAGACTTAGATGAAAAATGAAGGCCATAGTTGATTGTGCCTTTGAGGTACCGTAATATCATTTTTACAACACTCCAATGTGGGAGCTTTGGAGAGTGCATGAATTGGCACACCTTATTTACAAAAAATGATATATTGGGCCTTGTGAGTGAAAGGTACTGAAGAGTACCTACACTTCTGAACAGTGTGACATCCTCAAAATCAGGTGAGTCAAACTTAGAGAGTTTGAGTGAGGCTGCCATGGGTGAGGTCATGGATTTCGCATGCAGCATGTTGCTGCGAGTGAGTAAGTCTTTTATGTACTTTCTCTGAGAGAGCAAAAGACCATCTCGTGTATAATCTATTTCCAGTCCAAGAAAGTAAGATAAAGGACCTAAATCCTTGACTGGAAAGGCCTTACTCAAGTCACAAATGAGCGTGTCAATGCCAGATGTTATTGAGGATGTTATTGAGGATGTTATGACAATGTCATCAACGTAAATGAGTAGATAAATTTGCAGTTCACCATTTGATAAAATAAATAGAGATGGATCAGCTTTGGAGGCTACGAAACCATACCCTAGAAGTCATGAGCTTAGCTGGGCGAACCACGCTCGTGGTGCCTGTTTGAGGCCATAAATGGCTTTTTGTAATTTGCACACGTAGTTGGGATGGACTGGATCAATGAATCCTTGCGGTTGCTGCATGTAAACTGTGTCCGATAAAGAGACGTGGAGGAAGGCATTTTGGATGTCTATTTGTCGCAAGGGCCACCCACGGGAAACTGCTATCGATGGTGGGTGCTTTTACCACGGGGTAGAATGTATCGTGATAGTCGATTCCAGCCTGTGATGGTAGCCTTTAGCTACCAATTGTGCCTTCCGACGATCAATGGAGCCATTTGCAAGAAATTTCGTTCGATAGATCCACCTGCAACCCAGAATGTTAGAAGCATCATCAGGTGGAACTAAAGTCCACATTTGATTTTGTATAAGAGCTTTATATTCTTCATTCATGGCAACAAGCCATTCGGGTATTTTTTAGGCAACTGTAAAACTGGATGGAGTTTCAGGGATGGTAGTAGTGCAGTGAGACATTGCTGAGTGGGATAGGTCACAGTGCCATCTGTTCAAACAAGGGGACGGGAAGAATTTGTCTGGGCTCGAGTTATGATAGGGGAACGTGGTGGAACTAGAATGGTGGGAGAAGAATAAGTATTTGGAGAAGAATCAATCGAAGGGGAAGATGCAGTGGATCAGGAGGAAGGAGACGAAGTATTTGGGAAATAAGAAGTAGATGAATTTGGGCCTGGGCCTAGGCCGAGGATGGATGGAGAGAAGATAGGTAAGTGGACCTCAGTGTTGTTTGGAACTGACAATAGGAAGTAGTGGGTATGGGCTGCGATTTTGACAACGGAAAGGAGTTTTCATTAAATAGTACATCTCTGGACACATAAAGCCTGTTTGTAGTACAATCCAAGCAGCCCTTATGTGAAGGGCTATAGCCCAGAAAAAGACAGGATGTGGACCGAAATTAAAGTTTATGATTGTTGAATAGACATAAATTGGGCCAACACTCACAGCCAAAAAATTTTAGAAATTTATAATCAGGAATTTTGTTGAAGACAAGTTCATGAGGTGAATTATTTTTCAAGGTCGGCGATGGAAGGAGATTAATTAAATACACTGATGTCTCAAATGCTTCGGGCCAAAATGTGAAAGGTAGAGAGGCATGGGCTAGAAGTGCAAACCCAGTCTCAACGATATGTCTATGCTTTCGTTCAACAAGCCCATTTTGTTGATGAGTGTGAGGACACGAAAAGCGATGAGTGATGCCCAATTTTTGACAAAATGGAGTGAGTGGTTTAAATTCACCACCACCATCGGTTTGTAAGAGAATTAATTTTTTATTGAATATACGCTCAAGATAGGGTATGAAATTGACAAAAATATTATAGACATCAGATTTTAATTTTAAAGGGAAGAACCAAGTATATCTTGTATATTGATCAACAAAGGACAAATAGTATTTAAAACCATTTGAAGAAACGTATGGGGCTGGGCCCCACATACCCGCACAAAGTAAGTCCAAAGGCTTAGTTGCCTCGGCCCGATTATTGTGAAAGGGCAGCTAATGACTTTTGGCCAAGGGACACTCTAAGCACTGGAAGGTGTTTTCTGTGGGGAGAAACAACAAACGATTATGATGCAAAACACGAGAAACTAAGGTGAGGGAAGGATGGCCCAACCGACGATGCCACTAAGCCATGGAAGTCCTCTCGCCGATATGAGTTGAAGGTGATGAAGACGAAGTCGACGTAGAGGAAAAAAGGTAGAGACCATTACGGGTAGGACCTGTGCGGAGTAGCGTTCTCGTCAACGTGTCCTTCACAGCAAAATAGGATGCATGGAATTCAAAATAGCAACCATTGTCATTACAAAATTTTCAAATTGAAATGAGATTTTTGGTGATTGAGGGAACATGGAATAAATTACGAAGAGTAAAGAATGAAGAAGAATAGGAGGGGAAAAGAGAAGAGTCACCAATGTTCTGTACAGGTAGAGCCGAACCATCACCCACTTGGATCTGTTCGCCACCATGGTAGGATTCTGAGGAGAGATTAAGGTTATTCAAGTCATTAGTGATGTGGTGAGTTGCCCCTGAATCTTGGTACCTACTGACATCAGGATAAGTGTTTGAGGTTGTGAGGTTTGGGGAAAGAGGAGGTTGGGCTTCATACTGCTAAGAGTGGTCAAGAGGTTGCATTGTAATGCAACATGCCCATATTTTTGGCACACTTGACAGTGAGGCCAAGAGGTTGCATTCTATGACTGGGTATGGGGGGAAGATGTAGAGGAAGTGCTACGACCTCCTCTTGAGAAATTGTTTATGCGACCTCTGCCATTGTGACCATGTCGGCCTCCTCGTGTGAAGCCTCTGCCACGCTGATCACGGCTTCCAGTGGTAGTGAAGTGAGCTGAGGGCTCAACTTGATTGTAAGGGCTCCATGCAGCATGAGCAATACAATTTTCATGTACAAGGAGCAATTGAAATAATTCATGTGAAGAGATGGGCTCAACCCGTGTGGTGATAGAAGTTATGAAGGATTCATAAGCTGAGCCAAGGCCAGGAAGTAGATAGGTAACAACATCTTGATTAGGTAAGGGATTACCAAAAGCTGCTAAAATGTCAGTTAGAGCACGGACCTTGCCAAAATATTCTGTAATGGTTTTGTCTCCATGAGATAAACTTGCAAGTTGAAATCGAACTTGCAAGTTGAAATCGCACTTGAAATTGCTTTGCATGTGAGTGAGATGTGAACATGGAAGCTAGAGAGAGCCATAAGTCGGTAGACGTGATGATAGAAAGAACATGTCCTACAATGGATTCCAAAAGGGAAAAGAATAAAATGCTAAGAACGAGTTGATCCGTTCTTTTCCAAGAATAGAAGTTTGGATTAATGGTTGGAATGGTTGTTTGAGTAGACAAGAACTATGGTGACTTGTAGAGGTCTTGACCTTTCAGGTTGGCGTTGCTTTGCACCTTCCATAATGGGTAATTATTTGTGGTTAACTTTGTGGAAACAATGTTGGAAAAGGACGAAGCAAGGGAAGGGTTGGGAGGGGAATCGGGGGAGTAGAGGAAATAGCCATGGAATCGGAATGACTAGTGGTCGAGAGGCTCTGGATATCATATCAAAGTTGCATATTTGCTTAACTCCACTATACATTACCATTGCATTTCACGTGTTTATATACACAGCTCTTACAAGGGAATATGGAATAAAAAAGGGAATAAAAGCAATTAAAGGAATAGTAGAGAATAACAGAAAAGTTTTCTACAGTTCTTCTAGAACATGCTTAGTGTTATCATCTATGCTAATATCTAGAATCCTTAATTGAAAAATGAGACATGGTCAAGTACTCTAAGGAGATGAGGATCGTTCAAGTCATTATTGATGACTAAAAGAATCCAAAATGACCTGCATGCATATTTAATATTCTAATATTAATATAGATTATGTATATGTCTCATATATATATTGGTTGTTGTGCGAATTACAATTTGATAGCATGACCCACTAGTATCCCTAATAAAATCCCTCCTGCAGCTTGCCGCCTTGCCCTCCGCGATGGGAAATTAAGGACCCTTCATACACGTTCCTGTAACAGACTTTGTAAAATATTTGTGTGTGTATATATATACTATCAGTGGTTTAACGTGCAAAGCACGTCTGCCACATTTTTCTAATTGGAAGAAAAAATAAAATTCTTGAAAATAATGTGTCAAAACAGCAATTAATGTGACTTCTTACGTTAAATGTCAGTCTCCTCTTTTCTCTCTGGAAAAGGTGGAGAGAGTGTGTGCTCTAGGCATGCCCTAAGTTTGTTATAGCGGTTTTTTTTAAGGCTTCCGTGGCGGCTTGCATTGTCGCGGGAGATGGTTGGTGGTGAGGAAAGATGGTTCTGAGGGTGGGCTGAGGCAGTAGTAAGGAAAAGAATGGAGGACCTTGAGGATCGATGGGAGTTCCTAAAGCTTATTGAGGAAGAGAACACATATATTGTGATTGATGCAAAACATTAGGCCAACGTTGTTGTGAAGGGGGAGAAGAGCTTAGTGGGTAAGTTGATTTCAAAAAGAAAGGCAAGTAAGGTAATGATCAAATCTACTTTTACAAAGATCTGGAGGCCGCAGGGATCTTTTGATTTCCTTGAGATAAGTCATAACCTATTTGTTATTTTGTTTGAATTTCTTGTTGATAAGGAGAGGATTTTAAAGGGTAGACCCTTGTTGTTTGATAATCATCTCCTCGTTCTAAAGTCATTTGATGGTCTTGTCCCTCCTCAGAAGCTTGAGTTTGATCATGAAAGATTCTGGGTTAGATTGCATAATCTGCCATTGGCCTATATGAATAGGGAGATTGGGAAGCAGATTGGATAATCTTTAGGTTCTATTGTGGAGGTGGAGACTAGAGGTGATGGTACAGCCTGGGGTAATTTCCTTAGGGTCCGTATTATTTTGGACCTAAGGAAAGCTATGGCAAGGGGAATGACTGATAACCTCCAAGGGTGTCAAATGTGGGTTCTAGTGACTTATAAAAAACTACCTAAACTGTGTTTTGGATGTGGGAGATTTAAGCATAGTGTTGATGGGTGCCAACCTGGTGTTGAGGTGGGAGGTAAGATGAAGTATGGAAGTTGGTTAGAAGCACAGATTAGTCCCAGAGGAAGGGGGAGTCTAAGAGTAGTTCTTACAGTTCGCACTAGGAGGGGGTGTAATGAAGGGGGTTGTGAGGAGAAGGAGCAAGGGGAGTCTTGTTCAAGAAACTGCCCCATTGTTAGCTTAGGGGGAGAACTATTGGAGAGAAGGGCTAAACTATCTAGGGGGAGCTGAGAAGGGGTTAGAAGAAGGTGGGGAAGGGGTTATGCATTCGGGGGACCAAGTGTTTGTTGAAAGCCCTATGTGGGGGATAGTGAGAAGGTTGGTAGCCCACTTTGCAAGTAGAACAGTTGTTTGAGGTTGTTGTGGTAGACTTTGTTGTGCAGTGTGTTGCCGAGGTAGCTCAACTAGTTGAGCTATTTGATACATAAAATAAAGGAAAGATTAATGAGACTGTGGGTATGAGGAGATGGAAAAGGAGGGCAAGAGTGGAGAGAAAGACATCCCTGGTGGGGCATGTGGTTGAGACGAAAAGAAAGGGGGTGATGATGGTTATATTGGGACCTCAGTGTTGAAGAAAGGGAAGTGTGTTACCTGCTGTTGATGGGATCACTTCAGATTTGGTGGAGGCTGCTTGCCAGCCTCGCCAGCCATTATGAAATTCTTGAGTTGGAACTACCGAGAACTTGGGAACCCTCAGACAGTTTAGAGTCTTCACTTCTTGGTGAAAGAAAAGAAGCCCATGGTTATCTTCCTGATGGGGACAAAAATGCTTTCAAGAAAATTGGATAGAATTAAGAGAAAGTTGGGAATGGAGAACTGTTTTGCTGTTGATTGTAGGGAAGTAGTGGAGGGTTAGCTCTTCTTTGGAGTTGTGAGGTGCATTTGGAATTTGTTAATTTTTAATCCACCATGTCAGTGCTAGCATTTTTTGTTTGGAGAGGAGAATCCCTTGTCAATTTTCTGGATTCTATGGCCATCCAAAGACTAGTAAAAGATGGGAGTCATGGAGATTAATGTCTTTATAAAACCTTGATAACAAACCCTAGTGTGTTATGGGGAATTTTAATGAAATAGTTTCTCAGGCTGAAAAGGTGGGGGGTAAACCGATGGGTAAGGCTCAAATGGATGACTTCATGTAGGCTTTGGTGTCTAATGGCCTTTCTGATATGGGTTGGACAGTTTGCCAGTACACATGGAGAAATAAGCATTCGGATAATTCCTTTACAAAGGAAAGATTGGATCGAGTTGTAGCTAATGGGAAGTGGACTGATATGTTTAGAGAAAGAACTATTGAAATAGTACATGCTACACAATCTGATCACAAAGCCTTGTTGATGCATATGGCCACTGGTACAACTAGCAAAAGGTTAAAAAGAAGGATCTTTAGGTTTTAGGCAAGTTGGGCCTTGGATGAGGATGGTATACCAATAATTGAGAGGGCCTGGGGCAGCAGTGGAGATGGGAACCTCAAAGGTGTCCAAGAGAAACTGAGGAGGTGTGAGAAGGGATTAGTTAGCCTGAGTAGATAGAAAAAATTGAAGTTGAGCAGGTTTTGAGGCAACAAATAAGGCTCTTTCAATCTGAGCAAGAGAATGATGGTAGTCATAATGTGGAGTTGATTGGTCAGTTGCAGTCTCAAGTGGGGCTCATCCTTGAACAAGATGACATGAAATGGAGACAAAGAGCCAAAAGGAATTGGTATAACCTTGGTGACAAAAACACCAAGTTTTTCCATTCCTGTGCAAATCAAAGAAGAAAGAAGAATCGGATCAGGGAATTAATTGACTCAAGAGGCAACAATGTAAAGACTCAGGAGGATATTGAATAGGTGTCCCATGTGTATTTCAATAATCTGCTTAGTTCGAGACATGCAATTGAGGTTTGTTTTAAAGACCTTCATTCTTGTGTTAACTATGATATGAATTTTGAACTAGAAAAGCAGTTTCTTAGGGAAGAGGTGGACCTTGCTTTAAGCCAAATCGCTCCTCTTAATTCCCCTGGCCCTGATGGGTATGGGGCTTGTTTTTACAAGGCCTACTGGAATGTGGTTGGGTAGGATGTAACAGATGATGTTTTGCATTTCCTTAACCATGAGACTGATATGAATAGCTGTGTCAACAGGACTTATATTGCCCTTATACCTAAGGTCTCTAACCCCACTGTGGCAATTGAATTCAGACTCATTAGGTTGTGTAATGTCATTTATAAGCTTGTATCGAAGTTGTTAGCTAATAGGCTTAAAAAGGTGTTGCCCCATATCATTTCTTCTAATCAGAGTGCCTTTATATCTGGGAGACTGATCACTGATAATGTGATGGTTGTCTATGAGACTCTCCATACGATGAAACAAGGTTGAAAGGTAGGGTGGGGAGTATGACCCTTAAACTGGATATGTCGAAAGCTTATGACAGAATCGAGTGGGTGTTCTTATAGGAGGTTATGAAGAGAATGGGTTTTAGGGAGAAATGGATTTGCTGGAATATGAAGTGTGTGACCTCTGTTTCTTACTCTGTGCTTGTTAATGGTGAAGCTGGAATATGGTTTAAGCCAAGTAGGGGGCTCAAGCAAGGGGACCCTATTTTCCCTTTCCAATTTATTCTCAATGTTGAGGGTCTATCTTCCCTACTTAAGGGAGCTGAGGCTTGTGGTTCTTTGAGGGGGTGGTTGTGGCAAAGGGGGTGTTAGGGTTAGTCATCTACAAAAAAGCATATGATTGTCTGATCTTTGGAATGGCTAAAGTCTCTGAATGGCAGTGTATACATGGGTTGTTGAAGACTTATGGTGAGGCATCAGGACAATGCTTAAACCTCTAGGAAACTACTATGTTTTTCAGCTCTAACACAAGTAGTTCTATTAGATCTAGTATAAAGATTGCATCTGGGGTGACTTTATGTGATAACTATGAAAAATATCTTAACTTACCAGCCATGGTCGGTAGGTCCAAGTTTAATACTTTTTGAGTTCTGAAGGAGAGGATTCGAGCCAAGATTAGTAATTGGAAGAATAACTTCCCGTCTCAAGCAAGAAAAGAAGTCATTCTAAAGGCAGTGGCTTAAGTAATTCCCACCTTTTCTATGAGTATTTTTAGACTACCTAAGAGACTTTGTGTTGACATTAACTCACTTATGGCTAAGTTTTGGTGGGGCCACAATCAGAATAAGAGAAAGATACATTGGAAAAGTTGGTGGAAAATCAGTGAAAGCAAGAGTGGGGGGGTGGGATTGGGATTTCGAGATTTTGAATATTTTGACACTGCAATGCTTGCAAAGCAGTATTGGGGTTTTTTGCTTAACCCTCTTCTTTGGTTGCTACTGTGATGAGGCAAAAATATTTTAAAGATGGGATGTTGTTAAAGGCTAAACTAGGTAGAGGGCCCTCTTATGTGTGGAGAAGCTTATGGTCTGCTTTGGGCCTAGTTAAAGAAGGGGCTGCATGAAGAGTGGGAGAAGGTAGGAGTGTGAATATATGGGATGATAAGTGGCTACCCAGTAAGACTTATCCCAGTATACTATCTTCTGCTAGCAGATTGGATAGGGATTCCAAAGTTGCTGAGTTGATTAATACAGAGGAGAGGTCATGGAAATTGGACATACTGGTTGATATGTTTTCAGTTGAAGAGGTGGAACTTATTAGAGGCATCCAGCTGGGTAGTATGTTGTCAATTGAGAAGAGGATGTGGAGTTTTTCTGGAGATGGCAGGTTCACTGTAAAGAATGCCTACCACCTAGAGTACTTGAGGGGTAAAAGAATGAGGGGTGAGCCTTCTTTAGGGGATGAAAATAGTAATGTTTGGAGGAAGACCTAGGGCCTTAACGTGCAACCATGTGTAAAGCATTTCATATGGAAGGCCTGCCTTGACATGTTGCCTACCAGGAAAAATTTATGGAAGAAATAGGTGGTGAGATCTAACTGTGCCTGATTTATAACTTGGAACTAGAGTCAATTGTTCATGTGTTGTGGGAATGCACAACAACTTCAAATGTTTGGTATGAGGAGTGCAGCCCAATGCAGAAATGGAGCTGGAATGAGTCATGCTTCATGGAGTTATGGAGGAAATTAACTGACAGATTGAAACAAGATGAAGTGGAGCTGGTTGCATGTGTTATGATAAGGCTGTGGCTTAGAAGAAAAAGTTGCATTTTTTAAGATAAGTTCCTTGATCCTAAAAGGGTGATGAGATCTGCTGTGGATGGGTATTGTGAGTATGTGACAGCACAAGAGCATAGAAAATGTATGATGAGAACAACTTCTAGTTGCATCAGGGAACAAAGATGGGAAAAGCCTAAACCCTATTGTGTGAATGTTAATTGGGATGCATCTGTTTGCTCAAATTTGAAGCATGTGGGCATAGGGGTGGTTATAAGGGATGAGGAAGGGGAAGTTTTGGCCTCTTTGTGTTATGTGATAGATTGCCTACAAGATCCTCAATTGGGGAAGCTCTTGCTTTGAGAAGAGCAGTTCGGCTTTGTGATGAGCTTGGCTTCTCGTTAGCTGTTCTAGAAAGGAATTCACAGATCATGGTCAAGGCTACTAACATTAAAGATGATCTAGTTGTTGCTTATGGAAATGTGGTGGACGAGGTAAGAGGTTGGTTGCAGGCAAGAGTGAACTGGAAAGTTAAGTTTGTACATAGGGAGGCTAACAATGTAGCTCATTTACTAGCCAAATTAGCTTTTAATTTCTGACCTATAGAAAGGGTCTAGATTGAAGAAGGCCCCATAAAAATTTTACATACTCTCCAGATGGAGAAATACTGTAATGATTGAATTTGGTTTTGATATGAATGAAATATGAGGTATACTTTTTTTTTTTTTTTTTAAAGTGTGACTCCTTATACGCAGCGCCACAGAATATTGAATAATTGAAATAGTTGTTAGTTCATAATCATCAAGATTGAAAGAGTACATAAGATTGATTAGTAACTAGCCTATTGCATAGGAGCATAAAACCTAATATAAGCAAGCATATACAAATTTCAATTTTTCTCTACTTTAACAAGAAGAGTTTGTTCCAACTACAACATCTCCAAACATTTCCATGCAAATTTTAACAAGAAGAGTTTGCATGCAAGTTTCAGCTTTACAAATTAACCATATTTGATGGTAGAGATAAATACATGAATATCATGTTACCTCTAACTATTTAGAAGATGTAGTGAGCTCGTATGAAGAAAATCCACTCTCTCTGTTTCTGCACTTTCAAGAATAAGAAAATATACTCAAATTATGACAAGAGAAGATATTTTCCAAAATTTGATCGCATGAACAAAAAAATTATCTCACGATTAATGAAAATTCAACCACACTACTCGATGATCCAATGAGCACTGAAAAAATACAGAGTCTTTTATTCCTATATTGCTCTCACGTTCTTTCATCATTAAAGTAAGTCTCTTATATTTTGGAAGCCCCAAAAATATTATAATTGTAGAAATCATTTTATCTAAATGATTTTAGTTAATTAAAAATATTATGAGATTTAAATTATATTAAAAACTCTAATTATTGAGATGGTTTTACTCTCTTAAAAATATTTAGCAAATCTTTATCATTTATTTAATGATGAAATATTAGTATTTTATAAAGTAAAGTTGATTTTAAATGCATGATATGTTATTTATATTTTAATTATCTATTTTTAGTTAGTTTATTTTCAGGGTTTTAACATCCACCGATGGATCAAATCTGGAGACTCAATATGAAGGGTTGCGATTTAAAGTCTCAAACCCAGACCAAGCAAGACAGAGACATAAATGGAAAAAGTGGGTAAAAAGTGTCAAACACGAATTACTATTCATTCCTGATCATCTACACTTTTAAGATATAAGGGATAAGGATATATATATATATATATATATATATATATTTCTACTTGCTTTTCTGTTATATATATATATATTATAGAAATGATTGACTACTACTTGAGTTCAAAGAAGACCGACCATAGTCCTCTTTGAGATATTCGAACTACTACTTGAGTTCAAAGAAGATTGACCATAGTCCTTCTTGAGATATTTGTCATTTCGTACCTAAAGCAGCCGCCCACAGAGACAGCTGGAAGACACAGAGATGACCGAATGGTATTTTGTCATTTTGTGCCAAAAAGCAGCCGCCCATGAGGACAGCTGGAGAGACACAATAATGATACCCTGAGCCCCGTGCCTAAACAGTCTCCACTGTTCACTCACGGATTGATTTACTGTTTTACTTTAATAATTGTAAATAGGAACTCCTTATGCTATAAAAGGAGAACCTTATTCTGAGCTGAGACAAAACTCAAACCAGAACTCATCGAGAGAAATACTTCTGATCCACTCTACCCTGTTCTTGAGTATCCTTATTTACCCTAATTTCTGTAAGTGCAAATCTGCACTAGCCTGTAATTACTTTAAGCTTGTTAATTTTAATAAAGCTTATATGTTTTTACAATTAATTTTGCATATTCATACATACATATGACTGGTTTAACCGCCTATTTATTTTGTGCTTGCATAATTTAATTATTGTGCAATTTACTCTATCTCTTCCATTCTCTTCCTTCTCTTCTTCTTCAGTCAGGTTCGGCTTTTCCTTCTTTCCGCTGTTTTGGGAGATCTAGTCTGATCAAAGCTAATTTTAATGGTTCCATCTAAATACTGTTGATGTTACTTGGGTAACTGTCAACAGGGTTTCGAGGAATATGAGGAACCTTATCTTCTAAAATACATTTTTTGGGAAGAATAATATCTTTCTAAAAAATCATTTTTGGAGTTGAAACATCTGCATCTGGGGTTGAACTCTGGATCCTGAATCTCCAGATTCTACTGGTCTTAAGCTAGGTTGCAATTATAATGATACTTGTTGTCAGACAAAGGGTAAGACAATCCATGTCTTGTCTAAATCTGAAGAACAAGAAAACATATTGCTAACCTTAATTTCTCAAATAACAAATTCTGAGCTTAAGGAAGAATATCTTCTTAAATTAAGAAAGGTTATGGCTCGCCAAGAACCAGAACCCTCTAAGCAAAGGATTAGTTTTCAAGAAACCTTGGAGAGATTTCAAAAGAAAAAACCCAAGGAAATTTCTACAAATGATTTACAACACGAAATAAATCTTGTTAAAAAAGAAATCGTTGAACTCAAATATGAGGTTAACAACCTTAAGTCTGAAAATGAGATTTTAAAACAAGAATTTTTAGTGTTTAAAATCGATAAACAACTTGATCAGGATAATCCTTCTGACAATGAGCAAACAAATGATTCTGGTTCAAGCCAACATGAGTTAGCTGCTGATAACCAGATATGTTTGATCCATCATATCATTCCTTATTTTGACAAAATGAGTTGGATGAATAGATCCAATTCAACAATTAGTTCCAGGTCGGCTATGCCGCCTGACATTATTAATGAGGAAGACTGTGCTTTTGAAGCATCAGAGTCTTCTATGCTGGGATCTTGGAAGATTCCAAAACTTGATGTTAGCACGATCTATTGAACCAATTGGTTTAAGAGATCTATGCACACAGTTTTGCGTGCGTACTGTTGAACAAACTTATGTTATTTCCAAAACCCAAGAAAAATGTTATCTTTTTCAAGAAAAACAGATAACCAAATTCTTGGAGCAAGATTTTAGATATATTCATATTGGATCTGTCCAAATTGCTGCTAAACCTTTAACAAGGAGAGGTATCAATGCATCCGTACTATTTTGTTTAAGGGATGCCAGATTCAATAATTTTGAAACAAGTATTCTCGGAATGATCCAATCCTCTCTAACGGATGGACTAGTCCATTTTAATTGTTATCCTCATTTAACACTTGCTTTTGATGATAAACATATTTTAAAATATTTGACCTTAAACATTTTAACTTCTGGTTATGATATGTTTAAGGGTAACAAACTCCTTACTTTGATTTACAGGATTTATTATCGTCTATTAAAAACGATATGATGGACTTACTAATTGTTGAATGTTGTTAAAACTGATTTCGTCAACGAAGAAGGCAAAATGGTAGTCCAGTCTAGTCATCCGCCTTTGGAGACTGTTCTCATCACCCACAAAGGAGTTGAGATATCTGCTTCACCTTTCAAAATCTCGAAAACTGTTTCCAGGGATCCTGAGAAGGACAAGATTCTCAAAGAAACAAAAAAGGTTATTTCTCAAAATAACTTTGTGAATCTTGCTCTTCATACGATCGGACAACAGTTAGATCGGATTGAAGAAAAGGTTGAAAAACCTGATCCTATTCCTTTGGTTTTGACTACAGATCAACCAAAGAAAATAATTGAAAAACCTTTGATTATCTTACCTGAAATTCGAGCCAAAATTGATTTTAAAAACCCACAGGCAAAGACTTTAGATAAGATTGATCAAATGCTTAATGATTTGAAAAGAGAACAACCTTCTACTAGTGCTTTGTCTAACAAAGAAATAGAAGAAGAAGTTCTTGTTGAAACTACAGATGAGTCTTCTAACGAACACTCTTCTGAAGAAAAGGATCTTGATTTACTTGAAAAGAATTTTCAAGATATTTTTTTAAAACCTGAAATTGCCAGATTCTCTTCAAAAGGACCCAAACTAATAAGTCTAACGAAGAACTGGTATTCCAGGCCTACTCCTCCTGATTTACAGTTTGAAGAAAAAGTTTTTCAAAGCCAATCTTCTTACTCTGCTGACAAGGTTTACGAATGGAATATTGATGGTTTCTCTGAACAAGAGATCATGAATACCATGATTAAAATGTCCATTATAGCAAATGCTTATGTGAACAACAATATCAGACAACCTGATATTGTTAAGATTTTAACACAAGGATTTTCCGGTGTTTTGAGAAACTGGTGGGATAAACACCTAACCAGAGATGCCAAGGAAACCATTCAGAACGCTGTCAAGTGTAATGATGAAGGGTTACCTATTTTTGATGAATCCATTGGATCTGCCCAATCTGAAGGAGTTAATACTTTGATTTATACGATTTTAAAGCATTTTATTGGCACACCATCCGACATAACTAGCAGCATCAGCGACCAGTTAAATAATCTTAGATGTCATCAGATGTCTGATTATAGATGGTACCAAGATGTTTTCATTTCTAAAGTAATACTTCGGGATGATAGTCAAAAGCCTTACTAGAAGGAGAAATTTATTAATGGTTTACCTCGCTTGTTCGCTTACAAAGTGAAGGATAAACTTACTATTGCTGGGTCTCTTAATTACGACGCATATACCTATGGTGATATTTGTGCAATAATCAAGAAACTTGATATTAGTATGTGTAATGATCAAAGAATGCTTCGAGAGCAGATGAGAAATAGCAAGAAAGCCAAATACGAAATGGGAACATTTTGTGAATAATTTAGACTTCCTGCTATAGCTCCCTCTAAAAGGAAGCACTAGTTTTCTAAACCTCATGGTGGCATTAGGAGAAAACCCCGTGATGAATTTTATAAGAAAACTTATAAAAAAACCATTTTCTAAGCCATTTTCTAAGAAAAAGAAATCTAAAGATTTTTCTCAAGGAAAATGTTTTATTTGTGGCAATCCAGGACATTTTGCTAACAAATGCCCCCAGAAAGCCAAAAAAGATAAAAAATTAAAAAAGAAGCTTAATCAGTTGGATATTGATAACAATGATAAAGAAGAACTATTTCAACTCCTAGAAATAGCTTTGTCTTCATCATCTGATATTCTGCAAGCACAAAATAAATAGGCAGTTAAACCAACCATATGCATGTATGAATATGCAAAATTAATTGTAAAAACATATAAGCTTTATTAAAATTAACAAGCTTAAAGTAATTACAGGCGCAAGGTAGTGCAGATTTACACTTACAGAAATCAGGATAAATAAGGAGACTCAAGAACAGGGTAGAGAGGATCAGAAGTGTTTCTCTCGATGAGTTCTGGTTTGAGTTCTACCTCAGCTCAGAATAAGGTTCTCATTTTATAGCATAAGGAGTTCCTGTTTACAATTATTAAAGTAAAACAGTAAATCAATCCGTGAGTGAACAGTGAGAACTGTTTAGGCACGGGGCTCAGGGTATCATTATTGTGTCTCTCCAGCTGTCCTCGTGGGCGGCTGCTTTTTGGCACAAAATGACAAAATATCATTCGGTCGTCTCTGTGTCTTTCAGCTGTCTCTGTGGGCGGCTGCTTTAGGCATGAGATGTCGAATATCTCATGGAGGACTATGGTCAGTCTTCTTTAATTTTCTACTTGCTTTTCTGTTATATATATATTATAGAAATATAATATATATATATATATATATATATATATATAACAGAAAGGTAAGTAGAAGACTGTAATAAAACCTAACTACCAAGGGCATTGATGGAAAAAAAAATTGTTAAACATTAAGCATTGTTTATAAGGAGATATGAACCTGCTTAGAAAAATAAGTCTTATCAATATTTTGTATTAAAATATAAGTTGCCTAAACGACAATCAACACACAGAACTTGCAATACCCATATATCAAACAAGTTGTCCATCATTGAGTTTTAACTTTGAGTACTACACATCATGTGACGACGTGTCAATATAATTTTTTTTAGGGGAAACTATCATAATTCTAATATTAGAGAAATTTACATCCATGATCGGATGCATTCCGTAATGTTCCGATATCAAACATGATATTATAAATCAAAATAATGTATTTGGAGCCCAACCAGTATATTATTTCCTTTTGTGACTGGTTTGGTATTCACTATTACTGATACTCTCTACGAATAAATGTCCAAGAGACAACAATCTCTGTCTAAACTGAGACTCAACCTCACCATTCATGAAAAAAATTGACTCAACCTTTATAGACAAACGTCTGAGAGATGAACTTTTTTTTTAATTAAAAATATGGAAACCAAAAAGGAAAGTAGAAGGATAAATGCGAAAAAGGACGGGTTATAGTTTGGATCAACTCCAGTAGATTTCGAAATCTGTAACGTCCCATGAAGGCAGTGTACTTGTCTCTTTTCAGCTACAAAGTTTAGATCTGAAAAGTCTGGAAGTGGCGAGTGCAGTGATCTAGCGCAAGATGGCCCATGAGCTGCTGAAATGGGTGGCGCATGAAGACCACACGCAGATGTGGGCAGCATGTGAGAACCACACACAATGATTTTCGCAAAACCACCACTTTCCTCCAAACGATTTTTTACCTGTGAATCTGGTTGTGTTGCGCATGTCTCTTGAGAGTTTTCGGAAACCTGTAGATTTGTCTTTTTCAACCTTGAAGAAATCAAATTAAAACTAAGCAAAAAAAATCTTATAGATAATGTGGGAATGAGTCGCCTTCTCTCCATGTTTTGTATATAAATTAATAATGCACCGTATCCCTCGTGTGAGATATATAGGGACAGTAAAATAGATATTATAGTAGTAATTGATCAATATTTAATATTATCAAAGAATTTAATTATATCAACAATAATAAATGTTGTAATTTGGTTTGGCTAACATATGAAAAAATATGGAAGAAATTATGTAACGTACATGCCCCAACTTGAAGGTTTCATGTGGAAGAGAGCTAAATATATCAAATGATCTTTTAATATTTATTACTGCTCAAAATACTTATACCGGCTGCAGACTTTGATCTCAAGAATATCGCACAAAACACTTTAGAGAAAGGAAAATGCTATGCCCGCAAAAAGTTTTTACCGAAACCCTCCACCGACTACTTGGCTCCTGCTAGGTAGATTTTAAAAAAATATGAAAATAAAAAAATCTCCCTTATCTCCACCTACGAGCCCCCATCCCTCTCATCTCCCTTATCTCCAACTACGAGCCCTCATCTCCCTCGTCTCCACCTATGAACCTTCGTTTTCCTCATCTCTCTCATCTCCTTACCAACCCTTATCTCCTTGAAAATCTCGAGCACACCTCCTAGAACCACACGATCCCTCATCTCTCTCATCTCCCTCATCTCTTTGAACCACACGAACCCTCATCTCACATAGAAGCACACGAACCCATCTCCCTGAGTAGCTAAAACAAGTAGTGTTATGGCTGGAATTCATAGCCTTTGAGCAGTTTCTCATAGAAATTTTCGAATCCCTTGATAGTTGAGCTAAATGCTCAGGCCATCGTGTGCAAACACATCTATACGTAAGGCTCAAATGCTTAGAGATTTTTTATTGGAGATTTATGATAAGCAGAAATCATTAAACACAAAAATATATATATATATATTAAAATTGTTTTCATGTAACTCTTGAGAAGAAGAAGCTATGGTCTGATGCAATCGGAATGATGAAATAGGCCAATTGCTGTAACGCCACGTACCCGGAAGGGTCGGAGAATTACTACCTGTCACTTATAAACCTGTCTCTCCAAGCACTTAAAACTCCAAGGACTTCATGATTAGCACACAAAATTATATTTTCCAAATAACCATAATACAAACTCCATAAGTCATCATTACAAAAACATAAACCAAAAGAGGGTCCACAATCTCCCAATAACCTCAACAAAATTAAACAATACATCTTTAGGTCTCAATAGGTCCAAACAACATAAAGTACTTCAAATACTCAAGTTAAATCCTTCTACTAACAATGGTACTCTTAGGTACCCAACCTTCCATCCATATCTAGCCAGCTTCAATTTCTATTTTTAACCCCCAGCTGAGTAATCAATGTCATCTGAAAATATATGAAGAAAAGGGGTGAGTTATCCACAACTCAGTAAGCAGAGAATATATACTAATATGTAAACATGAGTCTTTTCAAAAATTTCAATATGCAGAAACAAAACATTTTATTTTTACATACCGATCTCAGAAAAACATGTTATCGAAAAATCAGAGCGACTTTTCAATCTTTTCATACTCAAAATCAACTATTCATATTTAAAGATCCATTTCATATTCAAAAACATTTTGGCATAACATAACTGAACATCTTCATCTTATCATATCATATCATATCATATCATATCATATACCATGTTTAACCCCCGTGGTAGGATTGTGCTATCCCCGGTGGCCAAACTAGGCAATGTCATATGGTGAACTTCCCATTTTTTAATCTCGGAGCCCTGAGTGTGCACATAGGAAAGAAAACGTAAAAAGACCACTTTGTTTCCAAAGTAGGTGCACTCATATCATATCATATCATGTTGGTACCAAACATATCACGTGAACCAGTATCATCATATCAGAACCATATTCAGAATCATAATCAAAACAGATAAGTATGCCAAAGGTTTTTCATATTCATATATATCAAACCATGTGCTGAACATATTCATATCATTTCCATTTGATCAAAAATCGATCCAAATCTTTTTCATATCATATGCACAAAAATTCACAGATATCATAATCACTCTTTTGCATATTTCAGAAACATGTAAAATATTGCTCATGTCTACACATTTCATGTCAAAAACATTTCTTTTTTCTTTCATACGTATCTTATGAGTGAATGCAAAACATATACTGAGATTGTTTTTCACATTTTCTTTTTAAGATAACATGCACATTTTTACAAACCAACCTCAATTTATTTCTTTTTTTTTATGCAAATCTAGCATAGGAACCCCGCTTACTTGGACTTCTTAGTTTTTTCCAAAAATTTCCTCCCAATGCCGAACAATTATTAATCATCACCTATAAGGTAATCACGTAATTCCCATAAATTTTAATTGAACATGTATTTCAATATTTAAGCCTAAGCTTCTAGAATAATTTATTTTAATTCCTCAAAACTTAAAATCCTCATAACCTCATAATATATCATCACTTTCTAAAATCATCGATGTCCCTTTAATACTTCGACTAAACATAACAAAAATTCAACTTACTTACTATTAAGTGTAACTATAAAATCTCCTACTAGATAATATAATTATAAAAAAAGAATTGGAGTTCAATTACTCATATCTATAACAGTGAAATTTTAGCATGCTAAAAAAAAATCTCAGTCTAATAAAATTACTAAAATAGTTTATCAGACATAATGAAATCACGTCTAATAAAAATAGACGGCTATATCAAAATGATGTATATCAATAAATCTTAAGTCCAGACCACTAATAAATAACTCACTAGATTTAAACATCAATCAAATAAAACTGAGCCTATCGGTATAAGTCTTGTAGTTCATTAAAAGCCTTTCCAGAAAATAAAGTATGCCTTTAATAAAAAGGGGTAGAAAGGTCAAAACCAAAAACACACTCTTTTTCCTATTGGGTTCACCGATATATATATATATATATATATATATATATATATACCATCTGTTTCCTTTTTAAACAACTAACAACAACTACCAAAAATAACAACGTGCAGAGGCTCAAACGGGAGTGGCGACAGAAGCTCACCCACGAAAAATCGAGGCAGTGGCACCGTGGGAGTGCGACGAAAGCTGGGCTGAGGTGGTGGTGATGTCCTCGAAGACTTCGTACAGGGAGAGAGAGAGAGCTGAAACAGAGAGAGAGAGAGAGAGAAAGAGAGAGAGAGCAAAAGTGAGAGAAGAGGCGAAGGGGGAGAGTAAAACCGAAAGGGGGAGATACGGCAAGGGAGTGTTCGTGGCTTACTGAGGGACAGAGGTGGTGCGCGGCGGACTGAGGGTGGTGCAACGACGGCTGGCGGCGTGGGTTGACAGGTTGGCGGCACACAGATGGAGGAAAACTTTTCTACTTCTTGGTGTAAAAACAGGGGTGGGGGAGTCTTAACCAATAGCTGAGAAACCGGACATGGGACTCAGAGAGACGGTGGCGCACGGCTGGGGGATGAACTCCAAGTGATTGAGGTACCGACGTGGGCTTCATTTGGTGGGACAGTAGTATGTGGATCGGCTTGGTGGTGGCAGTTCACTAGTTGCTAACCGAGCTCCACGGTTTGGTGTTTACGGGGGAGTGATGGCTGGTGCGTGCGATGCGGTCTGGCTGAGGTTCATAGTGAGAGGCAGAGACTCAGACAAGTTGAGTGGCTTAGAGCATGAAGAGATATTAGTGGCACTGAAACTAAGTCAGGGATGCATAACATATATATATAAACTATAAGAAGTAAAGGGTAAAAACCTAGAGGGAAGAGGGATGAACGACATGCATGAAAATGGAAGGTGGACGTGACACTGCGCGTCGTTAAATTTTGAGATGTTTCATGGGCCTAGGCCTGACAGTGGGCTGGGTTTTACAATTGCAATGGGTCATTTGCAGCAGGAAATGAATAGGGATCACTATCTTACCCAAGAGAAAAAGGGGAAAAAAATATCCAAGAGCCATGGCTTTGATTGAGGCAATGAACTCATTAGAAATTGGTTGAGTTTCATTTCAGCTGTAGATGCAATCTCCGAAGATGTGGTAAAGTGACATTTTGTTTGACAAATTACAATTGCGACCATTGCACCACATTTGAATGGTGGCAGAATCGAGAAGTCCATTTCATACGTACAAAAAGTGGGGAAACAAACGAAAAGTTGGACCAACTTTTTGAAATTCATTATTAATACTTGTGGGTATTTATACAAAGGAAATAATACAATAATAAAGTGTAAGCAAATTAGGTGAATAATTGTATACGGGTCAAAGCTGGCGAGTGACCAACAAGACCAGTGACCATAAATGAAGAGTGAAATGGTCAAATTCCCATTCGTTTACTTCACAAAACTACATATTTGGGACCGGTGAAGAAGTGTTCAAAGCTCAACCCGCAGTCTTTTTCTTTTCAAAGTCAAGTGACAATGTGAACAACCTGTTGTGAAACAAAGTAAAGAAGCTTAACAGGCCATTGTCAGCAATGAGAAAACTGTCCCTTTTTCTTATTTAATTCCCGATGAGTTTGTATTTCTAAATAGATTTTATGCTTTTAAGCACTTGATTTTTCCGAACATTTATAAATAAAAATTTTAATATTTAAGTAAAAATAGAAAAAAAGATAGAAGAAAATTTGCCACTTGGAAAAGGCGATGCCAGCGAAAGGTGGTCTAGAACCAGAAGACGGTGCCCGAAATAGAAGAATGCCATGTCGGTGAGGACCGAAGGAGGAAGGAAAAGAGGCACTCGTAGCAATATTAGCAAGAGAGAGGGATGATGGCTGGGTCTGTTTTCATTTTTGTTTTTTGTTTTTTAATTTTCGTGGCATGCCACTCAAGAAGTACATGTCAATTAGTAAAAAACCTCTGTGCCTAGCTTCGGTAACTGTAGCAACTTCCTTAGAGAAATAGTTTTAATTGAACTCATCACATTTCTTCAATCTTCCTTGATTGAATAATTGATTACCGTTGCATGGCAGAAGAGTCGGTAAAAATCATTGATGTGCACTGCCAGGCCGTACGAACAAGCTCGAGAGATAATTAGACAATGAGATAATATAAAAAATTTGTAAATAATAATTATAAAATGATTTATAAATAATTGTGAAATAGTTTGAATTAAGATATTTTATAAAATTTTAAAAAATAAGAAAGAAAAAATTGAATAAAAATATTATTTTTAATATAATTTTTATTTTAGATTTTAAAAAGTTGAATTTTTTTTATATATATTTAAAAGTTAAAAAAATTAAAATGATTTAGATAAAAAAAAATAAATATTTAAAATTAAAAAATATTTATATTTGAATGATATTTAAAAAAAAAAAAAAGATAAGATGAAACATCTGCTGTTACGCACAAACACGCTCTACCCGCATTGATCTGAAGCTGTCCTCCAATTATCAATAATTTTCGAATGTTTCGATGAGATTAACTTCAAACAGAGTAGAGTGTAAAACTCAATTTTACACCATCCAATATAAAACTGCCACGTCATAGGTTCATGAAAAGCAATTTACATGTTTGCCTCACACAATCTTACCTCCCCTTCCCCCAACCCCGCATCCGTACTCTGTAAACACAAACCGGAGGATTCAGCCTTCCTCAAATGGATCAAAAACCTTTTTCAGCTCTTAAAGACAAATGGGGGTGAGCCCGAATAGATAAAAAGTTATCCCCATTAACATCCAATTTGGAGAACAGTACA
This sequence comes from Juglans microcarpa x Juglans regia, assembly GCF_004785595.1. Classification (NCBI taxonomy): domain Eukaryota; kingdom Viridiplantae; phylum Streptophyta; class Magnoliopsida; order Fagales; family Juglandaceae; genus Juglans; species Juglans microcarpa x Juglans regia. The sequence continues at coordinate 23,744,661 of NC_054601.1, read as the reverse complement.
GAAAATGGATTAAAAGAAAAGAGATGCGTATGGATATGGTTCCACAGAGAAACAAACGAAAAAAAATATAGACATCGGCATTGGTTTTTTTCAAGTGACCAGATATATGGGCATGGAGGAGGTAGAGACCCTTTGTTGTTGCTCCATATTAAACTCCCTGAGGCTCAAATAAGGTATGTCCAAATCATCCTTCCTCGACGTAGTCAACGTTTTGGCGAGAGGACTAGAGGAGTGCCGACCGCTGGCAAAACGGTAAGGTGTGATAGACCCACTTCTGCTCTCGGTGATGTAAACGGAGCCAGATATGGAGGCCCTAAAGGCTCGAGCTCTAGCGTGGAACATCCTCTTCGCCATCACAACCGTGACCAAGACCATGGTGTTGTGGGATCCACTTCCATTTGCAAACATGTGAATCTGCTCGGGTTGAGGGAGACTGAGGCTTGAGGGGAAGTAAGAGGGAGCGGAGAAAAAGAAATTATAAACTACACAGGGTTTTGGTATTGTTCGGGCTGTGAAATACGACATCAATAGGATGGTGTAAAAAGAAGTTTTACGCTACCCGGCTCCCAGCATCTCTCTTTTTCAATTATCAAGTTTCTAATTATCAATAATTCGAAAATATTGATGATGAATTTTCCTATTTAATTAGAAAATTTTTTAATTAAATAAATTTGAGAAAGAATAAACTTAGGAAATTTGGTAATATTTAATATTTTCAAAAAATTCAAATTAAAAAAAAATTGGAACAAAAAATGTGTGAAATTAATTTTTTAATGCATTGAGGGAATATGAATAATACAGATTGTTTTTTGGTTATTAGACAATATCGAGACCCCAATAAGATAAGTAATTTGAAAAGAAAAATTCTATACATAAGTCTCATACTCTGTATACTATTAAAAAATATGTGAATTTATTTTTTTATCCTTATATTTCATAATTTTATGAAATATGAAACATGAGGATAAATAAGTAAAATTATATATTTTTTAAATAATATATAGAGTGTAAAGCTTTTATATAGTAAAATTCATTTAAAAATATTTTGTGCAGATTGATGTGACGTACAACTCTTAAATCACACTTTGCTCTTTTAGGTTGCTTTTATTGTTGAGGTGATGATATATGAATAGTTGTGAGTTTTATAAGAATGTATGAAGTACGTTTCAGATATATTTTAATTCCGAGTGGTGCTATTCGTACGGTTGGTAGCTCTCGTTGGGGTTCTGTTAGTGCTTTTGGAATGAGTTTTTTATTTATTTTTTATATGTATTTTTTAACACATTTAAATATATTTTAAAAAATAAAAAAAAATCTTAATATTATTAAAACATATTTACTTAATCATTAAGTAAAAAAAAATAAAAAATTCATAGCGATAGAAATTAACTATAAAAATTAACGATAAGAATAGTATTTTCTTTTAATTTTTTATAAAAAATTAAAAAAATTAATAAATTATATCAATAATTAATTTGTGATAAATTGAGATAAAGTTCAATATCCAAACAGTAGTGAGTCTCCTTGACGTTCAGAGTTACTTGGTTATTGATAGGGGTGTAATTTCAAACCGAAAAACCAAAAAACCGGTCCGGACCGGACCGGTTTATTAAAAATATATATATAAAAATAATATTTATATTATTGTATATATAAGTTTTATACAAAATATTATATATATATATATTAATAATTAATATATATAAGTTTTATATATTATGTATAATTATAAATTTTTATGTGAAATTTTTATATATAATATATATAATTATATATATTCATAATATCATATATGAAATAATTTCTTATTATAATTTATAAATTATTACATAAAATTTTAATACTAAATTACTAAAAGTTTATAACTATTAACTAATACTAATAGTCTAATATAGACTAATGACTATAGTTATACTTATAATTAATACTACAAGTTTCTACTAAAAGTTTATAATTAATACTAATATTAAATATATAGTTTATAACTAATACTAATATATAATTTATAACTTATAACTATACCAATAGTCTAATATTAATACTATTATATAGTCTAATATATTATTTAGCTATACTAAATTACTAACGTATAAGTCTATAACTAATAGTTATAGACTATTTAACTAATACCAATAGTAATAGTCTAATATAAACTATAGATTATAGTTATACTTATAATTAACACTAAAAGTTTTTACTAAAAGTTTATAACTAATACTAATATATAACTATACTAATAGGCTAATATTAATACTATTATATAGTCTAATATATTATATAGATATACTAATATACAAGTCTATAACTATTTAACTAATAGTCTAATACTAATAGTTTAATATAGACTATAGACTATAGTTATAGTTATACTAATACTAATATAGTTATACTAAATCACTATAACTAGTACTAATATATAACTATACTAATATGCTAATATTAATATTATTATATAGTCTAATATATTATATAGCTATACTAATATATAAGTCTATAACTATTTAACTAATATTAATAGTTTAATATAGACTATAGTTATAACTTATACTAATACTAATATAGTTCTACTAAATCACTATAACTAGTACTAATATATAACTATACTAATATGCTAATATTAATTTTATTATATAGTCTAATATATTATATAGCTATACTAATATATAAGTCGATAACTATTTAACTAATATTAATAGTTTAATATAGACTATAGTTATAGTTATACTAATATAGTTATACTAAATCACTATAACTAATACTAATAGGCTAATATTAATATTATTATATAGTCTAATATATTATATAGATATACTAATATTCAAGTCTATAACTATTTAACTAATACTAATAGTTTAATGTAGACTATAAACTATAGTTATACTTATACTAATATCGTTATACTAAATCGTTATAACTAATACTAATATATAACTATACTAGTAGGCTAATATTAATACTATTAGACTATGGTATATTAAATGTATTACAAATATATATAGTTAATAAATAATAGTTATATTAAATCACTATAATCACTATAGTCTATAGTCTATTAAATGTATTAGAAATATATAAAAATTGTAATTATCATTTAAAAAGAAAACACATTAAAAAGATTCAAAGAATTAAATTTTAATTAAATAGTAAAGGGCAAATGTCAAAATGGCGCCATTTTAATATGTTTGAAAAACCTAAAGTGAACTCATCACTATCACTCGACACTCATCTCCTTCTGTCCTTTGCAGAGTTCTAAACTCAGCAGCAGCGGCACCCTTCATCTCTTTCGTCTCTCACTTCTCAGTCACTCACTCTGCTCTCGCCTCTAGCAGCAAGCTCTCTCCGTCGCCCCTCGGTGGCTCACTCTCTCGCAGTCGCAGACTCGCAGCTCTCTCTCTCCGTCTCTCACTTTCAAGTTCTCAACTCTCCCGCTTCTCACTCTCTCGTCTCTTAACTCTTTCGTAATCGTCTCTCACTCTCAACTCTCCCGTATCTCACTCTCTCGTCTCTCAACTCTCTCGTGAGTCCGTGACCTCGTCGCTCACAATCTCTCTTCTCTCAACTCTTTGCCGATCTGCCCCCAGCCCACGATAAGTTTTTTTTTTTTTTTTTTTTTTTTTAAATTACATACTAGCAGTAGCCTATTTTGATTTTTGTGATTGGATTTTATGACATTAGGATTTTTGTGATTAGGTTTTGTGATTTTGGAATTTTTGTGAATCTTGATTGCCGATTGGGTTGATTGGGTTTTGTGATATTAGGGTATTTTTTTTTAATCCGAAATTTATTAGTGTTTGTTATTGCCGATTGGGTTGTTGTTGGTTGTGGCCTAGGCTTTGTCGTTGAATTGGTTGTGGAACTTGTGGCCGATTGGGTTTTGTTGTTGGTAAAAGTCAGTACATGTATGTGTGGTATTTAATAATAACAACCGATTGGGTTTTGTTGTTGCGAGTAAACTTTCATTGTGAACCATCAAAGGCTGTACATGTGCTTTTTCTTTTCCGTGTTTGCCTACTATGACATGTCCAGCCTACTCTTCAATAAAGTGTGTCTCGTAAGTTCCAACATGTGGCATGCCCTGCTAGTGCTAGGGCTTCTAGTGCTAGGGCTTCTAGTGCTAGGGCTTCCAGTTTATCATTTTGCCTGATTGTTATGCCATCAGGCAATTGGCCTTTGGCAAATAAAGTTTCTGCTAATTAAAGACTTTTGCATGGTGATTACTTTTATTTATATTTTAGAGTATATGATGTTATGCTGTTGCAGTGCAAACATATAGCAAAGTTACAAATGCATTATAGAATAAAAGATTCAACCCACTAAACAAAACTAGTTAGATGAACGAATAGAACCTGCCTGTGAACAGCACCAAATCTAGCTGTGAACAAATTTTTTTATAAACAAACTAGTTTAATCAGTTTTTTTTTTTTTTTTTTTTATAAACATTTTAAAAAAACCGGAAAACCGGACCGGACCGGACCAGAAACCGGTAAAACCGGAAGTACCGGTTTAGGAGGGTAACCGGTGCGTAATCAGTTTTGAAAAGTACAAAACTGGTATATACCGGTTCGGTCCTAAATTTTGTCTAAAACCGGACCGGACCAGACTGATTACACCCCTAGTCATTGATGTGACATACATCGATAAAGACATTTTGTCTCAACTTTAATATGAGATGATCTTTGCATTTATAGGCTGGTTCACTCTTTTTTAAAAAATAATAAATTTAAAATTAAGTAAAAAGAATTATTTTTTAATAATGCATTTCACATTTTTTGAAACAAGCGGACGAGACTTGTATTCTTTAAAATTATATATATAATTACTTAAGATTAAGGTCTCATTTGTATTTAAAATTCATCTCAATTTATCACAATTCATCTCATTTTATCATTATAATTTTTTCAAATTTCCACACAAAATATAATAAACAATTCAACTTTTTTTAAATATCAAAATAACTTTCCCAAATTTTCATATAAAATATAATAAATAATTCAACTTTTATTCTACTATTCACAAACCATCTTAACTCATTTTAACTCATCTCTGAATCCAAATCATTCCTAAATATGAGTCTTAAATTTATCTACTTTTTCAAAGTGAATGCGTACCATTTAAATACCCTAAAATTGAAAAAAAAAAATATTAATTCTTTTCAATTAGGATCTAACCGCTTGGGCTAAGGAACAAAGTGGTCCATGCCCAAATCCTCCTATAGACTAGCGATTGGATTAACATTATCGAAGAAAGTATGTACAGATTGTGAAAGACCACTCGTCCCAAAATTTTACCTTGGCGGAAGAGAGAGATTTAAGTTATTTATATATAGATATATATATCTTAACACTTCAAACTTCTTCTTAATAAGTAGATCTAATATGTAAAATATTTAATTAATGGGATAAAGTATAAATCAAAATTTAAATTCAAGACCTCAAGTTTAATACTATATAAAATCACTACTTGTTCTAAAGTCTTAAACTAATAGAAAGAGAAATATTTCATTATCTATATTTATGTTAACAAAGATCACCATAAAAATTAAACCTAACACTCATGTTGGTTTTTAGACTTAGAAATTATTAAAATATTTACTATGAACTAAACAAAATATGAACCATCGTCATTGTTCAATGTGTCGGCTCGATTGTCAATATTTAAATAAAAATGTGTCATGGTAACTTGAACCAATGTATGTCGTTTGGATATAGAAGCATTAACCGCTTGGCCACCAAACGAGGGGGTGTGCCTTTTGGTGAATTACAAACCTTTCTGATGTATTATCTACAATTTGAGAAGTTGTGCCTTTCACAAGTACTCTTTCATTTTAGTTGTGACTTTTCACAAATATCTTTTCATTTATATAAGTTTTAACTTTTTACACGTGTCATTTTATTTTAGTTGTGACTTTTCATAAGTACCCTTTCATTCTCTATAAATAGAAAACTCCACACAAAAATTAGAGAAACACTTCCTCATTATTTTTCATGTCTTTCTTTCTATGGGTTTTGGCTATTTTATAATGGATTCAGGGATCCTTTTTTGTGTGCACTGACAAGAAAATTAATGGGAACCGACATTGTTGTATTTTTGGAGTAGACATTCACGAAACCTAATGCATTTTAAGATTTGGAGGAGGCGGAATCTACTCTAAAGAAAACATTCATCACAACGTGCCTCAATACTTGATTCTCTCTTTCTAATTTGTTCTTATTATTTTTACATATTCTCTACAATCTTAGAGCAAATATTCGCTTGGTTAAAGTAGAGGAGTATTATTAATTAATTGGTTGTCACCATAACTTCTAACGAATCTATTGCACCTGAAAAATTTAGAGGAGTCAATTTTAAGCGTTGACAAGAAATGTGAAAATCTTTCTTATAATACTTGGATTATATTTTGTTATCGTAAATGATCCTTCTTCTAACGAGTTAAATGAACCTGCATTGTTGTTGAATTGAAAACCTACGAAGAAAATGAGAATTTGTGTAGATGTACGATTCTAAATCATTTAAATGATACTTTTTTATGTTTACCTTCACATTAAATATGCCAAAGAGATTTGTAATGCTCTTGATAAGTAATATGGTATATAAGATGCCAGAATAGATAAGTACACTGCGAGCCAATTTCATGGTTTTAAGATGGATGATTTCAAATCTGTGGTAAAGCAAGCCCATGAGTTAACTATCTTTTATCATGAATTGGGCCAACAGGGAATGGGTATTACTGAGCGTCTCCAAGTTGCTTGTACAATAGACATGTTGCATCCTTCATGAAAGAATTTTTACCTATCTCTTAAACATAAGACGACCTCGTTTGTTTTTGCATATGAGATGAGTTGAGATAAAAGTTGAAAATTGAATAAAATATTGTTAGAATATATTTTTTTAATATTACTTTTATTTTTAATAAATTCTATGAGAATTTAGGAAAGTTGTAATGATTAGATGAGATGAGATGAGATGAGATGAGATGAAATGAGAATGGTCGTGAAAACAAACGTGGCCTAAAGGTATGAACATAGAAACATTGATCTCCGCCATTAGGATCCAAGAACAACACTTGGAAAATGATCATATCCTATCATTAGTTTCTAATTTTCGATCTAAAGTAAATATTGCAGAAGGCTATAAAACACGTAGAAAGCCATTACACTAGAAGTCTAAATACAATAAGGTTAAAACTAATTAGTATCACAATTTGAAACCAAAGTCATACTTCAACAAGGATGATAAGAGATCCATTTGTTTTACCGTAACAAACCGGGTCATTAGGCCAAAAGCTGTTGCGATAAGAAGAGGAAAAATCAAGGCAACAAACAACTAAGATCGTCTAACTCACATGCTCATATGGTACTTTTTGAGATTGACTCCATTGGAACTGATGAACAATATGTAGTACTACTAATTGTATAGTAGACACATGAGCCAACATACATGTTACTTCTAATCGTAATATTTTTTCAACATATCAGGATACAAGTTGCATGAAAGTAACGATGGATAACTTCACCTCTACACAAGTATTTGGAGTAGGAAATGTTGAACTCAAATTAACATCTGGAAACACCATTCCATTAGAAAAAGTGTTTTATGTGATAGAGGTAAGGAGAAAACCTAATTAGTGGATTTTTACTTAGTGGGGTAGGCTACACGTTATTATTTCAATCCTAAAAGATATTGTAACTAAACATGGGTCAATTGTGGGGAAATGTTATGTAAGTGATGGTTTGTTTGTAATAAATGTTCAAAACAATATAGTAGACAAATTTGATTCTAATAATAAACTTTTATTTTTTGTGTTCCTCTTCAATATGGCATGATGGATTAGGCCAGGTTAATTATCATAATTTTTAAAGAATGATCGATTTAGAGATTATTCTTAAAACTTCTATTAATTTAGATGAAAAATGTTTAATATGTGTTCAATCTAAACTGCCTAGAAAACCATTTAAATCTGTTGTAAGAAATTAGTCACTACTTGAATTAATTCATAGTGATGATTGCTATATGTGATATGTCCAAATTTTGTTATGTTTACTTGATGAAAAAAAAAAGATGAATCTTTTAATAAATTTGCCATCTATAAAATTGAAGTTGAAAACTAATTGAAGAGAAATATTATTAGATTAATATTATCTAATATGATAGAGGAGGTGGATGCTCTTCTAATCAATTGGTTCAATATTGTGCGCAAAATTGTATTATACATGAAGAAACTACTCTATATTCTAATCAATTCAATGGTGTTGTTGAAAGAAAGAATATAGCCTTTATAGATATGGTCAAATGCATGCTCTCTAGTTCCGGCTTACATGAGCAATGGTGCGGGGGAAACAATACTTGTATTTTTTTTTTTTTTTTTTTTTGTCTTGAATAGAGTATCATTTAAGGGTTTTGACAAGATACCATATGAACTCTGAACGATAGAATATCCAATATTAATTTATTTAGAGCTTGAAGTTGTCTTGCAAAGCTTATTGTTCCAAAAATTAAGCAAATGAAACTAGGTCCCAATAAAGTAGATGCAGTATTCATGGGCATGCCAGACATAGTTCTTAATATAAGTTTTTTATTATCAAATTAGAAATCCAATGTATTGATCCCAACACCATCATGGAGTCTAGGGATGCAACATTTTTTAAAGATCTATTTCCTTTTAGAAACAAAGTAGAAATGTCTTTACCTATATTAAGTTTTGCTTCCACCAGTAATCAACCTATCATTTTACCTAATCCTGAGAGTTCATCTAGACTAGAAAATGAACTTGAAAGAGAAAAATGAGTGAGAAAGGAAAATGACTTTGAACATAATTTTTATACTTATCATGTGGAAGAAGATCCTTTGACTTTCAAAGATGTCATGCTTTCCATTAATTATGCTTTCTGGACTAATGAAATATGAAACTTATGTGATCTTCCTTTTGGATGTAAAATCATTAGATGTAAATGGATTTTTAAAAAGAAACTTAGACGTGATGATACTATTGATAAATTTAAAGTTAGGCTGATTGCAAAAAACTTTACACAAAGAGATGGTATCGATTATTTTGATACGTATTCTCTTGTTACTAGAATAACCATAATTTGTATTCTATTAATTGCTCTAGCTGTGATTCATAAACTTGAGGTCTACCAAATGGACGTAAGACCGAATTTTGTAATGGCGATCTAGAAGAAGAAATATACATAGATCAACTAAAGGTTTTGTGATTCCAGGACAAGAAATAAAAGTTTGTAGACTTCTTAAATTTCTCTATGGTTTAAAAAAAGCACCTAAGCAATAGTACCAAAAGTTCGATGAAATAATTTTATCTTATGATTTCAAGATAAATGAATGTGATAATTGTTTAAGCACTAAAATAGTTGATGGTTTATGTATAATACTATGTCTTTACATTGATGATATTCTCATCTTTAGCACCAATATAGATATTATTTTTAATGTTAAAAACTTTTTATCTAAGAACTTTGACATGAAATACATGGGAGAGACAGATAATTTTTTATATTAAGTTAATGAGATCTCGTGATGATATTAGTATAAATCAATCTCATTATATTAAAAGGATTCTTAAAACATTTGAGAGATTCAAATGCAAACATGTTAGTACTCCTCTTGATCATTGTTTGGATTTAAGTAAGAATCTTGGAGTAAGAATCTTGGATATCATGTGTCACAACTAAGACATTTCCATATTATTGGTACACTATTGTATATTGCTAATTCTACTAGACCTAATATTTCATATGCTGTGAGTAGACTTAGTAGATATATTAGTAGGCCTAATGATTCTCATTGGAAGGCATTTGACAAAATTCTTAAATATTTGAGAGGAACCATAACATATGATATCCATTATTTTAGATATTCCACTGTATTAAAAGCATACAATGATGTTAGTTTGATAACTGGCGCAGTAGATCGTAGGGGAATGAATGGATATATTTTCACTCTTGGTGGAGCAGTTGTGGCTTGGAGATCTTCTAAGCAAACTGTAATTTCATGATCTTCGATGGAGGCTGAATTAATAGTCTTGGATACAACTGGACATGAGGTAGAGTGTCTTAAAGAATTTATTATAAAAAATTCCACTAGTTAAAAAGCCAATGCTAGCTATTTCTATTATGTGTGACAATCATGCCGTGATAAGTGTTTGTAATAATAAACACTTTAATCATAAGAGGAGACATTTGAGTATCAAGCATTCTATGATGAGATATTTGATAAAAAAATGGATACTTGATTTCGGAATATGTAAAGTCAGAAGACGACCTAGCAGATCTTTTGATGAAAGGACTGGCAAAGTCGAAGTTTAAATGTATATCAAGGGGAAGAGACTAAAGCCCATTAATTAGGACATTGGTAGCGGGAACCCAACCTTCTTGACTGGACATTCCAATAAGAATTGGAACAAACTAGTTGAGTGATTGGATAACACTATTAAAATATTATTGGTACATCCCTAGGGTGTGAGTGCTACAAATACAACGGCAAAGGAAAAGTGAAATGCTTTGAATGATTCTAAGACTAAGGCAAGGTAGTGAATTGCATGTACTTTTGGAGGACTCACCTATGTGATTGTGACTATGGGCCGCAGTCTATGGTAGGGGTCCTACCCACACCCTATGGGGCTAGGTTGCCCCGTTCTCACACCCTAGCCCCGCAGGGCGTAGGGTGGGGTTTCCCCCAAAACCTGCTCCCACCCATGGCCAGACAACCATAAAAAAAAAAATGAAAAAAAAATACAAGTCAACCAAAAATCCACAATAAAATAGTAAAATACACAATAAATTCACAATAAAAAATCCTAAACTAGTAAAATATCATTTGCAAAGTAATAAAGATTAAACAATAAAATGCAAATTGGAAAGAGAGAGAGAGGGACTGAGAATGAGGGAGAGAGTTGAGAAAGGAAGAGAGCGAAAGAGAGACGGCGCCTCGGCGATGCTGATAGCAGAAAGGAATTGAGAGGGATTTGAGGAAAGAGAGAGAGAGAGAGAGGGGGAAGATAAAGTCAGAGGTCGGGGGGAGGAGGGGGCTAGGGTTAAATTAACCCCCCCCCCAAACAATGTCATTTTTATAACAAATATAAATATATATATATATATATATACACATATATAAATATGTTTTAGGCTTAGGTTAAGCCCAGCCTGGGGGCCCTGCCCCTACACCTTTCCTTCCTTGTGGGTGGGGGCTGCCTCCTCTGCATAGGGTGGGTTTTGCCCCCACCGCCCTTGTGGTCGTGGGGTGTGGACACAGGGTGGCAAGTGGCAATGCTTTACCACCCACCCCTAATCTATGGTAATTAGGCTATTCTCTAGAGTGTTCATGAATTCAAGATACGGTGTGCGACCTTTATGCACCACCTCGAAATGAACCTGATATATGTCATACTATGTATGTGGTGTGGAGAAGCCTGAGTTAAAAGATTGTGGTTCAAGACTTGGTTCTCCATGAATTATTTACATGGAAACACGTTAACATTAGGTAGACGTTAAAAGCTATAAGTTACCTCTATTAATGCATAGTATTTAGTCCAAAGAATTTTTTCTTCTATTCTGTCTTCTTAAATATTTTAATAAGGTAGGAGACTGTTGGTTTTTAGACTTAGAAAGGATTAAAATATTAACTATTAAGTAAAGAAATAATGTGAACCATTGTCATTGTTCAATGTGTCGGTTCGGTTGTCAAGATTTAAATGAAAGGTGCTATGGTAACTTGAATCAATACAAACATATTGGGAATAAGAGCCTTAACAACTTGACCACCAAACGAGTGGTTGTGCCTTTTGGTGAATTATAAATATTTTCAATGTATTCTTTACAATTTGAGAAGTTGTGATTTCTCAAAAATGCTCTTTTATTTTATTTATGACTTTTTACAAACGTCATTTCATCCATATATAAGTTGTGACTTTTCATAAATACCATTTCGTTTATATAAGTTGTGACTTCTCACAAGTGTTATTTTATTTTAGTTGTAACTTTTCACAAATGTCTTTTCATACTCTATAAATAGGAAACCTCACCCATAAATCTACATACTCTAAATTTTATAAAAAAATTATAGAAACATTTTTTCTTTCTTTCTTTCTTTAGGTTTTGGCTATTATATCGGATTCGAGGATCTCATTTTGTGTGTACCAACAAAGAGATTAACGAGAAACGTTATTGTTGTATCTTGAGAGTAGATTGTTAAGAAGCCTAGTGTATGTTAAGATTTAGAGGCTGCTCAATACCGGTTTCTCTCTTTCCAATTTGTTTTTATTATTTTTACATATTGTATAGTTTACACATATATATTTTATTATCCAAGTTTTTCCAACAACTCCACCCTCTCCCGAGCTGAAAACCAAGACATGGACTTCTCCTTCCATTATAGGCGATGGAATTGTTTTGTATTGTTGTGACATCCAAAGAGTCATCTTCTGCAATAATGTTGCCTAAATTTAGTGACTTGATTATTTTTGTGTTCCAAGAAGAAATATTTTGCTTCTTTGACGTTGGGAATTTGTGCATCAAGCCTTGTGCCACATAGCACTATTAACAATATTCACCCAATCAACTGAGATGAAGATGCAACAGCTACAAAATCATGTATGGATAGAAATCATCCAGCAACGGCTACATGCACACCTATGGAAATAAACAACCTAATACATGACCAACAGCTACAAATGCAAAATATGGAAACTTCTTCCTAACCACTGAATCCTCTTGTTTTGCATTTATACTTTTATATCCCATAAATCCTTCTTTTTATAACGTTCACTACTTTTTGTACATAGACTACATATTGTATATATATTAGAAGACTCTCACATTGTGTGAGACATTTAAACAAAAAACTAGTTCACAATCTTCTTTATGGTATCAAGAGCCATTGTGAGAGCAAGATATGGAAAAATCTCTTATCGATTAGTCAATTAACCTCTGATTATCCTTACAATTGTGAGTTTTATGGTGTTGGTTTTTCTATTAAGGAAAGGGCGACCAACCGCACATTGTTGAACTGACGACGGAAGGGTAATTTATTTCTCCTATCCCCACCCCTTGAAGCACACTTCTCCACTCGATTTTGAATGGTTTCTGAATAAGTGTCGCATTAACGGTTGGGACACCCTCAAGCTTTTACTCTTAAAGTTTTACGTTCAAAAGGCTTTATGTCAATTCTTGACAAACATAAAGACCTCTCTATTTGTGAGACTTGTCAACTAGGAAAAATGAGTAAACTTTTCTTTTTGCCCTCTTCTAATAATACTTTCAATGTTGGAGATATTCAATATCTCACCCTCACTCGCCCTGATTTAGCCTATAGTGTTAATTTTGTATATCAATTTTTACATTCTCCTACTATGGCTCTTTAAAAAGTGGTAAAATGTATCCTTAGGTTTTTACACGATACTATTGATACTGGTATTCATTTTAGTTCACACTCTACACTTGATCTTTATGTTTTTTCTGATGAAGATTGGGCAGGTTGTCCACATAGTCGCCGCTCCACCACCGGCTACTGGATTTTCTCACGAAGCAACTGCATTTCATGGTCTGCCAATAAACAAAATACTGTCTCACGATCTAGCTCTGAAGCAGAATATCGAGCCATGGCACACAGCACTGCAGAACTTACTTGGGTTTCATCCTATCCAGCTTTCCAGCATTAAGATACGTTTCAGACGTGGATGATTATCATAAAGGATTTCCCACATATCATAAGATTCCCTTTCTTGAAAATCCGCACTTTTCCAAACCCAGAAAACAGACGGAATTCTAGGATTCCTTCTTGGGGAAAATACTTTTATACATATGTATCAATCAAATGAATTTCGTTATTTATGATGGGGGTCAATTCAATTAGGGTTGGGTTGGTCTTGAAACAATTCATTGCATTGATATTTATCTTAATAAACCATTTTTATTTTACCTATACTTACTATACTCACTAGATAAATTAATTTATCGTTCCTGAATGGTCCACTATGTGGATAAGATATATATGTGCAATAAACTATATCTATGTAAACAAGGATAACTATTTACTATGGAAGGCTCAAATTGTGCCATATCTACGCAGACAACAACTGTTTGGTCTCGTTGATGGAAGTATTCTTCCTCTGTCCTCTTTCTTGCCCTCTGTTGGGGCTGTCTCACGACCTAACCCAACCTTTACAAGGTGGATTCAGCAAGAACAAGTGATCCTCAGTTTCTCAGTGTCCTCATTATCCGAAGGGGTACTAACTCAAATTGTTGGCCTCTCAACATCTCGTGAAGTCTGGTTGGCGCTGCAGCGACTATTCTCTGCCCACTCTCAAGCTCGAATCACACGAATCAGGTTCCAACTTTCTACTCTTAAAAAAGGCAACTCCACAATCACAGATTATTTTCAGAAGGCAAAGACCCTATCTGACATTCTTGCCACAATTGGCAAACCTTTGTAGGAATTTGAGCTTGTCTCCTACCTCATAGTTGGACTCGACACTACCTATGATCCCCTTATCACATCAATTACAACAAGGGTTGATCCTATGACACTTGATGATGTCTTCGACCACTTATTAACTTATGAGGCGCGCCTTGAGCAGCAGACCTCCGCCGTCGACATGGTAGTAGCATTTGCCAATCTAGCAACGAATAGAGGAGTTACTCACAACAATCGTAACCATGGCCAACGTGGTCGCTTCTCAACCAATAATTTCCGTAGCCGTGGGCATGGCCTTTCCACCAACAACATGCATCTAGTGTCAAGTATGTGGTAAGTCTGGACATTTGGCAATATCTTGTTGGCATCCATTTAATCACTCTTTCCAAAACTCTCAACCATCACCTACTGCTTTTACGGCCATTACTCCTACCAACAATGACACTAGATGGTATGCCGACTCTCGAGCCACTCACCACCTCACAAATGAATTTCAAAACCTCAATGTGACGACCAAGATTTTTGCTAAGCTTTCTATGCATTTTATTATATATTGTTAATTTGGGCCAAGAAAGGAGGAGTAACCCATTAAGAAATTAGGTTGGAATAAAAGGCATATGAGATCTTGAGGAAGGCCCAAGCCCATGAGGAATTCGGCCCTTGCAGTGGAATTAGGGTTTTGAAGTCCATTAGAATTAGGGTACACGCCTATCTTTGCGGATGAACCCTTTCTTGCCATGTGTCATGCATGCAAGAAGGCTTGCTTGTAAGGAGGGAGTATTGTGGTACTTGCCACTATAAGGGAGAGATTCTAGAAGGAAGATGAAGAGGCTATGGAAATTGAAGACTAAGAGAAACCAAAAGGGCATGCACGTCGACCATGAAGAGGAGGGTTAAGTTTTGCCATGTATCATGCATGTAAATGAAAGGTGAAGAGTTTTGTCTTGGAAAATGGAAAAATCTTACTTGGGAAGAGAAGGCCTACACGGCTATGAGGATTCTAGAAGAATCTTGTGGAAGACACACTTGAGATGGACGGCTAGGATAAGGGAGTTTGTGCATTTTTGCCACCCACCATGACCAATCACACAATGTCCAAGACATTAGTAGAAGAAAGATCTCCTTGGGAAGAGATGGGCTTTTCCACACCTACACACACACACACACACACTCCTCACACGCCACACGGCACACATGCACACTTGCAGGAGATTGAGGAGGATCTTAGCTAGATGAAAGACCATTTTGCCTTAAGATTCATTGAACCAAGACACAAGATGAAGGGTAAATGGGGAAAAGAGGTTTTGGTTTTGAGAGGGAGGCGCCACTTGTCCAAAAAGCTTCCTTGTGTTCCGAACACAATCTAATGATGGAGAAGGGGAAGAGGCTCAAGGGTTAGGTGCCAAATGGCATCCATGCAATGAATTTTAGCTTGTTCAAGAAGCCTCTTATGCCTATAAAAGGGAGAGGAGCCGAGAACCCTAAAATTTTTAGTCACTTGGTTAATTTCTCTTGAAGCTTTCGGCCACAACATTTCTCTCTACTTTCCATCACTTTCTCTCCATCCAAACACTATCCACACTACAATCACTTATTTCAAACACCATTTTATGTGCAAGCAAAGCTAGAGGATACTTTCTAAGAAGGGAGTCATGCAAGGTAAGAAGCAAGAACACTCTTTTTTTCCTTACACTACACACACGACCAAAGGAAGCAAGTTTCGGACTTGACAAAGTTCACCATGAACACATGCTTAAACAAACACACCCACGACCAAGAAGAATATAGTTTCGGTTCTTGTGAAGTTTCTCACATGAGCATACACATACACACACTCGGCTTGATTAGGATTTTTTTTCTTCTAAAGGGATATAGACTCAACTCCATTTGCTTTAAGTTCGTAAGCATGATGTTTTGATGAATGAAGGCCACGACTTTAGTGTTTTTATGAACTAGGGTTTTGTTTTATGCAAGATTCAGACTTGAGGAAGGGAGGTCTGAACATTGGGAGACTATTTCTTGGAAATATGTCAAGAGCACAACACTCACACACATGGATTAGGGTTCTCGATAACCGATCCTAGTGATTGTTATATATATATTTTTAGCTTGCTCACTTATCAATTGTGGATTTTTGTAAGTAAACTTCTAACTTGTACTTGATATTTTATGTATATGCAATGTGAACTTATTTATTGTTTGGTTGTACGACTATGTTTGATATGATGATGTTCTTCTATGTATATAATCGGATTCTTGTGGGAATTATCAACCTATGATTGAAATGGTTCTTTGCGGTTATCTTATGTCATGAATATAAGTGGATTTTTGCCATATTTAGAGTTTCGGATTTTTGCATGATTCCTAACATTTTCATGAAGATTGTCGCCTTGCCTAAATCTTTAAAGGGTTTGAACTCAAAGAAATGCTTGTTTTTCCTAGGCATGCTCACTTATATGTTTCGGCTATACATGGAGGTTTCATTGATAAAGTTTTGTTAAGAACATTAGAAGATTCTAAGTTCATGAAAGTTGTTGTAATGTATATCCAAGAATAATAGGTTTCGGCCATGACCATAGATGAAGGGTTAGCATAATGTGATTAAAATTTTAAAGGCATGAAATTAATTCTCATGCTTGCTAGTGTTTATGTGTCTCGGCCATTACATCATACATGTGAAGTTGTGAATGTTCACTTTTTGTTTGTTGATTGAATGCCTTAGAATTTATGAAAAAGAACATGGTCTCATGTTCTAGTATTTTCATGCCGTAATGCGGAATGTATATGGATATGTATGATTGTTTGTTATTTGGTCATGATTATGTCTCGGCATTTGCATGTGTCCCATGAAAGTTCAAAGTTTCATAGTTCATGTCACATGCATTGGGTTTGTGAAATCTTTCAAAAAGAAAATGAGTTTTTTAAAAAGATTTTATCATGATCCCAAAGGCTAGGACGGGGAAATGCCCTAGTAGAATTCCTTGATCCACTCAAGAGTGTCTAAAATGGAGTGGTAATCCCTGGATCGACAAAGTACACTCGGCGAATCTCAAATGGTTCATAAAAGAAAAGGATTCTAGAGCGGGGTTGCACCTAAAGCTTGTGGGTGCCCTACGGTGAAGTTTAAAAGTGAACTTCCGTAATGAATGATTAAAAGTAATACGTAGTCATCTTAGTCAAAGTGGCCAATAGTTGATGCGATAACTAGCGGGGAACACATAGTACAAAGGGGAGCCGTGAGGTATCCATTTATAAGTTAAAAGTCAAAGAAAGACCTTGAACTCTAAGTTAAGCTATGATATCTGAAGATGAACCCGAACTCAGAAGTATGTTAAATGAACAAATATAAAATGACGAAAAGATGTGTTATGAAAGAAAAGGGCTATGAAAGCCATGACGTACACAATATTTACGAAAAAGTTAAATGCATAAGTAAAGTTTCATGTTCATGCATTCATTTCAAGTTTGCTTACATATGCTTACGATATTTGTTACATGTTATTTGTTTACTTACTGAGATTTCTCAAATTCTCACTTTTGTAATTTTCACTACCAGTCCCCTACTCGGAATGGTAGAAGTTGTGACAGGAACCTAAAAGGATAGTAATAGGGAAACGCATGAGGCCAGCTCCCCAGATGCCTAAGGAGTCTCTAGAGAGACGCGAGATCTCTTAGGAGTCATCTATTTTGGAAAGGTTGGAACTTGCCGACCAATTCATCACTGAGGTGTTGCAGCTTTTTAAGGAACTGAGGAGGATTCTGAATCAGAACAAGGCCAAGTAGGATCCTCACTAAAGGACTTATGTTATGGGACCCTTTTTTATGAATGACTTATTGTGATGACACTTGATGTAATGGTCCCACATTTTGGGAGTCTCTTTTGGAACAATTAAGTCTTTTGATGACTATTATTAAATTTCTACTTTGGGATTTATGAGCTTCGGTACCATGACATTTGTCTTATTTATTTGACCTAAGTAAACTCTCCGTTGCTATATACTGCATACTGCTCGATCTCAATAGGTGCATTGCATTTTAACTGTCATGTATGAGGGGTATGTAGCCTTATGTTACATGTCCTGACGTTTCAGTCACCATTCAATTCCAAGCGGGGGCTGGGGGCATCACAGAAGCGGTGGTATCAGAGCCATTTACGTCTCTGGGTAAACCACAAGTTGTCCTAGGAATACATGGTATCTAATTCTAGGATTGAAATCTAATAGTTATAGGCTTGAACTTCATAGCTATAGGTTTGAATCCTTAAGCAGGCACGTTCGGATGATAAGTATGTGGTGGAACTCAAATTGTGAAGTAAAGAAGGAGTAAATCTCTACTTTTAGGAGAAGCTAATAAGCATTGGTTTTGTGCATTCAGGAGGAAAGGACTCAATGGTGCATAGACACCGCAAAGATGTTTCTCCGAGGTCATGAGATCGGGAGGCCAGGAACCCTTCATTGGAAAGAGGTCAGGCAATCGTGGAAGCCATACGGCAAATGACTGAGGTAGTGGGGTACCAAATGGAGCAAGGACAAAATGTGAGACAAGAGCCGCCTAGAGGTGAGAATCGAGGATGCCCATTTGAGAGTTTTCTAGTATATCAGTATCCGAACTTTATGGGTACGGAGTGAGCTTTAAGAGCTAATAAGTGGCTTATCGACTTAGAACTTTTGATATCAAGGGATGCACAAAGAATCAAAAGGTCTAGTATGCTGGACACTTACTCTAGGGAGAAGCTAGCATATGGTGGGATACGAAAATGCAACTTTTGGCGCAAGAATTGGGAGATATCACCACTCTCACTTGGGAGAGTTTTAAGAAGGAATTCGATAGCCATTTCTTTCCAAAAATAGCTAAGCTATAGAAGGTATTAGAGTTTACGAACTTGACTCCAGGAAGTATGATAGTAAAGTAATATGCAGCTCGATTTATGAAGTTTGGAAGATTTGCCCCTCATTTAATTAGTACGGAGAAAATGCAAGCTAGGAAGTTTCAAGACGGATTACAACCAAAGATACGAAACCAAGTTGCTTGCTTACTGATTGAGAATTTCCAAGAGTTAGTGAACGTTGCTTCGATAGCAAAGGTAGAGCAGCAAAATTTGATTTCTCAAGTTCAGAATGATCGTAAGAGAGGGATGACTTACTCTCTAGGGAAGAATATGGGGAAAAAGAAGATCCGCTATACTTCAGATAAAGAAAAATGAAAGGTAGTCGGTAATGTGGTGTCTGTTACGCCACCACCATGTCGTAGTTGCGGATGAAGATACAATGGTGAATGTCATTTCACCACCAGAGCATGCTTTAGATGTGGTCAAACTGGTCATATGATTCGAGATTGTCCATGTAATACAACGGAAGGAGCATCGATGCCTGAAAGCAAAGGAAAAACCCCTGCAAAGGCTAAAGTCTATGCAATCACTCCAGGAGAAGTGGATTTGGAAGTTGAGGAAGCTACGGATGCCGGAGTAATCACTGGTAACATTTCAACCCTGTTGTAGTTGGTAGCTTGTGTTTGCTAAGAGTTCTTAAGTAACCTTAGTTACCCTTGTAGGTAAGGTTAAGTTGATGCAAGAATTGGTTTGTGCTCTGTTTGATTCTAGAGCTTTGCGTTCCTATGTGTCATATGATTGCGTGAGAAGATGTAAGTTGAGTTGGAATCCTTGCCCCATAAAGTTTTCGTATCTATTTTCCGGACAGTAAGGTAGTTGGATGCACTAGAATAGTTATGAACTGTTCGTTGGAAGTCGTAGGACTGACCCTAACCGCGGATTTGATCTTTTTCCATTTAATGGAATTCGACTTGATCTTAGGAATGGATTGGCTATCTAGGCACTATGCCAAGATAGATTGCCGAAGAAGGAAGGTGATCTTCAAATTACCCTCGAATGATAGAATTTGTTACATGGGGGAAGTAGTGAAGTCAATTTCGTCAACCTTAACTGTAGGACGAGTGAGGAAAGCTTTGAAGGAAGGAGCCGATGATCTGCCTGGATTACCCCCAAATCGGGAAACGAAGTTTGTGATTGAGTTGGAGCCAGCTGCGGCCCCAATATACAAGGCACCTTATCGAATGACCCTGACTAAGGTGAAGGAGCTGAAGGTTCAGATCAAGGAAATCCTCAAAAAGGGTTTTATTCACCTGAGTTTGTCCCCATGGGGTGCACTGGTCCTATTTTTGAAAAAGAAGGATGAGACTATGAGGATTTGCATTGACTATCAGCATTTGAATAAAGTAACAATTAAGAATAAGTACCCTTTACCTCGGATCGACGACTTGTTGGATCAGTTGCAAGGAACGTCGATATTTTCTAAGATAGACCTACGATCAGGATATTATCAATTGAAGATTAAGGATCAAGACGTACCTAAAACAACTTTTCGGACTCGATATTGACACTTTGAATTATTAGTAATGCCTTTCAGACTGACAAATGCCCCAGCAGCATTCATAGATTTGATGAACCAGATATTTAGGCAGTATTTGGACAAGTTTTTAGTAGTGTTCACTGACAACATTTTGATTTACAATGATGAAGAACATAGGGAACATTTGAGGATAATGTTGAGGACTTTACAAGAATATCATCTTTACACTAAGCTCAACAAGTGTGACTTCTGGCTCAGGGAGGTGAAATTTTTGGGACATGTTATTTCCAGTAAAGGTGTGGCTGTAGATCCTGCCAAGATAGAAGCAGTAATGGAATGACAGAAACCGACTAATGCCCACGAGATACGTAGTTTTCTGGGTTTGGTAGAATATTACCGAAGATTCATTGAAGGATTTTCTAAACTATCTGATCCCTTAACAGCATTGAAAAAGAAGAATAACAAGTACGTTTGGAGTGAGGAATGTGAAAGGAGCTTCTAAGAACTCAAAAGGAGGTTAACTACGGCACCTGTGTTGGCTTTATCTAAGCCTCATAAGCCTTATGTGGTTTATAGTGATGCCTCTAAGATGGGTTTAGGGTGCATATTAATGCAAGAAGAGTGAGTTGTAGCTATGCCTTGCAACAACTCAAGGATCATGAGCGGAATTACCTTACTCATGATTTGGAACTTGTCCTCGTAGTCTTTGCACTGAAGATCTGGAGACATTATCTTTATGGAGAAAAATGTGAGGTGTACACTGACCATAAAAGTCTCAAGTATCTGTTTAGTCAGAAGAACCTGAACATGAGGCAGAGAAGATGGATTGAGATGATCAGCGATTACCAGTGTGAGATCAAGTACCCCCTTGGAAAAACCAATGTGGTAGCATATGCCCTTAGCCATAAGACTCAAGCCGACGTTCAATCGCTTTTGGTAGGAATGCGGGAATTGCTTATAGGAAAGACGCCAAGAGATATCAGGTTAACAATGGTGTAGGAGATTGTACCATTAACTGATTGGAAAATTATCAAAGGATAGGGTAAGGATGATAAATTGGAGAAACTTTGGCCGAAAATTTTGAAATCCAAAGGACCACAACACTTCTCGATTGGTAAAGATGGGATGTTGTACTACAAAGAGAGGAAAGTGATTCATAATGTTCCTGAATTAAAGGAAATGATTATGAAGGAAGCCCATTGCACACCATATACTGCTCATCCTGGTAGCACCCAAATGTATCGAGATTTGAAGGGACAATTTTGGTGGGATGGAAAAAAAGAGATGTGGCAGAGTTTGTTGCAAAATGTTCAATTTGTTAGCTGGTAAAAGCTAAGCATTAGAGTCCAGTTGGAGAGTTGCAACCATTACCGATCCCAAAATGGAAGTGGGACGATTTGTCTATGGATTTGGAGATAGGTTTGTCAAGGACATCGTCAGGGAAGAATTCGATTTGGATCATAGTTCACCGATTGACCAAAAGTGCACATTTTCTACCTATTGTTAATACAAATTCGTTGGACAAGCTTTCTCGAGTTTATGTTAAGGAGATAGTCAGGCTTCATAGAGTGCCTAAGTTTATAGTATCTGACAGGGACATGTGGTTTACTTTGCGTTTCTCACAAAGTTTACAAAAGATGTTGGGCAAGAATCTGAGGTTTAGTAGTGCCTATCACCCACAGATATAAGGATAGACAGAGCGTATGATCCAGACATTGGAGGATATGTTACGTGCTTGCGTAATGGAATTAAGTGGTGATTGGGAAAGCTATTTGCCATTGAAAGAATTTGCTTACAATAATAGCTTTCAGGCTACAATACAGATGTCACCTTGCAAAGTGTTGTATGGAAGGAAGAGCAAATCCCCTCTGTATTGGGATGAAGTCGGTGAATAAAGGTTGTTAGGACCGAAATACTTGAAGGACATACGGAAACAGGTGGAACTAATCCGGGAAAGGATGAAAGCAGCCCAAAGCCATCAAAAGAGTTATGCCTATAAACGCCAGAGGAATTTAGAGTTTAATGTGGGAGATTGTGTGTATGTCAAGGTATCACCCATGAAGGGGACCGTACGGTTCAAGAAGAAAAGAAAATTGAGTCGTAGGTATGTAGGACCGTTCGAAGTTATGGAAAGAGTTGGTATAGTGGCATATCGTTTGGATCTACCAGCTGAGATGCAAGGAGTGCACAATGTCTTTCATGTGTCATCGTTAAAGAAGAGCTTTGGGGAAAGGCAGCCTGTGGTAATGGAAGTCGGTAGTATACAACTTCAACCAAATCGATCCTATGAAGAATGGCCTATGTAGATTGTGGATAGCAAAGATCAAGAGCTAAGGAACCAAAAAGTATCTTTAGTAAAAGTACTTTGGAACAACCAAGCTTTCCAAGAAGCGACATGGGAAAGAAAAGATTTGATGAGGACTAAATATCCTCATTTGTTTGTAACTTAGAACTTGTGTATTCATGAATCTCATTTATGACTAATTGTTTGTTTGTACCTTGATTTCTTGTGTATGAATGTCTCTATGTTAATTGTAAATTCTAGTGATGATATGTGGACCTACCATACCCGTAAACAGGGCATGGGTTGTAATAGGAATACCCCTCACATCTCTATATCCTCGGTAGTGCAGATTAGAGTGAGATGCAAACACAATTGCAAGAACCGACGAGTAAGGAGGGATCGAATGATGAGTGCTCACTAGCAGCAAATGGTAAGGTTCGAGCATCATCGCATTCATGTATTGGATGAAAATTTTCAAGGCAATATTTTTCTAAGGAAAGCCTTACCACATGAAGAGCGTCAACCCCCACACGATCCTTTGGTATGGAGAGATGCAAAAAGTTTAAGTCTACTCGGACTTAACCCTGAGGCAGAATCCAGTCGCGTTGCAGAAGCTTGAGCTTCAAGATATGAGCCTATTGAAACTTCAGATACGTCAACTGACCGTATTCGTTATCGTGAAGAAGAACAACTTATTGAAGATAATGAGCTCGAGATTGAGCATAGGTTAAATGAGATGTGAGTAAACATGTATTATGATTATGACTTGGACGTGATATTCTATTTTTCTTAAGATTTGGTGACAGAAGAAGAAGGCGAAGTACTACTTCCATCATCATCTAAGGATTCTACCACAGCAAGTGCAAGAGGTACCAATGAGGATTAGTTTTTTTTCTATTAATAGATTTGTTTTGTGACTACGGTATCGATTTCGAGGACGAAATCTTTTTCTAAGGGGGGGAGGATGTGACGACCAACATTTTGCTAAGATTTTTATGCATTTTATTATATATTGTTAATTGGGGTCAAGAAAGGAGGAGTAACCTATTAAGAAATTAAGTTGGAATAAAAGACATATGAGATCTTGGGGAAGGCCCAAACCCATGAGGAATTCGGCCCTTGTAGTGGAATTAGGGTTTTGAAGCCCTTTAGAATTAGGGCACACGCCTATCCTAGGGGATGAATCCCTTCTTGCCATGTGTCATGCATGCAAGAAGGTTTGCTTGTAAGGTAGGAATATTGTAACACTTGTCACTATGAGGGAGAGATTCTAGAAGGAAGATGAAGAGGCTATGGAAATTGGAGCCTAAGGGAAACCAAAAGGGCATGAAGACGATGATTCGGTATTTCCATGTGTCATGCATGCAAATGGAAGGTGAAGAGTTTTGTCTTGGGAAAGGGAAAAATCTTGCTTGGGAAGAGAAGGCCTACACATCTATGAGGATTCTAGAAGAATCTTGTGGAAGCCACACTTCAGATGGACGGCTAGGGCAAAGGAGTTTGTGCATTTTTGCCACCCACCATGACCAATCACACAATGTCCAAGACATTGGTAGAAGAAAGATCTCCTTGGGAAGAGATGGGCTTTTCGGCCACTACACACACACACACACTCCTCACACGCCACATGGCACACATGCACACTTGTAGGAGATTAAGGAGGATCTTAGCTAGATGAAAGACCATTTTGCCTTAAGATTCATAGAACCAAGACACAAGATGAAGGTTAAATGGGAAAATGAGGTTTTGGTTTTGAGAGGGGAGGCGCCACTTGTCCAAAAAGCTTCTTTGTGTTCCCAACACAATCCAATGATATAGAAGGGAAGAGGCTCAAGGGTTAGGTGTCGAATGGTATCCATGCAAGGAAGTTTAGCTTGTTCAAGAAGCCTCTTATGCCTATAGCATTTCTCTTGAAGCTTTCGTGGCCACAACATTTCTCTCTACTTTCCATCACTTTCTCTCCATCTAAACACCATCCACACTACTTTCACTTCTGTCAAACACCATTTTATGTGCAAGCAAAGCTAGATGATACTTTCTAAGAAGGGAGTCAAGCAAGGTAAGAAGCAAGAAGACTTTTTTTTTCCTTGGAAGCAAGTTTTGGATTTCATGCTTAAATTGCCTAGATTTTTTTTTAAAAATAATTTAAACACTTTCTAAATTTAATTTATAAAAAAAAAATTAAAGAACAATATAAATAAAAATGCAAAATAGATAATATTGTTGTTACATCACAATACAAAACATAAATTTACAAAGATCAAAATAAATAATAATACATCAAAACTAATTAAACTAATAATAATATAGCCACACAAAACACTATAATCATTAGTTTGTAGCTATTCAAAAATTACAAGGCGATGAGCTGCCTTTCCTTGTAATGGACTTGCTATTGCTCCAAGAACTTGTGCCTGTACAAAAGATGCAGTGGCATTCTTCTGAAAGAAAGTTTGTAGCTATTCAAAAATTGTTTAAGGAGACTCTGATCACCTCTAATTATATCTAAATATATGGGGATCAAGTCCAAAATGGGATCACCTGCAAATAAATTAGAGAATTAGATTTGAGATTAATAAACACCATCATTTTATTTTTATATTTTCAAGTCACAAGATAAACCATCTTGAAGTTTCATAGCCACAGGACTCTACAGGACCCTAAAGACTTCCATAATACCATCGGAGAATAGTTAAATTTAGTACATTCTTTTCCCAAATGATCCCCCTCCCTACCACAGAACCATCCTTTCCCCCCAATAATAACAGTGGTCTCATGGTATCAGGATCGTACTTGGCTCAGTGATCTTTCATGAGCCATCCTTTCCCCCCAATAATAACAGTGATCTTTCATGAGAAAATGTAATTGTCCTGATCAGCAAGCAACTGCATGACAACTGTATAAGTTTAGGGGTGTTCAACCCGATCCGAATCCGGATCCGAATCCAGTTCTACACCCCTATATAAGTTACAAAGTCAAATCTCTCCCACTTGCGAAAGCCAACAAAATGTGAATGTGTAAGGTGTTTATAGCACACGCACATTGCTTATCTTGAGGCCTTTTGTTGAATTAATAAAAGAAAATCCAAGCGGGAGATCTGGTTTCTTTTCACAACAGATTGTAAATTTAGCAAACAAAAGAATATCAGAGGTTTCTCACAATAAGCTGTATAATGCCATAATACAAAATGCATAAATGTAGCTTAATTTTCATACCGATATATAAATCAGCATTATCTTAAGGACACAGATTCAATAAACAGAGATCAGTTGTAATTAAAAACTAATCCTTAAGCAGTATAGGATAAATAGCTTGCAAATCACAGCACAATACGCATGCATTGTTACTGGCTTAAGGAATCACATTCTCACCTTTCTCTACCATGCTGCCACTAGAAACCAGTGTTGTCTTCATGCCATAACAGGGGAATGGTTTAACCAGTGTTGTCAGTTTTCGCATCAAGAGTTGAAGTCCATATGCTTAAGTTGCTGAAGTTGAAGGAAGAGGGTTACCTTAAGTAGGAAAAAAATGTAGAGGTTAAATTAAATGGATAAATTAGTAATATAAAATCAAAATTAACAAATAAAAGTGTCTACCTTTGATGTCAACGCCTTCTATATGCTCCTCCACCTCCCAAGAACTAAGTGGTTCACAAGTTAACCAATTTTGCATGCAGATTAGTGCTTGGACAGTCTCTGGCGCTAATGAGCTTCAGTATGGGTCTATTACACGTCCACCAGTGCTGAATGCGGATTCGGATGCGACAGTGTAAATAGGGATGACCAATACATCACGTGCGATCTCCGTAAGGATGCGATATGTAAATGAGTTCTTCCACCAATCCAAAATATCAAACTCGGGTACTTTTGGTTCAATCACATCCAACAAATACCTATCCATGTCCGAGCTAAGTACCGAATTGTTTTGCTTCTTAAGATCAATATCTAGAGCTGTATCAAAATCTTCACAGTCTGGGTCATCACCAATAATACTTGAGGAACTTATATGGCCACATTTGATCTTTCACTAGCTAGCCCATGAATCTTGTGGTATTGCTCAATCAAATGATTCATGAGCAATCTTACGTTAGCTTCAATTCTATTTTCGCATTCATCCATTTTGCACATTTTTAACCAATATGACAAGGTTGTAATCTTATATCGAGGGTCAAGGACAAAAGCTACATAAACAATCATGTTCATCCTATCCATGTTCCCCCAATATTTATCAAACTCAAGTTTCATAGTTGACATCATCCTCATCAACATACCTTTCTCACTCTGACCGATGCTGTTCAAAGTGTTCTCAATTGCATAAATTTGTTGAAATAACATATAGAGGTCACATACAATGAGTCGGAGATTTTCAAAGTGGCATTATAAAAAACTTTTAAAAACTTAATAAAAATACAAGCTATTTGCCAATCTTCAAACAGAGGCGCCAAAAGCTGACTCCTTCACTCTCATTAGCCCAAAAGCTCTTTCTTATTTTTTAGCAACACTAAGCATTAGGTATGTTGAGTTTCATCTAGTAGGAATATCTAGACATACCATTTTTCCACACACAATATTCAGCTCATTTGCACACGTTTTAAACATATCAAGCCTTGTCAGTGAGGACCTCACAAATCCTATTGCTTCTCTAATCTTATTTACAGCATCATATATAATTTTTAAATCATCACATCGCCAAAAGCCTTGTGAACTCCTTATCTCTTATGTTCCTCCTCACATGATCAATAGCGGCATCATTGGAGGAAGCATTATCCATAGTGATCGTACAAAGACGGTTTATCTCCCAATCCATCAAACAAGACTCTAATATCCAAACAATGGTCTCACCACTATGATTAGGAATCTTGAAAAACATTATGACTTTCTTGTATAATACCCAACTTTGATCAATATAATAGCACGTGACACAAATATAATTCTTGTTTTGCACCGATATCCATATATCGGTGGTCAAACA
Organism: Juglans microcarpa x Juglans regia; assembly: GCF_004785595.1. Lineage (NCBI taxonomy): Eukaryota > Viridiplantae > Streptophyta > Magnoliopsida > Fagales > Juglandaceae > Juglans > Juglans microcarpa x Juglans regia. Next base: position 23,716,617 of record NC_054601.1, on the reverse strand, counting down.
AACTCTTTGACCTCTCAACAAAGCCTTCAACCTTTGCTTCTCCTCCTTGTATAAACCAATACACTCTTTTTGGAATGTGGTTCGGGATGGCAAGGTGTGTCTAGGCTCTAAATAGCCCAAAAGTTTAACAAATGCTGGATGTTCTATAACCTTGAATGGCAATTCACACTAGATAAATAAATTGGAAATCATCGCCTTTAGTTTTTCACGATCGTATTGTCCTAACACTTGAGGATTAGATCCTTTACCATCCATCCTAACTCTAGTGTGTGATGGTGATTTATCATTCTCACGATTTTTATTCTCTCTAATGGGAGAGTTCGGACAAGCATATCCTAGGTGGTGTGACATTGATGAAGCACCATTTTTGTAATGGCATCCATAAATCTTGAAGCAATGATTGCATTGAGTTTTAGGTGCAATGGGATCAACAGGTTCAACCCTTGTAAAATGATCTCATACGTGAGATTGGTTGGTAGCCTCTTTTTAACTTTGGGGGGAGAGATGGTGTGGAGTTTGGGGTATTCATAGAGGAAGGCACTAAAGGACTATTCTTTCCTCCATGTCTAATGAAATAGGCGCTGACTAGAACCACCAACGCTGTCACTAAAACTACATTCCATCTGTTTTAAACATAAGGAAAGAAAAGAAATATAATAAAAATCAAATCAACAGACTAACATAATCAAGATTATTTATGAACATATTGCAACTAGAATAAGAAGCTGAAGAAACAGCCTCGGTTGAAGGCAATTAAAACAAGGATGGAAACCAAAGTACTGGTTCAGTGAATGGAAAAGCGAAAACAACTTTGAAATGCAAATTCCATGTCTGGTGTCCAATTCTGAATAAGAAAGGCCAGTACACACGGAAAGCAATCACTCACATGGGTCTCTCAACCATATCTCAAAGCCAACAGAATGTTTACGAAAAAAAAAAAAAAAAAATGCCTACAAGGGGAGTGATTTGAAGTTTGTAGGTCCACCAACAAAAAGCAGAATCAAATCTTGTGTGTGGAGGTAAGCGTGTTGGGGGAGAAAATGCAATGTTAAAGGCATTTTCACAACATTAAAAACTTGGGAGGATATAAAATCAGAGTGTATGAAGGAAGTAAGGGTATAATTAGTCTGGTCCGGTTTGATTTTGGACAAAATTTAGAACCGAACTGGTATGTACCGGTTTTGTATTTTTAAAAACCGATTACGCACTAGTTACTCTCCTAAACTGATACTTTCGGTTTTACCGGTTCCGGTTCGGTTCGGTCTAATTTTTCAGTTTTAATCAAATGCAAATTTGTAAAAAAAAAAAAAATCTGTTTATAAAAAAAAAAAAAAAAAAAAAAAAAAAAAAAAAAAAAAAAAACTGCTTTAAAAAAATATGTTTTGTACTTTTAATCCAAAATCTGTTACTATTACAAATAATCAGAAAAATATTATATCCAAATTCATTTAGGAAAAAGATTAAAAATAAAGAAGCGTATAGATAGATTTATGCAATCGGTAATAAATCCTATGCTTTTACATGCAGGGCATGATAGACAACAAATTAATCGATAGATTAATCAAAAGTATAACATAGTTATAAGCCAGTTACGTGCAAAATGAAGTTATATAGATTGGATTAGAGGGTCCTTTCATTTATACATGGGTTATTTTTTATGCAACTACTTGAATTTGCTAGTTATGTTAAATTATAAGAAAAAATCTTGCATCCTCAACAATCACACCATAGCTTTGCTAGTTATATCAAATTAAGGAAAATACGTAAGCCTACAGGACTGTGAGACGATCGATTAACAGAGACGAAAATATTATATTTTTTCTAATTCCTCTTAAAGTTAAAGTTATCTAAATTGTCATTATTAAGTATCAATATCATATTTGGTGACTTTATCAATTTTAGTTTAAAGCTATACAATTTCAGTTTATTTTTAAATTAATTTATGATAAAATGTTATTAATATATATATATATTATATTTAAAGCATATGATCATCAATTAAATTTTTATGTTAAAGATTAAACTTTTATTTTATAAATTATAATAATATTATCTTATATATAATTATAATTTGAATTATTATATATACTATATATAAAAAAAATATAATATATAATATTTAAAAAAATAATTTAAAATACATATTAAATGAGACCGGTCCGGTCCGGTCTAGGCTTAAAAAGCCTAGAACCAGAACCGGAACAGTTCCAACCAAATTTCTCATTACGGAAACCAGTTTGACTGGTTCGGATCGATCCAATCCGATTTTCTAGAATTTTTATACCCCTAGAAGGAAGCAAAGAATCTAAATAAAGGACAAGCAAGTTCGACCTTATTGTGCCTTTTTATTTATTTATTTAGTTAAAACTTGTTGTGTTTTGAAGCTTGTGCAAAGTACCTTTTTTATTCATTCATTGAGATCACCTTTAAAAAAAAAAAAAAAACCCAGCCTCTCAATATATAGACCACGATCGAAGCAAGACATATATAGCTAGTCAGTTCTTGTTTTGTTCTTTTATTTTTATTGGAATTTAACAAGAAGGGAAGCAGATAAAAGATGGCAATAATATTGATGGCCCAGATTTATTTTATTTTAAAACTATTTTTATTTTGTAGAATAATTTTATTTAAAGGTTGTTATACGTACTATATATCATCCATGTGACATATATAATTTAATTTGTAAAATTTAAATAATACGAGGAATGATCATGATACGAGATTAATTGGTACAAGTTAGCAGCCACTTAATTAATTAAATCGAATGTAATATCTTCTACAGCTTGGTTGTCATCATGACCAATCAGCATACGGCCCCATTGGACTACATCATGCGTTAACTAAAAATTGAACGTAATTAATATTTCAGAACAAAGTTTGGGGGTATCGAAACACCCAACCATATATATACACCAAAATAGGTCGTTTTCTTTTATATATATATATACATATATATATACACACACACACTAGCAGTTGTATCACGAATATTTTGAATCGGGGTCAATTGTTTGGCCCGGATTATTATATTTTGAATCCATGAGTCAGATCAAGAATATAATAATACGAATATTTAAGAAGTCTCATTTTTCTTCAATCTTATATTATATTATATAGGTTGGCCCGGCCCCATGCACACGGCCACTTTGATATATATATATTTGAATCCATGCGTCAGATCAAGAATATAACAATACGAATATTTAAAAAGTCTCATTTTTCTTCAATCTTATATTATATTATATAGGTTGGCCCGGCCCCATGCACACGGCCACTTTGATTGATTATCGGCTATATGCTATATTTTTATTTATTTATTTATTTATTCTTGGAGGCTGAATATATATATATGTATATATATATATATATATATATAACCAAAAATCAATCGTAGATTACGATCGAAAACAGTAGTAGTACTCCAACTAATTTCCAGAAAACATATTTGTATAAATTTGGAACTAATGATTGATCAATATAAACTCCCGCATTGAACAATTCAAATACTTAATTATATGAGAAAAAGAAAAAAAAATTATATAAAAAGAAATCCTCTAGAGTTCTTAATTAAACAATGATATACATACATATATATATATATATATGTATTATTGGTCAAGCTGCACACTAAAAATAAGCTGTCATTATTGGTGGCGCCTAAGAAAAGCCAATAAACACTGTATGGCATAATATACATGGAGAAAATATATTTGCAATTGTGAATTACGTAACTGTCATGTAATCGTTTTGAAAAAAGTAAATAAAATATGGAATCCACATAAAAAAAAATTAATTTTTTAATAATAAACCTCATTCTTTTTTAAAACGATTACACAATATTTACGCACTTTACAGTTGTATATAGAATTACAAAGAAATAAAACTTACCAAAAACTGCACACTATCGACAAAAACTGAAACAGAAAGGCAAGAGTCTAACCTGAAGACCAGAACAGAGGAAAAATAGCAAACAAGCTTGCCAAAATAAAAAAGCCTAAAAGAAGTATGCAATATCGATAATTTGATCTCTCTTGGAAGTTCATATTGCACCAAAAGACATCTCATCTCTCTTGGAAGTTCATATTCATGCACTAACAAATGAAAATAAAAAATTGCACTGAATACTTCCCCGTGTACACTCACTTTGAAGGATTTATGGTCACGTTCACAGCAATAGCCCAAGGTTGAAGTGAAGGTTACAAGGGCGAATACATTGATTTAATATACCTAGAAAAACATCAAGGCCGTAGTTTTTTAAATGAAAATTAATCCTTGGTACAAAGAGCTGGATCTGAGTGAACCAGATCGATTACAGCATGATCTAATCTTCTACAATCTACTACGGTCCTGGAACATCTGATCTTCATCCAAACACAAAAATTAAAAAAAAAAAATGAAAAGAAAAAAGAAAAAGAAAGTTACATAATCTAAACTTCCCAAACTACGATTAATCAACCTTGTGCGACAGCAGCATCTCTACAACCTGCTTCATGGTGGGTCTATCATCCTTGTCTTCGGCCACGCACTGTAAAGCCACTTTAACCAGAAGTTCCATCGTAGCCATATCATATTTTCCAGCCATGCTGGGTTCTACGATTTCTTCAATCAATGACTCCCTTGAAGCCTCTTTTTTATTCATGATTTCCTCCCTCACTAACGTGACTAGTCTCTTATCCTCTCTCGCTCCTCTGCTTTCAGAGCTATGCATGCCTGAGGGGCTCTTTCCAGTAACCATTTCCAACACAACGACTCCATAGCTATAGACATCCACTTTAGAAGTGATGGGAAGATTGTAAACCCATTCAGGAGCCATGTAACCTCTGGTTCCTCTCATCGTAGAGAATCTTGAACGATCAACCTCACCTCTATTTCGTAGTTTAGACAGGCCAAAATCTGCTATCTTTGGTTGATAGTTTGAGTCCAGAAGTATGTTCTGAGGCTTCACATCGCAATGTAAAACCCATTCTAGGCACTCTTCATGCAAATAAGCTAGGCCTTTTGCTGTGCCCACTGCAATTTCAAACCTTTTTTCCCAATCAAGTGTATTTGAACTAAGATTTTCCGCCAATGATCCAAGCTCCATGTACTCGTACACTAGAAGCCGGTGCTTCCCCACTGCACAGTATCCCCAGATCTCGATCAAGTTCATGTGATTAAGCCTCCCAACGGTGTTTACTTCTGCTAGGAATTCTGCTTCTCCTTGGGTGGCATCGTTGAGGCGCTTGATTGCAGCTACCCGCTGATCAGGTAGTACTCCTTTGTATACTGCCCCTCCTGCTCCTTGTCCAATCAGTTCCCTGAAACCCTGCGTCGCCCTTTTCAGCTCAGAGAAGGTGAATCTTTTGAATCTAGTTGTCAGGAGGTATGCTTGTGCAGCTGGATCAGAATTTTTACTTGTCCTTGACAAGAAAACAAACACTAGGAAAATGCAAGTAGCCTCTACACCACCCATGATAGTGGCAACCCAAAGCACAAGCTTCACCGTCTTATTTTCGTTAGTTTTTCTTGGTTGCGTAACTGGTTTGTGTAAACACTCGAACCTTTGTACTTTATCAGGCGTCTTGTTATAAACAAGACCACCTTTGGGTAGCCTTAGAAACAAATCTCCTTCGAAACCGGGTGAACGTCGTCCGTTGGCTAGAAGATACATGGGGAAACAATTATAGGCACCCGCACCATCCTCATCTGTGCTAAATTGAAATTGGAAACCTTTGCAATTACACCGTTTTAGGCATTCCTTTTTGCAGGTTTGTAAGGTAACATTAGGTAGGAAGTCTGAATCAGAACAATAGAACTCAACATGAGCAAGTTGGACAAAGCTAGACTCGTCACTTTGATTGCAAGAAAGATTGAATTCTGGTACGCACCCAAAAGACCAGTCAGTCGGATCTTTGATCTTGAATCCCCGCAAGCAAGAGCAGCTCCGACCAGAAGCATGATTATAACTACACAGACTATTGGGTCCACAGATTCCATGAATCCTGCATGGATCAGAGAATGCTTGCCATGTTACAACCCAATCCCAAGTCTCATTCATCTTTTGCAGGCTGTATAATCGCAGATTGCCGTCAGTATCAAGAGTCAGTCGTCTGTACAATACCAGAGGAAAATCTGTTGCTCGGAATTCAAAATAGTCAGATGACCAGAAATAGCCCGGCGCGTCTAGTGCCGCTGCTCTACTATAGTTGTACCTAGACCTTTCGGCTTCTGCAGGGGCAGTTAACAATGGGTCAGGCCAGTAGAGACTGGATATCATCGGATCTTGGAAAAACAGGCGGAGGACATTATCATTGTCGAAAGAGAGTGTGTAGTAGCCAGAAGAATAGCCACCTTGGCGTGACTTTGACACGAGGCTTGAAACCCAGGTTAATGTTTGTCGAGGAAGAAGAGTATCTGTAGGTGAATCAAAGCTTTGCCAGATGACACCATTATCAGAGTTATCATGAAGAACGAGATTGCCTGTGTTTAGGAGCTGTAGCTGCAATCGGGAGGTCTGTGATGTGGTCAAGGCTGCCGTTTTAGTGGTCCAAATGATCGTACCAAAAGAGTTTCTGAGGATAAGCTTGCCATCTTTCGAAATTAAGATTGCCGAACCTCTTTCAACCGGATCGTCTCGGTTTGCCATCCAAACGACGGTGGGAACCGAGGATATTGTTAACCATATGGAAAAGCAGAAAGCGTTATCCCCAACGGGGAAAAACCCTGCAGAGAATTCACCACTCGCTGAAACTAACTTCTCGCTTGGTTTTCCGACAGATAGAGATGAGCCTTTGAGAATGTCAAGCGCTTTAGATGAAGATAGAGGAGTTTGCAGGAGAAAAAGAAGAAAGAACGTTGAGATATCCATGGGAAATGCAAGGCTAGTTAATTTCCTCGAGAACTTTGTACTTGCTGAAATTTTCTTATACCGCACTTTGAATTCCCACGACAAGAATTTGACCGGAACTCGTTTTTTTTGATAAAATTTATCAATTCATTTCATCTTATTTAATCATTATAATTTTTTTTAAATTTTCACACAAAATAATATAAATAATTCAATTTTTTCAAATCTCAAAATAAAAATAATATTAAAAAAATATATTTTAATAATATTTTATTCAATTTTTAACTTTTATCTCAATTCATTTCATCTCATCTTCAAAATTAAACAAGGCTTTAGTTTCCGTTTGAATATTTGGTCTCATCTCAACATCTAAATACTACATACGTACAAACGCTTTTTTATTTCTCTTCTTTACTTTTTTATCTAATCATTACTGATTCTTGTAAAAAAATAAAAATATTACTAATTATTACAACTTTTTTAAATTTTTATATTAAATATAAAACTAATTTAACTTTTTTAATTCTAAAAAAAAAAATTATATTAAAAAATTATATTCAAGTAATATTTTATCTTTATTGTAATACTCAAGCCTAATACCAAACCCAAGCCATACCTGAGTTCTATAATAATTTTTATTGAGGTTAATATGTATGGGAAGCTGATTTGAGACTTGACAAGTAATCTAGAATTGGTTTTAAGTGCCCAAATTCTAGTTTGGTAGTACCGTGGTAAATAGATTTTTTTGGCATGAATTACGTTTAATGGGCTAATATTTCAAAAACCTCGTTGAGATTTATTGGATACTTTTGGATAAGCGGGCCTGCTATGATTTTTGGTTCGCTAGGATTTTTTATTTATTTAATTAGACTTGAGAGACAAATAGTTGATTTGAAGGCCCGTTAAGATTTAGTGGATGATTTTGGACTCCATAAATGTGTTATAGCCCATTTTATAAATCAAATACGCCCTTTTTAATTAGTAGTGCCCAAGAAGTTTTGCTAAAAGCTCAAGCCCAGATACTCAACATTTTGACTTGCATGTAAGTTCCATGCACGTTTATGCTTCTCCTTCCTCCTCTAGGGTTTCTAACTACCTATATATCTATAAACATGCATAATTTGGGACATTCATGATAGTTTTATTTTTTCCAAGCTAGGGTTGCTACGCCTTTCCCATAGTCAACCAGTAAACCAAACCGAGCACCCCCTTCACGATCTTAGCCGTAGCATCAAGCTTTTTTTCATTGAGAACGTTCGTCCCTATGTAAAGTCCTGCAACCCCCACTAAGCCATCGTGCAATGCCAAAAATCCTTCACAACATTGACCCTGTACCACTAGCCCACACTAAGCCTCCATCATCCCCTGTTTCCCCATACCAAAATAGAGTATTTGTTTTCCCCATCGTGAGCCACAAAGCCACCGCCACCCTTCTTCGTTTCTCCACTGTGAGAAATGGCCACACAACACTGCTGGAATTTCACCTATGTCCGATGCCAAATCTTGCCAGCCACTGCATCTCAGGAAGCCACCTCACATCACCAGCTCCTCCACGTCACCTCCACCTGCACAAAAAGTGTCATTAAGCACTTCACGACACTCCAATTCTGGTGTAATTCCTCCCGATCTATCTCTCTCGGCCTCCTCCTTTTCCGTTGTGATTATCAAACTTACATCACCGAATTCTCTCTCTCTCTCTCTCTCTCTCTCTCTCTCTCTATGTCCTCACTTTCAAAACTACACCGTCACCCATAAGGGAAGCCACCGTGAACTTGATTCTGTCCAACCACCAAGTCTACCGTTGCATAGCTCCCTCACACAGTTCCTTTTTCTCTCAGTGATTATCTATATTTTTTCCTTTCCTAGATTCCTATATATTTGTGAATATTTTTTATTATTTTTAATAATTTCCATGTAGTTTTTAGGAGCTTGGTTTTTGGATTTTGAATTTAACCTTTAAACTCCCTCTCATATAAGGTATTCATTCACCATAAGTGAGGATTATCAATAAAATTGGGATTCTGTTATCATATCATATTGTATCGTATCATATCGTATCATATATCATGTTTAACTCCCGTGGTAGGGTTGTACTATCCCCGATGGTCAAATCAGGTAGTATCAGAATATAAAACTTTCTCATATTCATTCTCAGCGTCCCGAGTGTGTGCATAGTAAAGAACATACATAAAAATCACTTTGTTTTCAAAATGGGTGCACTCATGTAAAAAATGTTGGTACTGACCATATAACGGAATCAGAGCCATCGTATCAAAACCAAAAATAAAATCAGATATAGAATCAGAAAGTTATGCCAAAAACTTTTCAGATGCATATCATATCAAACAGAGTGCCTAACATATTCATATCATTTTCACATAATCAAAAATGGATTTAGAACATCTTCATATAACATGTACAAAATTCAAAGATTTCATATTTGCTCTTTTGCACAGTTCATAAACAGTATGCCAAAATTTTGCTCATGTCTACACTCGTCATGTCAAAAAATATTTTCTTTTTATACAACTTTCATGAGTAATGTAGATCACATAACTGATGTTATTTTCACATTTCTTTTTAAAACAAAACATTCATATTTTTTTCATAAAATCAACATCAATTCATTTTCTTTTTATGCAAAGTCTAGCATAGAAACTCCGCTTACTTGAACTTTTTAACTTCTCTTAATTTCCTAACAATAGTGCCAAGGGAATTTTAGTTGCCACCTATAAAATAGTCGCATAACTTGCATAAATTTTCAATAGTATATAACTATTTAAGTTAGCACATGTTTCCTAATTAAATCCCAAAATACTTAAGTAATCGAGGCTTCATTCAGCCTATAATCATAACCCAAAAAGAAAAATATCATCACTCCCCAAATCGTTACTATCCACATAATTTCTCCAAATAATTAGATATAATTAAACCTTACAATATCTCCTCATCACTACATTGATTTTTCTCTTGATTTTATCATAAAATGTCATCAACCTTAACTAATTCATGCAACTTGCATGTCTGTTGTAGCTAAACTTATGACCTGAAGTATTCATGCAACCTGTAACACGTAAATGTCCATATTAATTGAAGAGTTAACCTGTGAATCTTGGCAGGATAATACTACGTTGGAGAGAGGGAGAGGGCAGAGAGAGAGAGTCTTATGTAGAGATGGTGTGTGTAAGAGAAAGAGTTCAAGAGGTTGTCAAAGACAAGATAGAGATTGTACCACCTGAGAAGACTCCTAGTGATATACAATTTGTAGATGATTCAAATACTGATAGAGATATAGATAAAGACAATGTAAACTAACTAATAAGTTTTGGGTATTTGTATTATACTCAACTATGTACACTGCAACATCTATATATATATATATATATATTAGGATCACATCTCTATGCATTGCAGAGGAGTATTGTTGTATTCATCCAAATACCTTGCATGTTATTTATCTTTTCATGGTATCAGAGCCATTATAGACCAATTTTAATGATCCATGGCATCTGATGCCTCACCCTCCTCCCATCCTTCCTCTATGGCTTCTCCATCTGATTTTCCTCCCTACATGCACTCTCCTTCAAATCTCTCAAATTTTATTACTATAAAACTCAGCAACAATAACTATTTATTATGAAAGGCTCAGATTGTGTCATAATGCAGACAACAACTATTTGGTTTCGTTGATGGTAGTATTCTTCCTCCGTCATCTTTCTTGCCCTCTGTTGGGGGTGTCTCCCTACCTAACCCAGCCTTTACAAGGTGGTTTCAAAAGATCAAGTGATCCTCAGTTCGACGGTGTCCTCATTATCCGAAGGGGTATTGACTCAAGTTGTTGGCCTCTCAACAGCTTGTGAAGTCTGGTTGGCGCTGCAGCAAATGTTCTTTGTCCACTCTCAAGCTCGAATCACACAAATCAGGTTCCAACTTTCTACTCTTAAAAAAGTTGACTCCACAATCAAAAATTATTTTAGAAGGCAAAGACCCTATCTAACATTATTGCCGCAATTGGCAAACCTTTGGAGGAATGTGAGCTTGTCTCCTACCTCCTAGCTGGCCTCGACACTGCCTGTGATCCCCTTATCACATAAATTACAACAAGGATAGATCCTATGACACTTAATGATGTCTTCGACCACTTATTAACTTATGAGGAGCGCCTTGAGCAGCAGACCTCTACCGTCGACAAGGCAGTTGCCTTTGCCAGTCTAGCAACAAATAGAGGAGTTACTCACATCGATCATAACAATGGCCAGCACGATCGCTTCTCCACCAATAATTTTCCAAGTCGTGTATGTGGTAAGTCTGGACATTCGGCAATATCTTGTTGGCATCGATTTGATCACCCTTTCCAAAGCTCTCAACCATTACCTACTACTTTTACGACCATTGTTCCTACCAACAATCACATGACATAGTATGCTAACTTTGGAGCCACTCACCACCTCACAAATGACTTTTAGAACCTCAATCTTCATGCTGAGTCATATCATGGTCCTCACTAGATTCAAATTGGTGATGGCACAGGTTTGGATGTCGATCACATTGGTTCCTCTAAATTACCTTTATCTCATAATTCTTTCTTACTAAAAAACATGTTACATGTGCCCTCGGTTATAAAGAACTTGATTTTAGAGAGTCAATTTACTACTGAAAATGTTGTTTTTATTGAATTTCATGGGGATCATTTTTGCATCAAGGACAAGGCCACGAGGAGCATCTTGCTAGGCAGCAAGGTTGAGGCTGGTCTATATCCTTTCCCCTCCACCATGTCTCGACCCTCTTTACCTCAAGCTCTTCTCTCCACAAGTGCTCCACTAACCACTTGGCATTCTCGTCTCGGTCATCCCTCCATGAAAATAGTTCACAATATTGTCTCTAGATTTTCTCTACCTATATTGTCAAATAAAATTGATGGTGTGCGTGCTGCTTGCCAACAAGGTAAAAGCCAACAACTACTATTTTTCATGTCTGAGGCCATCTACAAGGGCCCGTTAGACCTTATTTTTAGCGATGTATAGGGAACATCCCCTGGCTTATCTTGAGAAGGAAATAAATATTATGTTCTTTTTGTTGATCACTTTGGTAAATATTCTTGGTGGTTATTTCCCATCTCTCAAAAATTAGATGTTCTACATTTATTTCGTTCCTTTCATCCACATGTAGAGCATTTTTTTAACCATAAAATAAGAATGAACCAAACAAGCTGGGATGGTGAATTCCGGAGTCTCCATAAATTTTTTAATACTCTTGGGATTCATCATCTTATCACTTGTCTCTGCACTCATCAACAAAACGGTTCCATTGAAAGACGTCACTGGCACATTGTGGAGAATGGCCTTGCCCTTCTCTCTCACGCATCTATACCATATAAATATTGGGATTTTGCCTTTCAAATGGCTTGCTATCTCATCAACAGACTACTAACTCCTATCTTGTCCCACATTTCCCCACCTGAAAATTTGTTTCAACGGCATCCTGATTATTCTCTTTTATGTGTCTTTGGGTGTGAATACTGACCCTATAATCGTCACAAAATGAACTTTCGATCACAACATTGTATCTTCCTTAGGTATAGCTCTCATCACCGTAGGTATAAATGTCTCCCACGGCATGTTATATTTAACGAGTCCAAGTTTCTATTCAGTGATGTCAAACACAAGCCCTTCCAAGTTCAAGCTGACCTTACTCCTTTACCATCCACATTACGAGTGTTAAGTCCATCTCCACATGTGCCGCAACCACCAGAGTTATCATTTCTATCTCCTCCAGGACCTACCAACTCAATCTCATCCGTTCCTATTGAGTCTCCACAAACCACATCCATCTCACCAAATTCTCCATTGTCAGCTTTAGTCAAGCCCGCTGCAGTAGAAAATGTATCACCTCGATCTCATCTAATGCAAACTCGGCTCCAAAACAATCTTGTTAAACCCAACTAGTATCATGATGGTTGTGTATGATACCCTCTACCCAAAGCTCTTGTGGCTACCTCAGATCTGTCTCTAGTTGAACCATCTTCATATACTCATGCTTCTAAACACCTTGAGTGGCGACAGGCCATGAATGTCGAGTTCAACACACTGCTAAAAAATGGTACATGGTCACTTGTTAAACCGCGCAGTAATATGAACATTGTGGGGGTGTCGTTGGGTTTACAAAGTTAAACGTAAGCCGAATGACACAATTGATTGTTACAAGGCTTGTCTTGTGGCTAAGGGGTACCATAAACAAGTGGGTCTAGACTTTCAAGACACATTCAACCCAGTGGTTAAACCCATTACTATTCGACTTGTGCTAGATTTTGCTGTTAGTCATCGGTGGTGGATCAAACAGCTAGACGTCAACAATGTCGAGGAAGTATACATACATCAACCTCCCAATTTTGTACATCCTCAATACCCCGATCATGTATGTCGCCTTCATAAGGCACTTTATGGTTTAAAACAGGCACCTAGGGCCTGGTATTCATGCCTAAGTGACAAGCTACTATCGTTGTGTTTTGTCAATGCCAACTCAGATGAATCACACTTTGTTTTCCAAAGTTCTCAGCCAATGATTTATGTTTTGCTTTATGTGGACGATATCTTGATCACAAGATCCTCTTCACTTCCTGTATCTTATGTTATTCAATCCCTCGGTATGGAGTTTGCTCTTAAGGATTTTGGGGAACTTCACTACGTTCTCGGGGTTGAGGCTCACTTTATACTAGAAGGTTTATTTCTTTCTCAACATAGATATATTCTTAATCTACTGCAGAGCACAAATATGACTTACTCCAAACCAATGTCCTCCTCGATGTCTACCTCTCATAGTCTGACCATAATTGCCAGTGATGCATTTGAAGATGAAACACTTTACAGAAGCACGTTTGGGGCACTCCAATATCTATCATTAACAAGAGTTGATATATCATTTGTTGTGAACAAAGTTTGTCAATTCATGCATTGACCCATAACAGTTCACTGGATAGCAGTGAAAAGCGTACTTTGATACATAAAACATGCGTTAGATCATGGTATACTTATCCAACCAAGTTCTAGCTCGCAACTTGTGGCATATTCTAATGTCGACAGGGTAGGGTCACCTAATTATCGAAGGTCTACAAGTGGGTATTGCATTTTCTTTGGCCATAATATTGTCTCTTAAAGCTCAAAGAAACAAACAATTATGGCACGATCTAGTATCGAAGTAGAGTATGGGTATATCTCAACTATGTACACTACAACATCTATATATACATAAGGATCACGTCTCCACACATTGCAGAGTAGTATTGTTTTATTCATCCAAATACCATGCTTGTTATTTATCATTTCAGTGTGTACGTGTATCCTAGAGGAAAAAATGGCATGGGCTACGAGATAATGGTGTTATTCTTCATTTGGGCAGCATCCGACGGTGGATGCTTGTTCTCCGACGTCTTTTGTTGCTGCTAGTGGTGGCATCGTGGCCTCAACTGTGGCAAGGCGTGGCTATTGGTTTGGCCTAGGTGTTTTGTGGTACTATGCTGCTAGAAGATCTATCACGGATAAGGAAACGTGACAGTTAGTGGTGGCTCCACCGTGGATTCAAGGCTGGGCTACAGTGTACATTAGGTGGTTTCCATTTGGCATTAGAGAACTGTGCGAAGGTGGCAACAGCTCTGTGGCTCACAATGGGGAAACAAGTGGATTCTAGCTTAACATAGAGACTCGTTCAATTCTTTTATGCAGATGGTTGCTTCCGTGGGTGTGGGCTATAGTATTAACTAGGTGGAGGGCCGATGGTGGGACGGGGTTGTGTTGCAGAGGAGGGAGTGATTGGTTTGCTTGCCGGACAAGTGGTTGGCAATGTGGAGGGGAAAGTTGGACGTGCATATTGTGACAACCTAAGGGGCTTTATGCGAAAGGTGTTATGATTGGGAACAATGTAGCGGTGGGCGGTGATGCATGGGCATGGTCTCTTGTTGGGCAAAGAGGGTTGTTATACATGGAGCTAGTGCAATGTGGGGGTTGCTTTCATGGGTTTATGAGCATGGGATTGCTTGATGTGGTGAGATTCATAGAAAAGAAAAGAGAGAGAGAGAGTTTGGCTGGGATAAATGTTTTCAAGAAGGCTGAGGAGAATCTAATATAGGTGTTGGTTGTATAATGAGAGAGAGAGAGAGAGAGAGAACATTGGGTCCAAAGTGGGTGAAAGTTTGAAACGGGATGTGCGTATGTGGGTGCGAAGTGGGGTGAACGGATAGTGGATAAAGAAGAATAAATAGATGGGGAAGGAGAGAAAATGGGGTGAACGGAGAGGAGAAAAACTAAAAGGAAAAAGAGAAAGGGAAAATTGCTGAGGAGATGGGGTGAAAAAGAGGGAGGAGGAAATAACCACTAACCCAATGATACGATGTGATTTTCCTTCAAGCGAGAGATTTCCTTTTTTTTTTTTTCTTTTTTTTTTTTTTTTTGAACCGGGGACAGAGCCTGAGTTTTACAGTTGGCATTACCCATCCCTTAAAAAACCTTACCCACAAGGTGAGGGTAGCCACGCCAAAGCTTCCAAAAGTCTTCTCAGGTTGCATCATCAGCAGATTGACCATCCCATTAAACTAGGAGTTTAGCAACAACATTGCCTTGTTTGTGGATTCGAGGATGGAGGACCTCTACAAGTTCAAGTTGTGAAGCACCCAGAGCATCCACAGGTACGAGAGTAGGGAAAGCTGAGACAGGAAAACCCAACTTTGGTTTAAGTTGAGACACATGAAAAACAAAGTCGATTTGGGAAGTGTTAGGCCACTGCAATCGATTGGTGACAAACCTGATGCATTCAATGATCTAAAAAGAGCCATAAAAAGGAAGGGCCAACTTCATATGGTGGCTATGGTTCACTGACATCTACCAGTTTGGTTGCAATCACAGGTAAAGCCAAATTCTAGCCTCGAAAGATCTTTCCTTTCTCTGCTGGTTAGCATACTTCATACAATTTTGGGCCATTCTTAGATTATCCTTCAACAGAAATAGAATTGGAGTACTATGATTTAAGATAGAATCCACAGCAGCTATAGAGGAGGAATCA
Source organism: Juglans microcarpa x Juglans regia (assembly GCF_004785595.1). Classification (NCBI taxonomy): domain Eukaryota; kingdom Viridiplantae; phylum Streptophyta; class Magnoliopsida; order Fagales; family Juglandaceae; genus Juglans; species Juglans microcarpa x Juglans regia. The sequence goes on along the minus strand of NC_054601.1, from coordinate 23,700,740 downwards.
AGCAAATAGCTAGTCAAATGGGGAACGGTAAAAGCCATATATGGTCTAACAAATGAAACAACTTAGTTGATTTATATTGAGTAGTATTGTAGAACCACTTAGCTAATGGCAACCAACTAGTCCACTCCTTAGGGTTGTCTTGCACAAAACACTACAAATAGTTTTCGATTCCCTTGTTCACAACTTTTGTGTGACCGCCAGTTTGTGGGTGGTAAGCTGAGCTGAAAGCAAGTGAACCCCGTATACCCAAAATAACTCATTCCAAAAGATACTTGTAAAAATGAAATCTTTGTTAGAGATGATGGATTCGGGTAGACCATGGAGTCTAAAAATGTGGTTGAGGAATAGGGTAGTAATAAAGTGGATAAATTTAGTCAAGTGATCAACCACAACCCAAATGATTGATTGGCTATGGGGTAGTGGCTGACCTTCAATAAAATCTTTAGTAATATATGTCCAAGGTATTTGAGGTTAGGGAGAGGTTGTAGGAGACCTCCAGGATGAGTGTTCTCGAGTTTGGTTCTCTAACAAGTGTCACAAGTTCAAACAAATTTCTTAACATCCAACTTTAGACAGGGCAAGAAAAATTCATTTTGGCCCTCTGCATTGTTTTATCATAAGTTTTCATAACCCCCATGGCCAGGAAGTAGAGTCGAATGTACACAATGTTGTAATTAAGGTTTAAGAGCAACATCATTATAGGTCCTTATGAATTTTTGACAATACCCAATTAACCCAAGGAAGCGCCTTGCAAAGATCTCCGGCTATTGGGAAGGGGCCAATCAGCCATAGCTTGAAGCTTCTTTGGATTGGCTTGAACTCCATTCTCAGAAGCTAAATGACCCAAGTACTCGACCTCCTCATAGCAAAAACAACATTTATACTCTTTAGCAATGAATTTATATTCCCTCAATACCTCCAAAGTGACCCGTAAATGTTCTAGGTGGTCCTTAACGTAGTTGCTATAAACTCAGATGTCATCAAAGAAGACCAAGAAGAACCTACGAAAATAAGATCTAAAAAAAATGTTCATCAGGCTCTAAAAAATAGAAGCTGCATTAGTTAAAACAAAATGCATTATGAGGAATGTGTAGTAACTCTTGTGAGTCCTAAATGTAGTTTTATGAATGTCTTCAGGTTTAAGTAGGATTTGGTGGTATCCAAATATAAATCCAACTTGGAAAACACCTTGGAATTGTGGTGTTCATCAAGCAATTTCCATCTGCATTCCTAACTAGTAATATAGGGGAAGAAAGAAGACTTTGGTTGTATTGAATCACTCGTGCTCTAAGCATCTCATTAACAAGTTTCTCTATTTTTGCTTTCTAAAAATTAGGATATTTTAGGGCCTAACATTGCCTGGTTGAGAACCTGATTTGAGTGTAATAGTTTGATCATGCCTCCTAGAAGGAGGAAGACCCTTAGGTTTAGCAAACACACCGTTATATACTTCTAACAACTGAGAAACAACAAGAGGCATATTAGAATGCCTACTATCAATGGTTGTCTCCATTAACCGCAATATCAGTCCCTTAGTTCTTCCCTTTACTATTGGCTCAACCTCATCATTTTCAATAAATTGTGGAGCATGGAGTAATGACTTGAGTTCTTTGAAAACAAAACTTCATAATAAGCTTGTTAAAATTCCAGAGGATATTATCTAAAGTGTTGAGCCATTCCACCCTAAGAACAACATCACTACTAGCCAACATTAGTGCCAACAAATTAGTACACAAAGAAAACCCTTGCACTGTAAACTTCACAACTACACATCTCCCTTCACAAGTTAGCTTCTCCCCATTAGCAACCTTAGCACTAACACTCTCGAAAGTATCCACGGTAAGCTGTGCCCTTTTGGTAATGGAAGGATCCAGAAAATTATGGGTGCTTCCTAAGTCTATCAAAATGACCACCAATTGTTTGCCCAGTCTTCCCATCTCTCTCGTGGCCTTAGGGCTAAGGTAGCCAGCAATAGCATTCAAGGAAATTTCAAGAGTATCACTCTGAAAGACACACTCAGTGTCATCATCTTCCTCTTCCTTATCTTTTCTCACCTTATCAGAATGAAGGGCTTCGATTTGGAATGGTTTTGGATTATTACATTTGTGTCTAGAATTCCATTTAGAATCACAATATTAACACAAACCCGCTCCATCCTCTTCTTTATCTGAGGAAGAGGTTATCTTTTGAATTGGCACAACAACTTTAGATTGCTTCATTGTATCAACATTAGCTCCTTGAGCTCTACTAACAAACTTAGTGTTAAATGCAATGGTCCCTTTATACAAACATCCATGATTATAGACATTTTCTTCTTGAATCTTTGCCAAGCCATAAGTAGAAAGTGAAAACATTTTTTTCTCTCCCTTCATTGCTTCCCTCTCCCCATGCTTCTCTCCTCTCTTCAGAAACAAGCAAATACTGAAAAGATAGAGAACAAGGATGTGTAATGACCCTCCAATTTCTTTCACCAAGGTCAATCTTGAACCTCATCGTTGGTGATTTCTTTCTTTCTTCTACATATTCTTTTTTTTTTTCCCTTTTTTTTTTCTTTAGATTTCCATTTTTTTATTTTGGGTTTATTTTTTATCAACTTGTGGATTACATTCTATGCCTCCATTTTTTTTCCTATTCATGTTTGAAAGGCTCCCATTTTTATTTCTCTTAATTTTATTGCCAACTTTTTAACATCTAGGTTCCCATCTATGTTTTGAATTAGGGTTTCAAAATTCATCTTGTACAAAGTTTTGCTAGTTTTTTACTTCAATTTTTTTCCAAAATCCAATCCCTTGACTTCAATTCATCTAGGTTTGTGTGATCAAGTATTCAATAATTTCCTTTTTCTCAGGTCTGGTCACAATCCGACTATCTGTATGAGCTATCAATAACAAACCGGTAACAATGTCTATGGGCTTTAAAGCTCATCTTGTGATAGAAGATAACTATTTATAGACAAAGAAGAATATTCAAAGAGTTTGCAAGGGTGGTGGGTAGGTGGTGCTGAAGGTGGCAAGGGAGTTAGGCAAAGCGAATCCATATCCTGAGCATATGCTAGTGGCCATTTATCTCCGTTGTTCTTATTCTGAAGAGAGCAAAACAAATGACAGAAATTTTCCTTTTTGAATCATTGAGAACAACCTACACGTTTTGTGAAGTTTAAAAAAAGAGGAAAAAAAAACCATAACCACACTGGCACCTGGTGCAGTATAAGGCAGATAAGTAGCAGGACTTTTTAGTCTTTCCTCTACAATCTGTTATATTAGGCCTTATTACTATTAATAGTTTTATTTGAAGACATTTACATCACACACTATTTGCGTGGCATAATTTGATTTGAAAGATAAATTTTAAAGTTTGAATTTTCAAATCAAATTATGCCATGTGGAGGATGTGTGGTGTAAAAGCGTTCAAATAGCACTACTCTATAACTATTTTAGAATTTTTCATAACGAGATTTGCTACTCATCATGTAACACCCAAGCCCAGCTTGAGTCTACTTTTTAAATATTTTTGGGCTTTTTTGTGTGAAAAGCCCATTTGAGACTGATGAGAAAATTCTTAGAAAATATTATGGGTCCAAGTTTTTATTTTGGCAGGTATCAAATTTTTATTAAGTTAAAAGCTTTTAATGGACCAAAGTGAGAATTGACCCGAAAAATTTATGGGACAAGTTATATTATTTTTAGAGGTTGAGTTGAGGCCTATGACTCACTGAAAAAGCCCAAACTTAGTATGCCCAAAAACCAAGCCGTGAGAACCAAGGTTCAATCTCGACACCATGCATGTCTTCATGCCATGCACGCCTCCTTTTTATCTAAGATTTTCAAATTACAGTAATCTATGTGTGTGTGTGTGTGTGTGTGTGTGTGTACGTTATACACTTCACTCATGCACCTTACCTAAATCATCTTCAACCTAAGCTAGAGTTGCCACCGCCTGGATTTTTTTTTTTTTACAAGTACTGCAGGATGGTCAGGCTGTTGTAGATAGAAGAGCAACCCTCCATTGAGACAGTGACATGTAGGAAAAAACACAATAGACTAGTTAGATCTCAACACACAGAATCATCACATGCAAAAAAGGCAGAAATCGTTATTTGGGCAGCGCTGTTTGGGTCTCTTTGCACCTCCACCAAGCCAGCCTCCCAAGACCGAATGTGGAAAACTCCGGTCAAGCTATACCAAATGGGCAGATCTGATCCTTGGAACCCTTACACTGACCATCCCCTTCTCTCAACGGAAACCCACAAATAACAGACGACAACCCACAACAAAAACCCATAAATAACAGACCACAACCCACGACAATGCCCCCCTCTCCACTTATGAAACTCAAATCGATTCGGCCCCCTCACATGGAAGGAAATCTCATCCATACTGAATGAGCAGGCGAGACCTTCATGGCCATGGAGTGAACTGACTGTCAGAAGCCTTCCCACCCATCAAGATCGAGTTGCGAGAATTTTGGATATTCTTCATGGCAGGAAGAGCTGAGATTTTGGATGCTTGTATGTGTAATTTTTTTCAATTTCAAATTTGTAGATCATGACTGTATCCGTAGACTTTCATTGAAATGTAAAACACTGGCTTCAAAAAGAAATAAAAAACTTGAGAGTCACTAAGAAATATTGCAGACCATAACCCATTCTCGCACAGCCACCCTCTGACCAAACCCAGCAATGCCCCCCTCACCGATTTTTTTCTCATGATAAAAACCCAATTCAATTTTGACATAAAACAAATTCGCACTGATAATGATAAGAAATTCTTAGCTCATCGCATGCAAAAATTCTTTTCTTATCATGGTGTAATTCATAAGCTTACTTGTGTTGAAACCTCTCAACAAAATGGCGTCGTTGAACGAAAACATCCTCACCTCTTAAATGTAGCTCATTGTTTATGTTTTCAAGCTTCTTTACCTATCTCTTTTTGGGGTGAATGTATCTTAACTGCTAGATATTTGATAAATCGTCCCCCGTCAGTCTTTCTACATCATAAAACTCCGTATGAACTTCCTTTTCATAAAATCCACACTTATAAGCATCTTTGTGTTTTTTGTTGTCTATACTATGCACATACTTTGAACATTCATTGTGACAAATTTTCACCACGTGCCTCTCCATGCATTTTCCTTAGTTATTCTCTTAGTCACTCCACCTATCGTGTATATAACATAGAAACTAAGAAAATTTTTTCTTCACATGATGTTAGGTTTGTTGAGACTATCTTTCCTTATGTTGACCCTACAACTTATAACCTCACAGACACTTCACCCACTGTCCCTATCAACCCCATTCCTATCTTCATTGAACTTCCTTCCCAAGATCATTTCTCTAACCCAAACCCAAACAGTTCAACAGATAGTCCCACCGATAGTCCGTCTCTTGAACCCGTTCAAACCAACCCCCCAAATGTCTCTTCTAGGTGACACCGCCAAATCACTCATCCTTCCTACCTTTAAGACTATATCTACTCAATCTTCCATAGTCTTCACATTCCAATCCCGCTCCACAGACTTTCTCAAGTACGGTTCATTCTTTACCTAATTTTCTCTCTTATCGTTTTTTTAGTCCTAACCACTTTGCTTTTCTTACCTCTATTTCCAAAAATGTTCATGACCCTCAATCTTATTCTCAAGTTGTTCTTGTCCCTCACTGGTTGGCTGCTATGGCTGATGAAATCAAAGCACTAGAAGAAGCCAATCACACTTAGGCTCTCAAACCTCTTCCTTCCAACAAAAACCCCATTGATGGTAAGTGGGTTTACAAAACCAAACTCAAGGCCAATGGATCCATCAAACATCATAAAACTCAGTTGGTTGCTAAGGGTTACACCCAGGAAGAAGGTTTAGATTACCATGATACTTTTGCCCCTTGTTGCTAGTTTTTACACCAATTGGATGTTCACAATGTCTTTCTTCATGGTGATCTTGATGAAGAAGTCTTCATGCATCCATCTCCCGGTTATTGTCCTTAGGGAGAGAAATGTTTATGCCGCTTGCATAAATTTTTATATGGTCTTAAGCAAGCATCGCGCCAATGGTACAATGACACGCCTCATGTCAAGCCAAATTGCAAGTTGTCCACCACAAGCTTTGTTGTCAAACTTGGAGATAGCCCTATATCTTAGCGGACAAATAAGCAATCCATTGTCTCTCACTCTTCTGCTAAAGCTGAATATAGTGCCATGGCTAACACCTCTTGTGAGATTACATGGTTACAATCTCTTCTTCGTGATCTCACAATCTCTCATCCACAACTTGCACTACTTCACTGCAATAATCAATCAGCCATTCATATTGCACGCAATCCAGTTTTTCATGAATACACCAAACACATGGCGATTGATTGCCACTTGGTGTGTGACCATATTCATGCTGGTCTTCTTACTCCCACTTATTCACCCGCTTCCCAACAACCGGCATATCTCTTCACAAAACCCTTAGGTCGTGAATTGTTTATCTTCTTCAAATCCAAGTTAGGCATTACAGACTTTCATGCTCCAACTTAAAGGAGAGTATTGACAGTTATGAGACATAAATTGCATAAATCAAAACCTCATGTCAAGCACCTCATGTCAAGCCAAATTGCAAGTTCTTAAGCACTATGCAAGTTGTCAAGCACTATGAGACATAAATTATTGTTAAGCACCAGTAGCTCATAGACTAAAATATTTCATTTACTTTTATAAATAGAGTGATCATTCTGTAATTGTCGAACAAGATCAATAGAAAATATTTTTTAGTCAAGTGCATATTTCATTTCTCCTCCCACGTTCCTTATCAACCCAAGCCCACCATAAGCCTTTGTTTCCAGCACCAAAACATAGAGCACCCTCTCTCCACCGTGAGCCACTGCAAACCACCATCATCGAGATCCCAACCACATTGGAAAACACCACCCTCAACCTCACGGAAGGCCTCTATTTTTGCACCAAGAAACATAGCACTTCCATAGCCAGGCCTTCCTTCCCAAGCGCGCGTTCAGCCACCGTTCTTGCTGAAAACGGCCACAATTCGGTCTTGTTATGCTCTGCACCACCATGATGCACTGTCGCCGCCTCAAACCACCACCCTCCCTCTTGGGTTTCGCTCTCCCTCCATCTTCGTGCTCTCTCACTCTCCATTCTATCTCTCTCACTCATCTCTTTCTCTCTCTCAGTGTGCCGCTATCAAGTTAGTCGCCTGCCACTCTAGCTTAGTCGTGACCTCCTTCCCTCATGGTGAGCCTCCATCACATAAGTCCTCCTCTCTTGGTATGAACACACTTCTCAATTGCACACATGGTTTGGTTTGGAAGTGTATAGTTCCAAAAGTTTTTTTTTTCTATTATAATATTCCCAAAAAGCCATTGCATTTATTGTTTATTTCGTAAAACACTCTTTAATAGGCGGGTTGAGCATTAGGCCTGATATTGTTTATATATTTTGTGAGTACTTGTTTTAAATATAAGAATTTATAAAGAAAAATAAATAAGGTTTTAAATTATATTATTTAGTATTAAATGAAATTTTTTCGTTAACGTTAATATATTTTGTTATAATTATGTTAAGAGAATATTAAGCTGGAAATGTATTTTACATGGACCTAGTTGTAATTGAGTACTTACGTTAGCCATACACATTAGTTTATCGAATAATTTAAAGTTTAAGGTGTTAGACCAAGAAAATCAAGTGTATGTTGATTAATTTGGGTAGTAATGAAATTTTAGGGTTAAGAGAATTTTTAACATTTAAGAAAAATAGGTTATTGTAGCATTTCAGGTTTACGGAAGCTACATGACTATTTGATAAGTGACGATTAATATTTGCTCGACACTGTTGTAGGAAAATTCTGAAAAACTAAGAAGTCTAGATAAGCGAGATTCTTATGCTAGACGTTGCATTAAAAAAAAATGAGCTGATATCAATTTTAAAAAATATGCATATTTTGTTATGAAAAGAAATTTGAAACAATTTCAGTTATTTATTCAGCATTACTCATAAAATTTTGAATAAGAATAAAGTCTTTTCTGCCATGATTGGTGTAGACATGAGTTATTTTGACATTTTATTTTTGAACTATACAAAAGAGAGCAAATATGAAAATTTGTGCATAAATTATATTTTTGTGATCTAATTTTGTTCTATTCTAAAAATGTTCTATACTCTGATATGATATGATGTGATTTCTAAAACATATGGCATGACATTCTATTTCTATTGGTTTTAACCTTACCACGGGTGTAAAATCGTGGCCTTTGTTTGGGTTAGTACCAACTTTTCTGTTTCCGGTGTACCCACTTTGGAAGCAAAATGATTTTATACGTGGTCTTTCTTATGTGCACACTCAGGGCTCCGAGAATAATAAGAGGAAGATTCACGTTATGTTTCTGCTTGGTTCGCCACTAGGGTTTGCACAACCCTACCACAAGGGTTAAACATGAAATTTTATTCTGATGTGATGTTTCGGTTATGCTATGCCAAATGAATTTTGTTCAGTACTCTGTTTTAATAAGATGTGGCATTGGAAAAACTTTTGGCATAACTTTCTGATTCTGTATCTAATTATGTTTCTGCTCTGTTCAATTATGGCCCTGCCATGGGTGATAATAGTGGTATTTTTTTCTGTTCTGTTCTGACCAACCACGAGTTATAGTAGTAATCTCTGTTTGAGTGCACACCTTTTGGGTGACAAAGTGATTTATGTTCTGCTTGACTATGCTCAAATACATAACCCTACAACGGGAGTTATACATGGCCTCTGTTATGATAAGATTCTCTGATATGATGATGATCTGTTATGCTATGCCAAATGATTTTTTTTAATGAAAATATTTCTGAATTTTCTCTCTAATATTTTTCATAACATGTTTTGATTATGCATTCTAAAAATATAAATATTTTGTTGTGTATTCTGAACTCTGTAAATACTCATGTTTACATATTAGTACATGTTCTCTGCTTAATGAGTTGTTGATAACTCATCCCTTATCTCCACAATATTTTTCAGATAATTTTGATGCATCAATTGGAAGTCAAGAATAGGAAGTACTAGCAAGTTTTGATGATCGTAAAAGATTATGCCATTAGGTACAAGGACTTGTTGGAAAGTCTTTTTGGTAGTGTTAATATTTTATATTGTTTTGGTATTTTGAGTTATGGATATTTGTATTGAAGAAATAAATTAATATTTTATGGAGACTATGGGTTTTTCTTTTTAAATGTGTTATTGGAGATGATTTTAGGTGAGATGAGGTAACTCTCCAGACCTCTGGCAACGGGGCGTTACACATCATCCCCACATACCCCATGTCACATTTTTTTTTCTTTTATTCTTCTTAAATTAATTGAATTTTTCTATTCACCATTTATATACCACATATTTTGTAAGAGAAAAAAAAATGTGGTGTGTGATATGTGGGGATACTGAATAGAATTTTTCATTACTATTTATACCCCTATGCTGCACAAGGGTGGTTAAACTTCTCCAAACAAATAAGCATATCTAATACTTCCAACTTTCATACTGTTAAGAATTGAACTCAATATTTCTCAAAAGTATGTAAAATAGTATAAGAGCGTCTGAAAATAAATAGATACATGCCTAGCCTTTCTATGGTAACTATGAAAAAGGAAATAATTACAAATAATGACAAATTTCCTAAATAATTACAATTAAATGACAAATTTCCTAATATCAAGAGATTGCTAATTTTGTGGGATTTGATTCTGTCAATACTCCCTCTCAAGTTGGTACATAGAGATCCATAATGCCCAACTTGTGGAGAAAGTGGTGAAAAAGGTCCTGTCCCAAAGCTTTGGTGAAAATGTTTGCAAGTTGCTCATGAGAAGAGGTGTGAACGGCTGTAAGGAAGCTTGCCCGAATTTTATCACAAACAATGTGACAGTCAATCTCAATGTGTTTGGTGTGCTCATGAAAGACAGGGTTGTGAGCGATGTGTAGAGTAGATTGATTGTCACAATAAAGACTGATAGGCTCAGAATGAGAGATACCAAGATCTGTGAGGAGCTGTTTCAGCCAGGTGAGTTCGCAAGTAGTGACTGTCATGGCGCGATATTCGGCTTCAGCAGAGGAACGTGCCACTGTCATCTTTTTTTTGTTCACAAAGAAATGGGGCTCGTGCAGTAACATGCAAATTGCTAGATGATGAGAAAAAGATGCCTTGACCGGGACTGCCTTTGAGATAGCGAAGAACACGGATGGCAACCTGCATGTGTGGATCTCGAGGAGCATGCATGAACTGACTGAGAATATTCATTGTAAAAACAATGTCAGGATGAGTTATAGTCAGATAAATGAGACGTTCAACCAGTCGTCGATAGGCACCAGGGTCGGTGAGGAGGGAGCCATCACGGTCTGTGAGCTTCAAATTTTGTTCCATGGGAAAGTGAGCAGTACGGGCACCAAGTTGACCACTATCAGTCAAGATATCAAGTGTGTACTTGCGTTGGTTGAGGAATATGCCTTTTTGAGAGCGAGCAACTTCAAGATCAAGGAAATATTTGAGGAGCCGAGATCCTTTGTTTTGAAGTGTGTAGAGAGAATGCTCTTGAAAACATCGATCTGGGAAGTATCATTGCCAGCAACTAAGATGTCATCAATATAAACGAGGACAATAGTGATGCTGGTATGAGTAATAAGACTAAATAAGGAGTGGTCTGCCTGAGATTGAGTAAAACCTACATCAAGAAGCACAGTGGTTAATTTAAAAAACCAGTTGCGTGAGGCTTGTTTGAGGTCGTATAGAGATTTCCGGAGCCGACACACGAGTCTCCCCCTTAGGGCAATATCCAGGTGGGGGGGGGGGGGGGGGTCATATAAACCTATTCATCAAGATCACCATGTAGAAAAGCATTGTTGACATCCAGTTGTTGGATGACCCAATTTTTTGTGGCAGCGACTGCCAGTAAGGAGCGAACAATGGTCATTTTAACAACTGGAGCAAATGTTTCATGGTAGTCAAGACTTCAACCTGAGTGTAACATTTAGCAACTAGTCGAGCTTTGTACCTCTTGACAGATCCATCAGCTTTGAGTTTAGTTTTGAAAATCCATTTACATCCAATGGATTTTTTACCAGGAGGAAGAGGTTCAAGAGTCTAAGTGGCATTATCCTCTAAGGCTCGGATTTCAGCAGCCATGGCCTCACGCCAATGAGAATGGCGAATGGCAGTGGAGTAACAGAAAGGGTCAACAGATGTGGTGAGAGTAGTTAAAAAAGTAAGATGAAAAGAAGAAAAACAAGAATAGGAAAGAAAAGCAGATAAAGGATGAGCAGTACCTGAAGCCGATGCAGCTGATGAGGATGCAGTGGACTCCGTATGTATGGTCAGACAAACGTAATCCTGAAAGTATGCAGGATGAGAAGGTATGCAGGGCGAGTGGTGGTGCGTCTAGGACGAATGGAGGGAGGAGATGGTGGAGGTGGGGATGGGTCGGGAATAGAAGTAGAGGAGGTAGGAGAAGCGAAGGGTTTGGAAACTGGGAGAGGAATAATGGGTAGTGATGGATCAGGAGGGGAAGAAGCGATTTGAAAAAGGAATGTTTGTTCGTGAAAAGTAACATCACGAGAATAAAAATAGCTTAAGTGTCCAAGTTGTAAATCTTGTAAGCTTTATGTTGACCAGGATACCAAAGAAAGACGCATTTTGAGGCACGAGGTGAGGATTTATGGTGGAAAGCATGGAGGGTTTGAGCATAACAAAGACATCCAAATACGTGTAAATGAGCGTAACATGGTGAGATATTAAAAAGAAGTTCAAAATGGAATTATTTTGAAGAGTACGACTTGGAGTTCGGTTAATAAGATAAGCGGCGGTGAGAACACATTCGCCCCAAAATTTTAAGGGTAAATGTGCTTGAAATCGGAGACTATGAGCGACATTCAGAAGGTGCCGGTGTTTGCGCTTCGCAACACCATTTTGTTGCGGTGTCTCAAAGCAGGTACATTCATGAATGATCCCGTGGTCATGAAGATAATTTTGAAATTTGTGGGATAGAAATTCTTGTCCATTATCAGTTCCTATAATTTTAATCATGGTGTTGAACTGATTCTGGATAAGTGCAAAAAAATGTATGAGATGAGTACAGGCTTCAGATTTATGTCGCATGAGATAGATCCATGTGGAGTGAGAAAAATCATCGACGATTGTAAGAAAATAATGAGCACCGCAAATAGAATAAGTATGGTAACCACCCCATATATCACAAAAAATACGATTAAAAGCAAAAGTACCTTTATTATCATTTAAAGGAAAAGGAAGTCAAGTATGTTTCGACCGAGGCAAACATCGCAATAAGAAATAATACAAGGATTATTATTGAAAAGAGTGGAAGTATTTAAACGAGAGGGATGACCTAGCCATTGGTGCTATTGGATCTTATTAGCAAGAGTCTGAATAAAAAGAGTCGTGACGGGTTGAGGCCAATACGCATAAAGCCCATTGCAAAACTCACCCGCTCCAATCAGCTTCGTCGATTATGGGTTCTGAAAAAAATAATGAGTAAAGGAAAAAATGACAAGATAAGTATTATTAGTGGTGAGTTGGGGTATAGAAAGTAAATTGAAATTAAAGGAAGGGACAAAGTAGACATTAGACAAAATGAGGGAATCGGCCAAATGAATGGTGCCGATCCCTTCAATTGGAAGAAAAACACTAGTGGATAAACACACATTTGGAGCATGCGAAGGAGATGAAATTTCAGAGAAGAGGGTCTGATCATGGCACATGTGGTGGCTAGCTCCACTATCGATGACCCATGTTCGACCTTGAGCAGAAGAGAGAGAATCAGGAACGTTACCCACGAAATTGGCCTTTGGGTTTGAGGGGCTGAGCAAATTCATGAGCTTTTGGTAGAGATCGGGAGTGAGGCTGAGTGTCGGTGGGTTCACAGTGGAGAAGGACGCCTGGTGAGCCATCAGCAATAGCGCAGGAGACGGTTTGTCGAGAAGAAAGGGTTACGATTTCGTGCGGGGCTCACGGCCTGGAGGATACCGGATGAGGCACCACCATCGGTCACGCGTGTGTCCGTTCCGGCCACATTCCAAGCATTGTAGTGGTGGTTTGTGAGAGCCATTGGAGTGGGCAGCGAAGCTATGGAGCTCGGACGGAGGATTGCAAAGTTGAAGAAGCCGCTGTTGTTCCTCCTGAAACAAAATAGAGAAAATTTTGGTGATGGGGGGAAGGGGTTCCAGTGCCAAAATCTGGGTTCTCAGTTGAGGGAATGAATCATTGAGGCCAAGTAAAAACTGATAAAATGGTTCATCCTCCGCTTGTTGTTGAAATTCTTTAAGGTCACTGCATTTTTGGAGGTGACTTAGTTCATCCCAGAGTTATTTAATCTAGTTGTAGTATTCATGAATGGATGTGGTATTTTGGTGTAGGGAGGATAACTCTCGTTTAAGGTGATAGACCCGCACGTTATTCTTATGGCAGAAACGGGATTGAAGGTCGAGCCACACTTCACGAGGATCAGTATGGAATTCGAGAGAGTTTGCAGTGGAGGGGCTGATGGAGTTAAGAAGCCAGGTAAGAACCATGTCTTTGGTTTGATTCCATTGAGTATAATTTGGTGAATCTGTGGCGAGTGGAGAAAGAGTATCATCAACAAAACTGAGTTTGTTTTTGGCGTTGAGTGCACGGGTCATGACTTTTTGCCATTTGGGATAATTGTCTCCAGTAAGGATACTAGAGACTAGAATGAGGCTATGGGAATCAAATGGGTGAAGGAGATAAGGAGAAGGAGGAGGGTTGGAGGAAGTGGCCATGGAAGGCATTGGGGTGAGAAGCTTAGGAACGTTGTTTGGCTCTAATACCATGTTAAGAATTGAACTCACTATTTCTCAAAAGTATGTAAAACAGTATAAGAGCGTCTGAAAATAAACAGATACATGCCTAGCCTTTCTATGGTAACTATGAAAAAGGAAATAATTACAATTAATGACAAATTTTCTAAATAATTACAATTAAATGACAAATTTCCTAATATCAAGAGATTGCTAATTTTGTGATATTTGATTCTATCAATACATACTGCCATCTAACGGCTCAACTAGTTCACATCACGCGGTTACATTTGGTCCCCAAGCTTTCTGCAAAATACTTTATTTAACTCGATCCAGCACTTCGACTAGACTTCAACAGGTAGCTGATATACAAAGGTATATAGTCCAATTCCAAGCTCCATATATTGTAATCAAGTGCGGCAGCTGTTAAGAAAACAATTTAAAAATTACCAACTATGTCTTATATTCAATTTAAGCACGAAAAGCTGAACAAAAATGTGCAATATTACGTAAAATAGAAATGAAGAAAATCTGAAGTGATTAAATAATAATGAATGCGATTCTTTGCTCATGAACACCACAAAACAATATCTAAATCTAACAGATAAGTCTCGCTCGCAAAACTACCAATAAAAATTGAATGTGAGCTTACTAGTTTTTTCTTGATCTGTTCAGCAGATGGCATATGATGAATCTATAACATTTTATATAGACTTAAAAAAATATTTAACGCCTACAAAAGAACGTTTCAAACAAATATATTTATGAATATAAATATATATATATATATATATTACATTTAATTAAATATTTAAACCATCCGCGCGCAGAGGCATTGACAAGCACAATCTGCATAAGCATTTGATTTCAATAGTTATGTAAAAAGAATTGTGTGAGATAATAAATTTTCCGATCTACTAGCAACTGGGCAATCGGTGTCGTTGAATATATATATATATATATATATCTGCATTTATGTATAATGTTACCAAGAACAGTACTACGAACTTTTGGGGTAAATTTTTCATAGGACTATAGGAGTACAAATGATTGGAGTAGTACTGGCTAATGGACTAGATTGCTTGCACGAGTCCATATATCTATATACGTCCAAAATGCCAGGCAAACGAGCCAACACCTTTTCTGGATTTCATTACTCTCATTGTCCGTTTCTGCTGTTTTTGCAAAAGAAACAAAGCAAATGAAAAATGGTAGCCTGCCATCGAGGCTTCAGCCATGTTGGATGTCATTTTCTAGCTAGCACTTGAGGATACGTTACCACTAAGAAGAAAGAATTATTATGTCCTGATTTTAGAGATTTTTTCTAGAAGAGGAGAGGAGCTTAATTTAAATGCCATCCTGCTCCTCTCTTGTCCAAACCTTCACTTCTTGTGGAAACTTCTTGGTTATTGCCTCGTGACCACACCAAACCCAAAAGAATAAGCAAGGTTCCTGTAGCTGGTGCTTTCATTGTTTTGATACGAGCTTTCTTCATATTAAATTATGAGAGGCCGGGGATACAGATCATGGCAGTCAAGACAAATGACAACACGTTGATTAACGTGTGTGAGTGCAGTTTTTTTAATAAAAAATATGAGACAGAGTCTTGGACTTGTGCCTAAATTACTCTCTAGCAAAACCCTGATGTCTGCATGATTACTATGTGCAAGATATTTAGAATGTTTTTTTTTTTTTTCAAATCCAGAAGAAAATGTTTTTGATAACGTTTTAGTAAAAATGCGAAAGGAGTTATCACCGAAAAAGAAAACAAAAAATGTCTTAATATGACTTGAATTGAGTGGGGATGCATGCGTTGTAACATGTTGAGAAATTATCTTAGTTGTTGTTGAGGAATAAATCTCACATTGCCTGTGGATAAAGTCTTGGACATGTTTATAAGGAATAAACAGTCATCTCTTGTAGAACCGGTTTTATGAAATGAGTTAAGTCCATGAATTTTTTCATGGTATTAGAGCCAACCACAAAATGATTGGAGCCCACATGACTACTTATCCCGTGACAAGGACCAGGAAAAATACTGGCCTGCACGTGAGGGAGGGTGTTGAGGAATAAATCTCACATTGCCTGTGGACAAAGTCTTAGACATATTTATAAGGAATGAGCAATTATCTCTTGTTAAACCGGTTTTATGAGATGAGTTAAGCTCATGAATTTCTTCAACTGTTATCTTTATTTTTTTTCTTTTTCTTTTTCTGAAGGAAAGAGCTTTCAAATATTTATGGTCATCATTCAAGTCAAGGTGAAGATTTGAGTAGTCTCCTAATTGAGTTTTCTAGGCACAAAAGGAACAGGAATCAAAGACTTAAACTGAACGGAATCAAATCACATGTATTAAATACAATCAGAAGTCTTGGTATTGTATTATATATGCTGTTGGGAAATTTACAAGGCGTGTTAAATGCTTGCAACTGTCGGAACAATCTGTAAGATGATTTCCCATGGTCAGTAAGGTACTTATGTTGTTCAAGACAAAGGTGTTGTGTGAGATACATTCCTCCTTTATTACATTGCTTCTCCTATATATGATAGAGCGTCTAGATACTACTCAGATCCTGACTCATTATCTCTGATAGCTTCAGCAGCATTAGTTTGTACATGCTCAAGCTTAGCAAGGTTTGACTTCTAGTACTCTTCAGCAGCACTTGGGAAAGCTGATCATAGTACCTATTGATTTCCAACTCCAAATGGTCTTTCCATGTGTTCATAATAAATCTTTTTCTTTCCTTTACTTTCTTCTTCTTCTTCTCTGCTTTGCTGTGAGACTCTGGATCATATCTAGCTTCTTGGCATGGAACTTTCTCGGCATAGTTTCTTTTTCCTTCTCTTTTCTACTTGTAATAGAATTCTCGCTGCCTAATCTTCCAGAGCTGTTTGGCAGTCCGTGGGGATTTCTGTTTGTAATTTAAGGACTCGGTCTTGATTTCTCATTTGTTTTCAAATGCATTTTCTTCTACTTCCTGGAGCACAGATAGGTTTCTAGTATGAAACTTTGCATATTGTAGAGGTCAGATACTGTTCCCCTATGATGCCTTTCCAGTGAAAAACTGTGATGTTCTCTTGTTAGTTTTAGGAAACATCTGAATCCTATATGGTGATTTTTTCCATTTGTGATGTTCTCTTGTTTACTTGCTCTATATCCAGTGTTTAGTATGCCGAAAAGCAACTTCAATTGGCATTTTCTGATGTTATGTTAGCACCAGAATGATGCATCATCTCTCCGTTGTTTCCCATATAAAATGACTGTGCAGCTTACTTCTCTTAGTCGCCCCTGTTGGCAGGGATTTCACTAAACATGGGACAAAAGTATCTTCCTCTGGCTTTCTGTTTATGGGCTTTGACATGCTCACTTCTTCCTACTTCTTCTAATGGCCTTGTGAGGATTGGCTTGAAGAAGCGACGCCTGGATCTTGAAAGTATCAAAACCGCCAGAATGGTGAGAGAAGAGAAATCAAGAGAGGGCTTACGAGGCATGCCTCATTATATGCGTAGTTCAGATGAAGCTATAGTAACTCTGAAGAACTATTTCGGTGCTCAATATTTCGGACAAATTGGAATTGGCACGCCCCCTCAGAATTTCACTGTCATATTTGATACCGGCAGCTCCAATCTATGGGTTCCATCATCAAAATGCTTATTTTCTGTAAGTTTTGCTCTATTTTTTCTGTCATCTTCCAGTATCAAACTATACAGAAGTATGTACTGACCATAACAATTTCCAGATTGCTTGTTATTTCCATTCCAGGTACAGGTCAAGCCGGTCCAGAACATATAAAAAGAATGGTAACTTGTTTTCATGCTTTTGTTGTTTTTTGTTCATAACAGTGTGTAGATACAAGCTACTTGATGTTACAAAGGTGTTTCTGATATGACATTGATAATATAACTGTTGAATTATAATCCAGGAAAATCTTGTGAAATAAAATATGGATCTGGATCAGTTGCTGGTTTCTTCAGTCAAGACAGTGTTAAAGTGGCAGATCTTATTGTCAAGGATCAAGTGAGTTATTCCTTTCTGTTTATCATGTCTCTCTTTGGAAGTTTTCTCGAAACTGCATTTTCTCATGGCTGCTATAATGTGTCACTTGTAATAGTCCTTCCTTTTTTTGCTCTCTTCTTTCTTTAATTCAGGTTTTCATTGAGGCTACACAAGAGGGCAGTCTCACATTTGTGTTAGCGAAGTTTGATGGGATACTAGGACTTGGGTTTCAGGAGATTTCAGTTGGGAATGCTGTGCCAGCGTGGTAAAGTTCTTTATCCTTTGATGTGAATGATTGTATTCAAATTATTTATAACAGAATAAAGTAACATCTTCAACTTCTCTGCAGCCCTGGTTAGACTGATTCATGATTAGAATGCAGGTACAATATGGTGCAGCAAGGTCATGTAAAGGAGGAGGTTTTCTCATTCTGGCTTAACCGGGATCCGGATGCAAAAGAGGGAGGTGAACTTGTCTTTGGTGGTGTTGATCCAAAGCACTTTAAAGGAGACCACACCTATGTTCCAGTCACTAAAAAGGGTTATTGGCAGGCAAGAAAATTTTGAAAAGAAAAAAAAAATGTCAGGAAAAGTAGTACTTTTCCATGGGCTTGCTTCTATGGACATGGTAAATTGATATTTTCAAAATTTCTTTTCTTTGATTCCAGTTTGAAATTGGAGATTTCCTCCTTGGGGGCCATTCCACAGGTGATTCTGTAGCACTTTATACATGGCAGTGTTGCTATATTTAAATGAGAATTGGCAAATCTTTATCAAAACAAGTAGATGAGGAAATATCATGAAGAGAAGCAGCAGGAAATTCTAGTTTCCCTATCAATATCTATATGCTTTGCTTAAAAGTTCCTGGAAATTGATGCTTATTACTATCATACACAAACAAAGAAACATGAAAAATCACATAAATTAGCCTTCTTTTTATAAGCAAGGCAGCACTTCTTGATGTCTGCTTTTGAAGCTCAGTAAATCCCAACTAACTTGTTTCCTCTAATTTCTGACAAGCAAGTATTTTCTGTTTTGACATTTTATCAATATTCATCTCAGGTGTCTGCGAGGGGGGCTGTGCTGCTATATTGGATTCAGGAACTTCCTTACTTGTTGGTCCAACTGTATGCGGTTTGATCTTTCCAAACTAACATGATTTTCCAAAGGACCTCCAGGCTTTAGATTTTTCATCCTACAACATGTCCTTGTTCCTACTTGTTACTTCTGGGATTAAACTATCATTTGCTGACTATAATCTGCAGCCTATTGTAACTGAAATAAACCACGCCATCGGGGCCCAAGGAATCGTGAGTGCAGAATGCAAGCAAGTTGTAACACAGTATGGAGACTCAATTTGGGATCTCCTAGTAACTGGGGTGGGTTATTTTTATGTATTGTATTCGCAACTACTTGCTCTTTTTACTCTCTTTGTACCCAGTTTTACTTCTCGACATTCTATTTTGCCATGATTTGCAGGTATTACCCGACAAGGTATGTTCACAGCTTGGTTTATGTCTTTATGACGGGGCACAGTACGTAAGGTCAGGAGTAGTTATTTCATCGTGATTTATTTTTTCTCTTCCACTTGAAACCCTCAAGTTTGAACAGTAACATGAGGGACTTTGATCCCAGATTCTTAAACAGTTCATCTAACTGAAAGTCGAACCAAATTATATGCAGCTCTGGAATTGAGACAGTGATTGAGAAGGGAAAAAGGAATGGACCATTGCCTGCGGATGAACTCTTGTGCACTGCTTGTGAGACGGCTGCTATTTGGATCCACAACCAGCTAAGACAAAAGGGAACAAAGGAGAAAGTACTCAAATACGTGAATGATGTATCAATCATACTCTAAAACCATAAACACCATTTAGAAGATGAAATTAGCTATAAGTTAAATTAAGTAATGTTAAAACATTGGTTTTGATCTTTAGCTGTGCGAGAAACTGCCAAGTCCAGCAGGAGAATCAGTAATAGAATGCGATAGCATTTGGGAGAGGCCGAATATTGCATTTACCATCGCCAACAAAACTTTCAACCTCGCTCCGGATCAGGTTAGATTTTGCTGTGAAAGATGTACTTAGGATGTGCTTGTTATGTCGATCTGTTGAGTTGAGTTATTGCCTTACTCTGCAATAAAATACAGTACACCCAGATGGTTAGGCAAAAGAATCACTTGCAGCTATACCCCTGAAATCCATGTGAAAGTATAACAAGAAGCTTGACTTCGTTATTAGGTAGATGAAAAGGCAGGAAATGGTTTGTAACGCACCAATGGAAGACCCAAATCACATGGCCTATGTTCTAAAAGGACTAGTCAATGATACAATTAGAACCCTATTGAAACCTTATAAAGAGCAAGAATTTCTCATTCCCAAGCAATGTGGGATCTCATACACCACCTACCCTTATCCTTATCAAATGGGGTTTCACAATCTACCTCCTTTAAATTCACAACTTTCTCGTCGGGCCAGTTTGTTGTAAGTAGCACGGCTCAATTCCCACATTTTTGTTTGGAACTTGACTCTGATACCATTTGTAACACTCCAATGAAAAATCCAAACCACATGGCCTATACTTCAAAATGACTAGTCAATGATACAATTGAAACCCTATTGAAACCTTATAAAGATCAAGAACTTCTCCTTCCCAAGCAAAGTGGAATCCTATACACCACCTACCTTTATTCTTATCATATGGGATATCACATGGTTTATACTTCATACTTTTCACATTCAAACATCAATAGCTAATTACTCATTCAAAGCTCGAAGATAAATTAGAGAAAGTACACTGATATGCCAAAGGACGCACATATTGTCTCTTGCTTTTTATATCCATAATTTTGGAGAAGTAAATGTTGTCATTGTTCTGTAACTACTTCAACTTGCCTTAACTTTCAGTATATTCTGAGAACTGGAGAGGGCCTTGCTACCGTCTGCATCAGTGGATTTATGGCTCTAGATGTCCCTCCTCCAGGGGGTCCACTCTGGTATCTTATCTTACTAATTCTCATATGTAACATACCCCATACTGCATTCCCCAAGTATTAAAGCATCATGATCATGTGCATTTGCCTTGAGCTTCATGTCTTATGCTGAAACTACATGTTTGCAGGATTCTTGGAGACGTATTCATGGGGGCTTACCACACAGTTTTCGATTTCGGTAATCTTCGACTGGGTTTTGCTGAATCTGCTTGATGACCTAACTGTCTGGTATTTCTACCCAGTAATCATACTCCCAAGCAATGTACTGATATCATAGTTTGTGGTTAAATAATGTATTTTACTTCAAAAACCTTGCGATGTTTGTTGACAGATGAGAATTGAGGAGGTGCCTATGTATACACACTTGAAATATTGCAATACAAATTTTCCTATACAAATCATTGCCCTGACAAGTGATACCTCAATCATCATAGATGCTAATTCCTTCAAAGCTAAATTGCAATTCCTTCAAAGGGAACAATGTAGCATATGCCTCATAATTCAGGTCCAATACCTCTATTTTTCCTTGAAGATTGTCATAAACTTGATAGAATATAATACCCAGAGACAGTTCTTTTAATTCAGGACCAATACCTCTGTTTCTTCCCCTGTTGAACTAATAGTTGATTAGGCCTTTGTAGTTGTGAAATTGACAATAGAAGACGCTTCCACAAGTATTCTAACTCTATTCACCACCAAAAGCATGCGTTCTTTCGAAGATCTTCACCAGCCCCAGCATATACAAACTTACAAACTAGAGAATTATCAAAAATCAAAGAACTGATTCAGGAAATGGAGCAAATTAACATTAAACCCGAACCCATTACAAAAACATATGTAATTTAGATAACTATTAGTAATGCAACTGCCTCAATAAATAAAAACCCTATATTAATAGATACAGAAGTTTTTTGATGGGGGACATCAAAGATAGTTGAGCAATTATGGCGTAAAGCCTAATTTAGGGCATGCAATTAGATGAAAAACTTTACCTCAATTTTAAGAGAGAACATACAAGATGTGCAGAAAGTGGCAAAAATGACTCTTGCAAAACTAGACCTTACTTTATTATTACACAGGGGAAAGGCGTCGGTCTTGGTATTGGTGGCATGCTCCCTCTAAGTCTAAGGTTCAAATTCTCTTGAATGTAAAAAAATTTTAGGATCTATCAGACTTAAGAGTTGTAATTACGTAAAGAGAAATATTTTAGCAATATCGGAATTGCATAAAAGTAATTTCATAAACTGACGTGACTTAATATGATTCGTCAAATTGTAAAATTACTTTCATTGTAAAATAGATCTAACAGATAACGTAAAATCATGTCAATTTATAAAATTATTTTTGTATAATCCATTTGGATATAGTATTTCTCAAACATGGGCTCCTCTGGCACACTACTGATCAATCATTTGATCTCAAGTATATGAACTTCCTCATAATTCACAAGAATATTTCGCATTAACGATAAAGGATATAACAAGTTTTGTACTGAAATATATTTCACTTCCTAATATATTTCACTTCCTACATTTCAAACTAGACTATATATATGCAGGCCTGATCAGTTTTCTTTTTTCTGATTTCTTTTCAGATTAGAGTTGGCTTGGTCATTAATTTCTAATCTAGGGCTATTGTGCAGATCGAAAATGTTTCTCAAATTAATTTTAATGTTGTTATATTTTAATTCCCCACGGAATATTGCCACAATCATCTTCTTTTATTGTTATTATTATTATTATTATTATTATTATATTTAATTTGCTATTTACAAAACATGATCATAATTACGAAAACAATAAAAACCAACAGCACGTGTAGAGAAAATATATTTATAACTGTGAATTGTGCAATCGCTGCGTAATCGCTTTGAAAAGAATTAATAAAACATGAGACTCACATATAAAAAATTTATTTTTATAGTATATCCCACTCTATTTTAAAATGATTATCTAATATTTACGAACTTCACGATTGTATATAAAATTATTTTTTTAAATATTATGCAAAAGTACGCAGTTCTTTACATGCATGTCTAATTATTATCTCTACAGAGGAAACATGCACGAAACGACAAAAAAAAAAAAAAAAAAGTTTCCAGATGGTAATTAAAGAGGGAATTAAGATCATAAATTGATAATCTCTAGCTGAATATTACCTTAATAGCATCATTATATCGTCAAGCCTAGCTATTGTTTTTTGCCAATGCTGCATGTGGAAGAACTAAACCAAATAAAAGAATTAATTGTAGCGGGCCATGCAGCCCACTTCTAGCAATATCAGTATTAAACAATGAACTATGCATTTAATTTATTGTCACACAATATTATTCTTTAAACACATGGATAATGTGAATTTGAAGGAATAATTAATCATTATGAATACAAAATCTCTTAAAAAAAATAATATATGATCAATAAGAACTTGTAATAATAGACAAGATAATGAAGGAATAAAAACAAATAAGGTTCGATCCGTTAAAAAGAAAGTACTACAAGTTCGATGGGGTATGCAGATTCTAGCCCTTAAAATATTAAAAGATACTTTTTTATAAGTACTAGACAGCTTGAATGTAATGTAAGCGTAGTGGGAAACTCTCTGATTTTCGCAAAATCGAGCACCTTTGAATGCTACGTACAATAAGCTTTTGACACCAAGGAATTAATATTAATGAAGACTTGGAAACTTTATATATATACATATATAATAATATATGGGTGCAGCATGGAATATAAATATATATATAAAATTAATTACCATCGATTTGAGAAAATCTTCGAACGTTCTAGCACTAGTTTCTTCATGTTGCATGGTGGATAGCGATGGTAAACTTCTTTGTGACTGAAGAAAGGCTGGCAGGCTTCCCAAGGAAGAAGAAAGTGGGCAGCTAACTTTTGTTATTTAAAAGGGGAAAAAGAGCTTTAACACCAAAGATCAGTAGCAGTACTACTGCATGCATGATATGCATGGATATATTTGGTTCCCCATTAAAAAAAACCTTGATTATCTTGTTAATTAAAAATATAACCCCTTTATCTTTCCCTATTGATCTTTAATCTCCAAAAGTATAAATAATTCATGTTCCTTTAAAATATCTTAGGGCACTGATCGAGGATCCAGCATGCATGTGCAATTGTTCGGGAATGGCGTAATCCTCAATAGAACACATTTAAAAATAAAAAATCAGTGGGTCTCCATTCAATGAAAAAATAGATTTGCTAGTTCTTTCATGCATGTTTTGCCAATCTCATGAAAATGATCATAGGAAAGTATCTAGCTAGCTCGTAAATTAATTAATTACTTCGTGAAATAAACGCTAGTACTCCAGAATCCAGTACCGACGATGTTTATATGGTTTGGCAGAAAGGCCTAGCTAGCTAGAAAGTAGCCTATTTTATTATCGGACTCGCAATATATATATATATGTTGAGAAGTCCCACGGAGTTTAAAAACAAACTTATTATGGACTTTATAAGGAGTTATTTAGGCCTTCTATGGAGAGAAATGAGTGTTTCTACATGATATCAGAGTAGATTAACTTATGACTGATGATGGGTTCCAGCGACTTACCCACGATGATAATACCAAAAATACCGGCCTACACGTGAGGGGACGTGTTGAGAAGTCCCATACAGTTTAAGAACAAACTCATCATGAAATTTATAAGGAGTTACCTCACTCTTCCTATTAGGTCTTCTATAGAAAGAAATGATTGTTTTTACAAAATATATATAGATATATATATATATATCTATATAAGTAATTAGGTTCATCAAGTTTATACATAGAAAAAAGAAATTATGATAATGACTTAAGCAAGCAAAGATCGATGCAGTCAGAGGAGAAGCAAGTGTCGGGAAATTTAAGACCCCACTGTATTTGGTCATTAAATGAACAAACCCATGAAACAATTAGGCTGTAATCCAATCAATATTTATGAAAGTAGTGGACCTCAAAAGATAGAAGATTTTTCCTTACTTTAAAGGCCAATCCACAGTAACATATATACCATTTTATCTCAACCATACATATATATATATATATTATTGTTCCAGCAGTCTTGAATACTCCAGATTCTCCTTCCTTTGGATCATTATAACAAAAGGGTACACCTCCTATACTATAAAAGACCACCTTTCCTGCACTGAAAACCCAAGTGCAGTACACACTCAAAACTTTCTTCTTACTTAAGGCTCAAAGCTGCCTAGCTAGCTAGCTTAGCATTCAAGAGTACTACTCATGGGCAACAGCAAGCTGCAGAAAAAAACTTCAGCTCTTTCGTCTGTGATCTTCAACGTCTTCAAAGCTAGGAGGCCTCGGCCGGGAGGGGATCAGGATTTCGTAGTAGTAGTGCCGGAGGAAGCAGCGAGTGCACGAAAGGTATTTATAAGCGATTATGACAAGAGAGGCCTTGTGGCTGACCGCAGAGTTGATAGTGAAGCCGAAGATTTCATCAAAAAAGTCCACGAAAGCCGTAGTATTATGGCATATGCATCCTAAACCATGTTAGAACACCAAACTGTCACACATCATGAGTTTACTCATCCCGCTGGAAATGAATGTCTAGATTTATATTTGTTTACGTATTTAATGTAATTTATGGGTATGTACGTGTTGTGCTTCTAGCTTGTGAATCAAAATAGTACTGTGAGTACGTACTGATGATATGAATATGCTTGTTTGTGTACAAACTTTTGTATTTTCCTCTAAACTGATGATCGATATATATATAGTAATAGTACTACTGATATATGACTGTAAAATTGAGTAACATGATCTCTTCTCTCCGAGTCGTATTCATTCTGTTCTATGGATGCATGATGCATGCTTCAGTCGAAAAAATGATCATCACTAGCAACCTTAATTGGGATATCTCCATAAACTATCATGGCCAAGATCGATCATTCTTTTCATCAAGTATGCTTAGCTGTTATATGAACTAATTAAGGAGCTTAATTTGCTAGCTAAAGTAATTAGTTCTAATGGTGGAATATACATTCAAAACAGCCATGTGTGGAACTCCTTCCTTGACAGCAAGCATCATGATCAAGTTAATACACTGATCACTTGAGAACATCAGCTTCAAGGGGAAAAAACCAGTAAATTGTTGCCATTGCCGTCGTTTTCACCTAACAGATCAGACTATAAAGGTTAGCCATAGCCAGCAACATAATTGTTGAAGAATTTCACAAATAGGGCCTCTAGCTTATTTGAACATTTCAGCATGAATCCCATGAGTATTGTTTTGGCTTGGCCGCTTCGATGCTAGATCTCATGTGCTAGAGCATTTGAGATACCTGAGCGCGCGGCTCATGAGCTTGAGTAAACTTGTGCAAAAAGTTTTCTTGTAGAGAAAGATACGTACTGGCCGGGGGAATTTAGAATCTTACAGAACCCAGTCAAGATGAGGCCTGGTCTAGGTTTCAGTTTCTTGTACCAGGTACGTACATGCTTTTGTTCTCGACCTTTCGGTTTTGGGCCATAATTTCCAGCAATCCTCTAGATCTCCTTTCTTTCGGGAGTTCACTAGGCCTTCTATACATGATTTCTTTCTTTCTATTAATTGAAAATTTTCACACCCCGTAGTCTTACCCAAAAATATGTATATGAAACATCAGCATATATACAATTAATCAACGAAGAATTCTGACTTCAGATTGATTAATTTGCTGAGATTGACTTAAAAATAAAAGAGAATTTATTTTTCGACTACATAACTTAAAATACTGATCATAAAAAAAAAAAAATAAACGATATGAAATTTTTATGCACAATTAGCCTCGTTTGAATAGCTATCTCATAACTTAATCATTATAACTATTCTCAAATCCTAAACAAAATACAAAAAACAATTTAATTTTTTCAAATCTCAAAACAAAAATTATATTATAACAATATTTTAACTTTATAATATTTTTATTCAAATTTTGTTCTCTTCTTTTCCAAAACATAATAAAATATTTTAACACAAACCATTTATCTATTATTCACAAATTTTCATCTCATCTCAATATCCAAACAAGTTCTTAAATTAAATTAAAACTAATTAATATCGGCACGAACAGATTGTGAGAAACTCAATTAAATCACTCCACCTCACGCATGGAGCCTTCAACAAGTGGTCCTACACGTAGAATATGATTTATATTTCAAAGTGTCTTTAGAAAAGGGTTAATTTTAAGAATTTTCAATTCCTAGCAATTCTGTGAAATAAAACGAATCCTATGGGTCATTAATTATTCCTTTGAAAAGCCGAATATTGGTGAAAATACAAAATACTTTTACTTCATCCTCATTCGATATATGTGTACTACGTACGTACGTACGTACGGTTTAACTTTTAAATTATCATTCGCTGTTGCATGCATGCATTCGTGCGGAACTATTATATATATATATATATATATATAAATATATGGTATAATGTGCAGTACTACTCGGGCTTGCTTGGCTTATAATTTAGGACTAGATCACTAGCAATCAACTTTCTTTTGGTTCATTAATTGAATTAATTAGTAATCAATTTTTATATTTGAAAACTACTAATTAATGTTTAATTTATAGTTTTTTCCTTGTACTACATGAAAATTACAGTAAATATGGTTTATAAAACCGAAGTACTTGGTATTACAAGTTTTTTTCATTGGAGATCGAGGATATCAAATATGAAAAAAAAATGATAGATGAACGATCCAAGACAAAAACAAATTAAAGCACGGGCCACTGATCATAATTTGAACAGTACTGCAATGAATAGTAATAAAATTATGAGTGGTAATTTGTGCTTTATAAGTTTGTGTTTGAGTCCATACTCGTAGCATAATTCATCAAATATGTAGGGTTGCCGAATTTCTTCTCGACTAATCTTATTGTATTTATTTTAGAGTTTTGTTACATACAGTTACTTTTGTGTATTCTTTATGCATTTTACTAATGTGATTAACCAAAACAGTTATTTTATATTAAAAAAAAATAACACAATCAATTACATTAATAGAGTGCACAAAGAATACGTAAAAGTAACTGTTAGTAAAATTTTTATTTATTTTATTTATTAATTTTCTTTGTTAATCTCATATGCGCACATTAACATACATATATATATATATATATACACACTAATGGTACTACCTTTCCTTTACCCCTAACATGCAATGGTACTGATCAATCCCCCCAACAAAATGAAACATGGATGCACGCATGCATTAATTGGTTCTTCATCTTTTCATGAACCTCCATTTTCAACACAAAGTAGAACAAAGTGATGAGGGATGCCATGCCTGGAGACTTTAATTAAAGTGATGAAGAACTACTGATCGATGGGTGTTGTATGCCCCATTTGTATAGCTGTTTGAAATGGTGATCATCCAAATTAGCTTAAAGATTGACTTTTGCTGAGATCACTTTAATTTGTCAGTTCCATTAATTTGATGGTTTTCTTTACACAATTCTAGGTTTTTCGTCGTCTTCTCCTCAATAATAACATAAGATTAATTTGAATCTCGATCCACATGATTTTTCTTTACCCATGAATCATGATCGATGTTTCTGTCAGAGATATTTCGAAAAGCCTGAGAATATTTTTTTATTTATTTATATTATTGAAAAGATCAAAATAATCAAATTACAACTTTTTTTATAACTATTTCACTATTCAATATAAAAAAGACGAGTTTTCAGATAATTAATAACTCCAAACGTACGGCTAGTTATGAACGATAAGAAAAAAGATAAAGCAAAATTTAGAATTAATCATACATGAGACAAGATCATTTGCGTGGTTTGAGAATCTGTCTACGTCTATGATACTGTAGATGATGTTATTTTTTATTATAATCGAATACTATAAGACGACTGATCAAATGTTTAATATAATATATATATATATATATATATATATATATATATATATTGTATTCCCTAACCAATGGGTTAGGTCGGATCGTCAATCTGACCACCACAAACTTCAGAAGTATGAAATTTCATATAAAGAATCATACACTACAAGAAAATTATTTATTTATAACTAATTAATTCCAACGAAATGATTATTTACAGTTAAAATAAATTTGTTTTAGTCACAAATAGTCTTTTTACTGTAATTAAATGACTACAAAAATCTATTTTTCTTGTAGTGACAACAGAAGTTGAATGATCAGTCTAACCAGCTGCCCACAAACATAATAAAACTCTATGCAAAGAAGCACAACACAAACATAATATGCATCTTCATAGTACTAGTACCCATGGATCTTCGAAAACCAAATTAAATGTCCTAGAACCTTCACCGCTCATAGATATTGCTTTGGAATATAGTAATGGCTAGAAAACGCGCCATTCTCTGCATGATCTATTGTTCTTTGAGAGCATGAAAATTTCCTACTACAACTCCAAGTAATTATAAAGTTTTATTTCCTCTTGTTCGTTACTCTAATGTAAAATGAGAATCGTGTTGATAAGTGCACATTAATTTGCATGTATAAATCTTTCATTGGAATTCAAGCCGTCAAGAGAGCTAGACGCACGTCAAGACTCAAAACTAATCCTGCACTAGTACCATACGATCGATCACTACTACTCCTGATGATCTGCATCTTTGAAGATATCCATGCATACCAATAATCCAATAAAAGAGACACTACAAAAAAAAAAAAAAAAAAAAGCATTTGGGACAAATTATTTGCGACGAGAATGACTATTTGCGATAAAAACAGACTCATTTTAGTAGGAAATAGCTAGTAACAAGTAAACAGTTTTTTTGTAATAAGATAACATATTTTACATGATATCTAGCTAAAAACCTTAATTTCTCTCCAGGTGTGTAGTCATCATGTGTGTGTGTATTTATATTTATATATATATATATATATATATATATATATCTTCAGAAAGGGCTTGGAGTCAGATAAATAGATCTCTCTCTTCATGTTCTGGAAATTGCATGATTAATTATATTCTTCTTCTTCTTCTTCTTCTTTTGTGTTTTTTGTTTTTTTTTTTCCAAAAAAGGTTACAAAGAGAATTTTACTCGAAAAACTAATTAGGCTTGTTTGGATAAGGAGATCTGATCGTAATTACTGAATTGATTTTTTTTTTATTTTTTAAAAATATTTAAACCATGTAAAAAATTATTAAAATAAAAAAATAAAAAAAATACATTTACACTTCCTTCGGTTAAACATCGATCAGGACTGTCCTATCTTCGAACCAAGATAAAATTCTATTTCTATTCGTGGAATCGCAGGCTTCCTTCAGGACAGAAGCCCAGCCCATGAGCATCAAATACTGGCTGGATATTTGATTTTGGATCCACTATCGACCCGACTCTCTCTCTCTCTCTCTCTCTGTGCCCCTAAAACCCTAATTTCATAAAGGGTAGGGTTTTATTACCCAGACAAGTTTGTCAAGTGTGACAGGCATACAGCCAACAGTGGGGGACTTAATTGCTGAAAGGATGGAAAAGCCACCCAAAGATATTGCTCGCGAGGAAGCAGAAGATGAAGAAGAGGATCTAAGCTTCGAAGAGCTAGGATTGGACCCTCGTCTTGTTCGCGCCCTAATCAAGAAGGGGATTGAGAAGCCCACTCCGATCCAGCGAGTCGCTGTTCCTCTAATATTAGTGAGATTTTTTTTAACTCTATGTTGAATTATATGATTTATAGTTGTTTTACTTCATCTATCCTCTGTTTCGCTGCTCAGACAATGTGGGAATTTTTTACTTTTGGACTTACTAGACTTTTCTTTAGTTTATCGACCAAAACATTGGCTTTATAGTTGGCTGAAAGCATCAAGGTCCGTTGGTTTGCGAAGGAAATTGAGTGAAAATAGAAAAAGATGAAGTCTTACTTAAAGTTAGTAGGAGAGTTTATTTTGTTGTGTGCTCTGACCCTAGATTTTTTATGGGACGTTTATATTTCATTGTTTTTGATCCGTAAATATATGTCAGAGTGAAATATTTGTTTTCCTTCTTTTTTTGCTACTCTTTCTCGGCAACCAAACGGTGGGTCAATATCATTTGGTCGGGGGGTTAATTATAGTACTTCTCCGTGCTTTTAGGAAGGTAAAGACGTCGTTGCTCGTGCAAAGACTGGTTCTGGGAAGACCTTTGCGTATCTCCTTCCATTGCTTCAGAAGCTGTTTACTGATAATGGTTCAAAGAAGAAGCTTGCTCCGAGTGCATTTATTCTTGTCCCAACTCGAGAACTGTGTCAACAGGTATAATTTAAGTATCTTTTGTTTGATTTACAATGCTTCTACTTCCTTGTTTGATCTGTGAACTAATTGTATCTGATTTCCAGGTTTTTACGGAGGTTTCATCTATCATTGAATTATGCAGAGTTCAATTGAAAGTTGTGCAGTTGACGAGCAGTATGGCTGTTTCTGATTTGGTTTGTTCAATGTTCTTTTATTTAATTCCTGGAAAAAAAAAAAAAGAAAAAAAAAAAAAAGAAAACTAAAAGCACCTGCCTTCTTGTTCAGACGCTCTCCCATAAATATCCATCTCATTATAATGGGTAGTTGTAGGCCACACAATACAAAAATTTCTTATTAACTCATGTTGGTTCTAAATTTTGCTTCCAGACGGCTGCACTAGCAGGACCTCCAGATATTCTGGTTTCCACACCTGCTTGTATACCAAAATGCTTGTCAGCTGGTCTACTTCTATCAGCATCCATTGATGCCTCACTTGAAATTCTTGTACTTGATGAGGTAATAATATGGTCCTAAATTTTTATGGGGTTTTATTTCTTTAGCTTTGATTGAGTTTCATGGCATGTGGATTCTTTGCTAACAGCCTAATTTAAAATTTAGTGTGTAATTTTTATGCCCTTAGCAACTATATCAACTTCATTAATTTGTGTACAGAGTTCTTATCTCATTTAGAATGTAAATGACAAATACTCTGCTTATATATTACTTATTCAAAATGAAAACTTTCTTGCTTTTGTATTGATACTTGAAACATTCTTATATTGTTCTGTCACATTGTAACATAAATATCGATGATTAGTATATTCTAGGTATTGATAATTTCTTTCTTAACCATTAAACCATTAAGACATGATCGCTTAGTATTCTCGTTTTGAGAGATCTATTTTTTTTTTTTTTTTTTCTGTTTCTCAGGCAGATCTTCTATTGTCATATGGATATGAAGATGACATAAAAACTTTTACAGCTCACATCCCTAGGCGTTGTCAATGCCTTCTTATGTCTGCCACATCAAGGTCGGTTTCTACTGTGTACTTGTGCCACTTCACTTATTTTAGCTAATTTAGGTGTTTTATGAATATTAGACCACATTGTTCTTGCTAATATCTTCCTCCCAAACCGCGATGGTGTTCCAATATGGTCACTTTAGGATTTTGCTTATTTGTTCTTTTACCTCTTTCTCATACTTGGGCTGATGCTTATGGCCTGGTAAAGATAAAATAATAGGCCTCAAAATCCCTTCTACTAGCTGTTGACATTGCAGGAAATCTTTGTGGCGTTGATGTTCAGTACGTTTGTTCTTAATGTCATCTCTTTTGATATTCATTTATTTGCAGTGGTGATGTTGAGAAGCTGAAGAAGCTGGTTTTACACAATCCCTTCATCTTGACTTTGCCAGAAGTGGGAAATATTAAGGATGAGATTATCCCAAGAATGTTCAGCAATTTTGGGTAAGATTGATATGCTCATTTTGGTAATTAGGAAAACTATCTTTCCTTTTGACTAATTTTTCTTTGGCCATGTACCTAAGTTCTTCTGCATGCGAATCACATTATTTTGTATGAGTAATGGGCACTCCTAAGATAATCATAAGGGCCTGGTAAGGGCCAAACCCCTTGGGGTCGGCTCAAGTGGTAAGGGCTTTGGTTTTGGTGATATGCTCCCTCTAGGTCTAAGGTTAAAACCCTTGGGTGCAAACAATTTCTTAGGGTGATCAGACTAGGGGAGTTTTCCCTTGAATTACCCAAGGTGTACTTGCAGAAACTCCTTGCCAAGGGCCTGTGCAATCCCAAGATTCAAACACCATGGTGCCAATAAAAAAAAAAAATGAACTTTTTATTGCACTGTTGGTAATATTGGCATAGATGCACGTTGAAATCATCTCCACTTGTTTCTCGCCATTGTCAACATATTTCATGATTTCTCTCATCTTTCTTGCAAAGACGAGATGTTGTAATATCTCTAGATATACAGTTTTTCAAGCAAAATAAACCTGACTGTAGGCAACTTTAGTCAGCCACGTCCTGCTATTTCTGCATTCCTATCTCCATCTTCAGTTTGATCATGAAAACAAGTTCATATGTTTTTATATAATGTGTTTGGGTTACTTTTGTTATTGCACCTCATTTTGTGAAAGTTAAGGTGAATTGTCTGTCTAATTTTCTCAAGTGATTTTGGGTTCATTGACCTGTATGGATTTGTTTTTTCGTTCATGAATCCCGCATACATTCACACTTGTCTATTAATCTGTTTGGAAAATGAGGATCATCTTAGTAATGAGCTTAATGTCTTGTTTCTCTTGTTTT
Source organism: Juglans microcarpa x Juglans regia (assembly GCF_004785595.1). Taxonomy (NCBI): domain Eukaryota; kingdom Viridiplantae; phylum Streptophyta; class Magnoliopsida; order Fagales; family Juglandaceae; genus Juglans; species Juglans microcarpa x Juglans regia. The sequence goes on along the minus strand of NC_054601.1, from coordinate 23,667,452 downwards.
CAGATTTCATGTGGTAGTCGTGATAAATTACTTCACATCCTTGCCCTCTTGAAGTTGGAGTTGGTTCAAAAGAAAGTTCTGATTTTTACTAATACCATAGACATGGGATATAGATCAAAACTATTTCTGGAAAAGGTATGCAAACTCATTTAGGTATACATGTTCTCCCTTTCGTTAATACTCTACGAAATACTTGCTTTCTTTCTCTCCGGCAGCTATTTATCTTTCTGAAACCAAATATGGTCTTTAAGAGTGGAACATCTTATTTATAATGCATAAAATAAAGTCTTGGACCCTTGGTCAATGATGGTTTTAGACTATTTGGAATGTGATACCCTTATTGAGTGATGAATAGGTGGTGTTTGGGTGTGGCTGGTCATTTCGTTTAATGGGGCATAGATTGAATTACTTACAGGTCTTGCGACACAGTGAGCCTGAGAAATTTCTCATTGGCTTCCTGTTACTATTCCCTTGTTGACATTTTTGCTTTGATATTATTACTTATCAAAAAATATAGGTGGTGTCTGGGATCCCACATTCATTGGGAGGAAGAAGTTCTTGATCTTTATAATGATTCTAATGGAATTTCAATTGTACCATTGACTAATCCTTTTGGAGTATAGGCCCAAATGTGGCATAGGCCTTCCATTGGGGCGTTACGTCTTGTCTGTCTAGAAGGATATTGTTCTCTTCATTTTTTCTGTTTGAAAAAAGTATATCTATATGTATATTAGAAGAAACTTAGGTCTTGTTTGGTTACACAGTTCAGATGAGATAAGATGTTTTGTTGAAAGTTGAATAAAATATTATTATAATATTATTTTTGTTTTAGAATTTGAAAAAGTTGAATTGTTTATTATATTTTGTGTGGAAGTTGGGAAAAGTTATAATAATTATATGAGATGAGATGAGATAGTTTGGTTTTGTGTAACCAAACCAGCCCTTATATTTCTTGTCCTTCAAGTAGAACTACTAATTATACAAGATTTGTGTTGATTAACATTGTATCAAACATCATAGTTTTATATATTTTGTGTTTCGCGTCCTTCCTTGTGTAACTGGCTGCAATTGTTCTTCTTGCTGCAGTTTGGAGTTAAGTCTGCTGTTTTAAATTCTGAGTTGCCACAGAATTCTCGTCTTCATATTCTTGAGGTCTGCTTTAATACCGATTTATTCTGAAAGCTTGTAATGATTTTCTTTTCTAAATTTTATTTTTGTAGATTTGCTGCTAGCATTTCATTTTGAGAATGATAGTTTATATCACTGAGCAGTGATGGGTTTCACAATTTTATAACTACTAACATGTACTCTCTAATGTCACTGGCTTGTCATCAGGAATTCAATGCTGGGCTTTTTGATTATTTGATTGCAACTGATGACAGTGAAACAAAACAGAAGGAAGAAGTCAATGGGGAAAGTAATGCTGAAACAAGAAAGTCTAGAAAGCATGCCAAGCAAAAACTAGACTCTGAATTTGGAGTAGTGAGGGGTATTGACTTTAAAAATGTACACACGGTAGGTGACTGCTAGTTTGCTTGTGGCATGTTGTGTCTGGAAGTTTTGTTGCTGTTGTTTTTTGTTATACTTTGTTGTTTGAATTAGACCTGGTAGGTTTTAGGATTTCAAACATGTGAACTTAAGGTTCTATTGCCACTCAAAAGCCAATTGAAACTATGTTTTGGCTTCTGAATGTATTGTGTATTAATTCTTGTGGCAAGATGTACTTCTCAAGAAAAGAATTTTTCTTGTGATTCAAGTTTTCAGTCTGACGGGCAGGTGAGATGTATGTATGTTTGCTATTGTGGCGAATTTTGAGGATTCTCTTCATTATTGATTTTGAAGAATTGCTTACTTTGTTTGAGCACATTCTTTCATTGTCAATTCATTGTAAGTTTCAATATGTAGTGACCCAAGGAAAGTCCAAGCCACATATGAGCTTACACTCCAAAATGACTAGCTCCTTTGGGTTTATAGCCTAGATGTGGCTAGCTCTTTCTCTGGATCGTTGCGCAATATTTCACGAGTTATCTTTTCCTTTGGAGTGATGAAGCTGTATATTTCTTCAGTTGGAGTTCCAATATTTTGAAATATTAGCATCCTATTAAACATCATGAAATGCCCATTGCTTTTTGGTACTAACTTTGGTTGTTAGCCACCAAGGTGATTTCTCTTGAAATCAAACAAATGAATCCCCATATATAATTTGAGAGAATGATGATTGATTAATTCAGGGCTCGTTTCAATAGTGAGATGAGATGGTTTTAGATGAGTTGAATAAAATATTGTTAGAATATTATTTTTTAATATTATTATTGTTTTAAGATTTGAAAAAGTTGAATTATTTATTATATTTTGTGTGGTAATTTGAAAAAGTTGTAATGATAAGATCAAATGAGATGGTTTCTATATCCAAACGAGCCCTCAATCACCTTAGCTTGGGAATATTATCAAGAAAAAAGAAATCACCTTAGCTTGGGAATGTTTCCCACTATATAAGAGCCGCCTTATTTATTTGCATTTTTGCTTGTTTCTATCGGTTATGGTGCTTCTTCTTTTTGTTCTTTATGACGAATCAAGTTCTTCATGCAGTACCTTGCTAGATTTTCATGATAAATGCTGTGTTTGGCTGCTGGCTAGTATGCAATTCCTTTTAGAGGGTGAATTATTACAATATTATGTCATTAAACCATTTTGGCACTGCCCAATATTTCCTTAAACAGGTTATAAACTTTGAAATGCCACCCAGTGTTGCTGGATATGTACATCGAATTGGACGCACAGGAAGAGCGTACAGCACTGGTGCTTCTATTTCTCTTGTGAGTTTTTATCAAAGAACATTGAAGTTATTGTGTAGGACTGATACAAATTGCCATTTTTCTTCTTGGATGTATTATAATAAGTAAGAGTATTTATCTATGGTACTTGATTCCAAGATCATGGATTAAATTCATTTCCCCCTCACAGTATCAATACAATACAGAATGATAACTCTGAAATTTAGACTTAGCATGCCCTAGTTCTCATCCCACCCCATTCCAAAACAAGTTACCTGGTTTTACCACAAAAGATGAGCATATCTTCGATTACTGTGATATCTGTTATTGCACCTAGTAGAACAGCAATCACCTGTTTGCCCAATCCAGTACCCCACCCCCCTTCTCCGCGTTCCCGTTTTCTTGGTTCCCATTGGGTTTACCTTCTTTACGGGTTGACCCCAATGCAGTAACAAAATGCCCCTCTGCACCTGGGATTACACTATTAGTGAACGAAAATGAAATAGCTTCTATTTATATATTTGTATATAACTATATAAAAGGGGTGGGGGGGTGTGTATGATTATGTGTATATATATATATATATATATATATGTATATATGTACATATATGTATGCCCCGATTTTTCTTATGGGCGGGGGGGCCATAGTTTGTAACGGACGAAGGGTCCATGACCTTCTATTTTCTATTGTAACCTCTAGTTAGGTGTTTCTCATGTATACTACCTGTGTTCCTGGGTTTTGCCTATTTCTATGAATATAACTTCTTGATTACCTATCAAAAAATATGTAACACCCCAGTTTGAGGTTTTAATTTCATGTGAACATGTAAGTGAGTGTTGTTTCATCTTTGAACAGTGCTCATTGCTTGCTAGAATTTTCCCTGCTTCTGCTGATATAAGGCAGGGGCTGGACGATGGTAATGATGATTGGAATGAGATGGTGTGGCAAGTTTATCTGCCTTACAGAGTTCTAATAAGAAATATTATTCCTTTGCAGGTTTCTCCTGATGAGATGGAAATTTTTGAAGAAATAAAAGCTTTTTTAGGGGATGATGAAAACAAGAACTCGGACTTAATAACTCCCTTTTCTCTGCTCTCGAAGAATGCAGTGGAGTCTTTACGATACAGAGCTGAGGTGATGGCCAATTCATTTATCTTTCTCACAGAGAAACCCCCCCCCCCCCCCCTCCCTCTCTCTCTCTCTCTCTCTCTCTCTCTGCTATCCTGTGATTTATACAATATCAGTTTTCCAGCTTTGACATGTTGACAGTATTGAAAATCTTCTTCCAGTGTCATTGGACAGCAGTCTCCTTTTTTTTTTTTTTTTTTTTTTTTTTTTTTTTTTTTTTTTTTTTTTTTTTTTTTCCTAATGGAGAAGAAAGGATACATTCTTTTCTATAATGTTCCATTTTCCCTCTTTTTCTTTTGCTTTTTTCCTCTCGTTTCTTTTTCAATATTTTGTCTTTTATTGAGCACATCAGATCAAACAAGCACGGTTTTCCTGCTGTAATTTTCATTGTACTTTTGTTTTGTATAGTTACATGGATCACTTCATGTTCTCTGCCCTTTGAGGAGGAAATTTTGTCAGAAAGACTTCTTGATTCTTTTCTTTCCCCAATTCCTTATCCCACAGTTGGGGGTTAAGTCCAGTGATTCACATATGAGATTAATACAACAATGATTTGATTGTAAATGGTGACTTTTACAGGATGTTGCGAAGAGTGTGACCAAAGTTGCTGTTAGGGAGTCACGAGCTCAGGATTTGAGGAATGAAATTCTTAATTCTGAAAAGTGAGTACAAACCAAATAGTGCTTTTCTCAAGATTAGGATTTCTCTTTTCACCTAATCACTTGCTAAATAGATCTATGACTTCTTGTGGCCTGCTTGAGGGTTGTATTTTGCGTGACTTTTAAATATTTCAGGTTTTCACTATGGTGTGGTGGTTTAACTAGTATTTGAGCAGTCATTCTTTTGTTTAAGGGATTAGACATTATCCTCGTAATTCCCCCTATGGTTCTGCTTTTCTTTCTAATGATCTGCTTGTGCCTGGTTAGGTTGAAAGCTCATTTTGAAGTTAATCCAAGAGACTTGGGTAATGAACTTTTTTAGTTGGATATCTATATTATTTATTTTTCTAACTCTTGCCTGACTGTCTGAGGTTCAAAAATTCAACTCGTATGTTGAGCAGATCTATTGAAACATGACAAGGTCCTCAGCAAGAAGCCCCCTGCTCCTCACCTACGTGATGTTCCCGACTACCTATTGGACCCGAAAACACAAGAAGCCAGAAAATTTGTCAAGCTTGCTAGGGCTGCAATGGGAAATACCAAATCTGCTCGCCACGGTGGGTCAAAGAAAAAATTCAAAAAAAGTGGAGACCCACTGAAGACATTCTCTGCTGAGGTATTGTTTATTTTTTATTTTTTTAGTTTATTCCAAAGATTATACCTAGCTTATGCCAATTTTCACACGAGTGATGTCGGAGTGCTTTCCAAGAAGTCAAGGATTAGGTATGGCAACTAATCAGGATTAACCAGCTAATGGAATTTCAATTCATTTGGTCTCAGGCACCAAAGAGATCTCGCAATGGTGGGGCAAAGAGAGAGGACAAAGGTGGTGATGACCGCCATAAACGCAAGAAGAAAAAATCTGTTTGAGTTTTATATTTGAGCTGTAAATCCTTATAACCTTGAGGTCAGTTTTGTAGTTGTCAAAGTTCGCGAATAATTAATTATAATTCTGTTGAGTCTGGCTCTTAGCAATTTCAATGGTGTCTACTGATTCTTTTACTCTTCAGTACCCAAAGCTCGTATAAATGGGATCATGCATGATTCCAGGCTTTTGCTTTTGCTCATAAACAATGCTGCTACTCCTTTTTAGGTATAGCTAAATAAATCGAATCCAGATCTGTGGTATAAGATGGAGTTTAATTTACTTACTCTGTTCTTGGGCTCTAAACAGAGTTGCCTTCATGGTAAACACAAATAGGGTTGAAAAATGTTACGTATACTTACAATTTTATTTATATAATTATATGATGTGTCAATTATTAAAATTTGTAAATATTTCAAAATTTTAATATTCAAATCCAAATTAAAAAACTAAACAATAATAAAATAGAACTGTCACTCAGTACATATAATATTGTTCGTAAAATTGTATATACATATATTACTACTTGTGTGATTTGACGTCTACATTAGTGGGGGGAAAAAGATGGAGGATTTTATTATCTTATTTATTTTGAGTAATGTTATATACAATCGTAGAGTTCGTAAGTGTCATACAATCGATTTAAAAAAAAGTGTGGTATATTATTAAAAAATTATTATTTTTTTATATAGATTTGATATTTATTTATTTTTTTTAAAGTGATTATACGGCGCATGCGCACTTACGACTGCAACTATCATTTCTCAATTATTTTTGGAGCTGTTCTTTGATCTGGTATACGGTTGAGGGCAAAGTTTGCAGTACAAAAACGAAAGAAAATTAATCCGACCTGCCGGATTCGAACCAGCGACCTAAGGATTATCTGTTTGGTGTTTCCAACTACAGTCCTCCGCTCTACCAACTGAGCTAAGGTCGGTTTTGTTCTTTGCTTTCAACTTTAATTTTTCACATAATATACACATATGCAGAATTCGGTCATTTAATGCATCTCGCTTTACCATGGGAATTGATTTTCTAGATTTCAAATTAATTTCCATGATTTTAGGTTTGGGTTTTGGTTTTTATTTTTTAACATTTGGGGAATTCGTCTTTTTTTTTTCCTAATTAATAAATGGTTTTGAGTGTGGACATGATGGTCCTCAAAGCCATTCATATTCCAAGAAGATAAATGATAGTTGTAGTCATGAGTATGCAAGTGCCGTGCAATCACTTTAAAAAAATAAATAAATATGAAATTCACATAAAAATAATTAATTTTTTAATTGTAGAACTCACTCTTTTTGAAAAAAGACTATACAACGTTTGTGTATTTTACAACTGTATATAGCATTACTCATCTTAAAATTCTGAACTTTCACCTTCAAGGGGTGCAGCATCAGTTAAAAGATCTCCCATCAGGCCACCTTCAAGTGGTTTTTCTTTTTGCCTTTTTTTATTAAGAAAAATAATATTCATCATTTACAAATATAACATTAAATGATATGTAAATAAGTAGAAGAGAATAAATAATTTTCTAATTATTTAATATCAGGTTAAAAATAATGAAAAACATTATGATTAAAAAGATAATTATTAACACCCCTCTTTTTTTAAAATGATTTCAAAACCCAGAAGAATCATAGGATTGTTTTATTTGTTATGAAATTCGGGTAAAATCCCCTCTCCACTTCACCCATAATGTGTTTAATTGAGAGGATTTCAATGCCTTGACCACCACAAACAGAGAACCAAACATAGAAAAGATCTAAAGAATCAAACTAGGGTTATTTTTTAGACGTTGGGTGGCTCTATAGCCACCGCTCCCAATGAGCGGGAGTTACCGTTCGTTATATTAATATTTTTTTTACATATATTTTTGTAATACTTTTAAATATTTTTTTTAAAGAATAAAAAATCAAAATATTATTAAAAAATATTTTCTTAATCATTAAGTAAAAATAAAAAATTCTAACAAAGCCGCTAGCGATAGATCCTACTGAAAGAATAGCTTTTTCCTTTTTTAGTTATATCATAGAAGTTTCGAGATCTGAGCGTAATTGTAAGAAGGAATCGGTGTTGTTTTTTTGTTTGTTGTGATTACGACACCCAGAAAAACCTAAAAAATGAAGTTCTGGTCCTCAAGCATTCATAGATGAACGATACAAAGCATGCACGTAAACGTTCAAGACAACAACAACAGATCTTAAAAAGCATTAAACAAGGCACGCAATGTCCCCACTTCTGGTCCCCATCTTTCAACCTCAGCCCCTTCAACCCTTTATGAATGTGTTCGACGGACAGTATACGTAGTTGTCATCTCACGACAGGCATGCAAGCATGCAGATCGGTCCCTCTATATATAACAACCCCATTACGTGCGTTTGAAGAGTGAGATGAGATATAAGTTTTATGAATAATAATGAGATAGTTTGTGAATAATAGTAAGATAGTTTGAGTTGAATACGTATTTTTTTAGTTTTGAGAAAGGAGAAAAAAAAATTAAATAAAAAAAATTATAAAGTTAAAAGATTGTTAGAATATAGTTTTATAATATTATTTTTGTTTGAAAATCTGAAAAAATTGAATTGTTTTTTATTTTTTGTTTAAAAGTTTGGGAAAATTATTATGATTAGTTTGAAAATGTTTCTATTTAAACTATGTTTAGGAAGGAGATGAGATGAAATAAGAATTTTGAGATGAGATCTATTTTCAAATAGGATAATACTACTTTTCCCTCTTTATTTTACGGCTCAACTCTACCGTTTTGATTTTTATTTTTTACTTAGTAATTAAGAAAATGTTTTTTTAATAATATTATGATTTTTTTATTTATTTTAAAAATATTTAAACGTGTTAAAATATACATATATGAAAAAACAAAAAAATAAAATAAAATCCTATAACTAAACCCAGCGGTGACTGTAGCAAGACTTTCAAATAAGTCCTAAGTATCAAGTTCATGACATGGGCATAGCTTCACTCAGAATTGCCCTCTCTGGCCAGGTCTTGTACCTTATGGCACATGTTTATCAAGGCTCATGGTTCTGTGGCAACCCTTAGGTACGACGGAGATATATATATTAGGGTTAATTGGTTGGAGCAGCACCCTCAAGATGAGTACCTTGATCAGGATTCAGGTGGTTCACTTGATCAATGTAAACCTCGTTAGACAAAAGTATATGTATATATATTCTAAATAAGAAATAATATTTGTAATCTTAGGGTAGGTAAACCTTACGTATTTATTTTATACAAAATTAGATAAATTTGAAACCCTCATGAAGATTTTTTTTTTTTTTTTTTAATGGTGGATCTCATTTCTTTTAAAAAAGAATGCACTGGGTTTGCACATCTTAAAACTGTATCTACCATTACTTTTTTTTTTTTTTTGAATAATCAAACCTTCATCATTAAGTTAGCAAATGTTGGATACAAGGAGGGACTCCCTCCATAAAAATGCTCTCCTCAGAGAGTTTTTAATGCATCCTTAGCTAAGTAATGAACAATACAATTGGATTTTCTAGAGATATACTGGGCAGACCAGTAAGGCAAACTCTTGATTTCAGATTTAATGTCTTGAATGATTAGTCCTACTCTGCTCCAATCCGTTGTCTCTTTGTTGAGATTATTAACCACATTGAGAGCATTCCCTTCATCAATAATCATGAAATTCCTAATTGTTTGTAAAAAAGGACTGCTCTGAGAGTAGCAACTGCCTTTGCAAGTTTAGCATCGGGGAACAAACTCCTTGAGGATCTCAGAGTTGCTATTACACGCTCCTCCCAGTTTCTGACCACCACACCTACCCCCATTCTACAGCTTACTCGATCAACAAAGGCATCCCAATTGGCCTTGTAGACATTCATAGGAGAGGGCCTCCAGGTTTCTGTCCCAATTGAGCTTATAGGTTCCACATCAGTTTGTTTATTGTCATTGGCCTCTTTAAATTCCTTAGACATTTGTAAAGCTGATTGAGCCACCCTTGAAGGGTTCTCAAATTTCTCTTCAAACACAAGAACATTTCTTCTCTTCCACACATGGTAGGTTGTGCAAGCAAATAATTCTATGTCATCCTCACTGAGAGTTAATAACACATGCTCCACTACCTCTTTGAATGATCTAAAGCTGACCTTCACTTTCTGAAGTCTCCTAGAACAAACAGCCTATACATCCTGCACTGAAGAACACGACCATAAGGCATGCAAGACAAATTCTAGCTCCAAGCTACAAACAGGGCATATTGAGTCTTCCTTGATTTTCCTCTTCCTGAGGTTGAGGTTAGTTGGTAGGGATTCATGGCTAACCCTCCATAGAAACAACCTGATAGCATTTGGGGTCTTTAATTTCCAGATTTTGGACCAGACGTCCTTTTGATTGGATTGAGTTGAAGTTTGACCCACTGAATTATGTGTCATTGTGCCCATTAAATGGTAGGCACTCTTGATAGTAAATAGTCCATCTTTAGTACACCTCCAAATAAGCTTATTTGGACTACCACTCCAACTGATAGGTATCTTACAAATGTTAATTATGTCTTCTTCTGTGAACATATTCTTCAAAACCGTCATGTTCTAGGGAGCTTGAAAATACTCATGCAGTATGTAGGAATAGTTTGCACTATCGATTTTAAGAGTACTTCTTTTCCAGCATTTGAAATGAATTTAACTTTCCAATTCTGTATACGGTTTCTTATAGAGTCCAGAATAGGTCTGAAGGAGGCTAGCTTGTTCCTTCCCACATATGAGGGCAGACCAACGTACTTCTCAAAAACTTTAGCTTCCATCATCTTAGAAGTCAATAGAATGGCCTTTTTAGCCTCAGCTGATGTGTTCTTGCTGAAAAAAATTACTGATTTCTCAATGTTCAGTCTTTGGCCAGAAGCTTCCTCATAAGTCTTGAGTATTCTGAACAATCTACTCTACTCAAGAGCATTAGTTTTATAGAAAAGCAAGCTATCATCTGCGAAGAAGAGATGGTTGACCATCAAAGATCCTCTTGCAAATGGAAAACTAGATATATGGCACTTTCTCTCAGCTGTATCCAACATCTTCCCAAGGACTTCAGTACACTGGATGAAAAGGTAAGGAGAAAGAGGGTCCCCTTGCCTTAGTCCTCTAGATGGTAGAAAGTGCTGCTGAGGAATCCCATTGAATAACAAAGAGTATTTCACTGAAGAGACACACTGCATTACCAAATCTATCCACCCCTTATCAAAGCCCATCTTAAGTAACACAGCTTCCAAGAAAGGCCACTCTATTCTATCATATGTTTTGCTCATGTCCAATTTCATTGCCATGTACTCTTCCTTCTTGCTCTTCATTCTATGTTTCATTGAGTGCATTGCTTCATATAATTCTATTAGCTAGTACTTTGGAGAATACTTTATAAACCACATTGCAGAGACTTGTTGGTCTATATTCAGTCACTAGGGTGGGCCTCCTCTTTTTTGGAATCAGAACAATAAAGGTTTCATTGATCTCATGTAGTCCTCTCATGGAGTTGAATATCTCTTTAACAGCCTCTACCACACCATCACCAACTACTTCCCAGTGGTCCTGATAAAAACCAGCAGAGAATCCATCAGGTCCTAGAGAGCTCAGTGGATCCATTTCAAACAAAGCACATTTTACCTCTTCATAAGAACAAGCCTTTGTTAACTAGGCATTCATCTCAAGTGTTACTACAAGATCTAAGTCCACCAGAGCCGCCTTAATACCCTTTCGGGTTAGAGGTTACAAACAGTTTTTGGTAATACCTTTGAAAAGTTTCACTGACTTCTGAAATGTTATTAACATTCTCACTTCTTTCATTAGTCTTATTTCTTTGAGAGGCACATTTATGGAAGTAACTTGTATTTTTTATCTCCCTCCTTGAACCACAACTGTTTTGCCCTCTGCCTCCACTTAATTTCCTCATTAGTTAAAAGCTGATTAACTTCACCTTGAAGTCCCTTGATGGTGTCATTAAAATCACCTTGGTTAAGTCTCTGCAGCTCTTGGATCATATCACTCCTCTGTCTAATTAAAAGTATCTGCTTACCATTCAAGGCTTTTGACCAGATTTTCAATGACTGTTTGCAACTGTCCAGGCCATATTGGAGATTTCTCAGTGGTTGATCCCCTCTACAGGAAACTTGCCAGGACCTTTTGATTAAATCTTTGCACTCCTACTTCGATGACCAGAAAGCTTCATACCTAAACAATCTGGTCTTTCTATTAACTCCAGCTTCCTCATTGTCACGTGTGATCAACAAAGGGGAATGGTCAGAATTGAAGGCAGATGATACTGAGACCTTGCAATTACTGAACTGTAATGGCGATACCCCATTTCCCATAACTCTATCCAATCTTTCTTTGGTAAAACCTCTCCCCTCCTTGTTATTACTCCATGTATACTTTGAACCTATGTAACCCAGGTCACTCAAGTCATAGTCATCTAGAGCTATCCTGAAACATTCCATTTGAGAAAAATGTCTAGTGGCTGACCCAAACTTCTCATTATTACTCAAGATTTCATTGAAGTCTCCCATACATAACCAAGCCATTGAAGGCTTAGGTTTAAGCATTTTGAGGAGTCTCCAACTAGCTTTCCTCTTTTCTGTGGCAGGGTTTCCATAGAACCCAGAAAGTCTCCAAGGTTGGCCTCCAATCTCGAGTATAATTGTCATTGAGATATGACTATTTGAGTAAGAATGTAATTAAGCATTTAGCTCAGTTTTCCAAAGCATAGCAAGGCCTCCACTCTTGCCTATACTATCAACCACAAAGCTTTGTTTCAATCCCAACTTGTTTCTCACTTTCTCTATTTTACATCTGTTACTCTCAGTTTCTGATAGGAAGATAACAGATGAGGCTCTTTCCTTCACCAATAAGTGAAGTTCGTTAACTGTCCGAGGGTTCCTAAGCACTCGGCAGTTCCAGCATAGGAGTTTCATGGGGATTGGCAGTGCTGCATAGCAGCCATTGCCTTGAACACACACTCACCTCCTTCCTCAGCAAAGTTCCTTTTGACAAGTGATGAGCCACTTGATTAGCAAGTATTTTTACATGAGAAAAAGACCAAGATATTTAGATATATAAGTAGAGAAGTGTTACAGTCATAAAAAAATTACATAAAAATAAACTCATAAACTGATGTAGTTTCATATAATTTGTTAAATCTATTTTATAATAAAAGTAACTTTATAATTTGACGTACCACAACAAATCACGTTAATCTGTGAATTTACTTTTATTACCAAAATATTTCTCATAAAACAAACTTGACAAATTATAGTACATCTTTAAAATTCTGAACTTTCACCTTCAAGGCGGGCAGCATCAGTTGAAAGATCTCCCATCAGGCCACCTTCAAGTGGTTTTTCTTTTCGCCTATTTTTATTAAGAAAAATAATATTCATCATTTACAAATATAACATTAAATGATATGTAAATAAGTATAAGAGAATAAATAATTTTCTAATTATTTAATACCAGGTTAAAAATAATAAAAAATATTATGAATAAAAGGATAATTATTAACAGTACCCCTCTTTTATTAAAATGATTTCAAAACCCAGAAGAATCACAGGATTGTTTTATTTGTTATGAAATTCGGGTAAAATTCCCTCTACACTTCACCCACAATGTGTTTAATTGAGTGGATTTCAATGCCCTGATCACCACAAACAGAGAACCAAACATAAAAAAGATCTAAAGAATCAAACTCAACAAATGGTTATTTTCTAGTTGGGTGGCACTACAGCCACCGCTCTCAGCTTCCTCTAGTAGCTACCGTTAGTTATATAAGTATTTTTGTTTTTAACTTTTTTTACATATAATATTTTAACACTTTTAAATATATTTTTTTAAAAAAATAAATAAATAATTCCAACGAGAGTCACGGGCAGTAGCTGTAGCTCCACGGGATGATATCCTCGAAGTTTCATAATTGTAGGAAGGAATCGGTGCTGTTTTGTTGTTTGTTGTGATTACGACACCCAAAAACACCTAAAAATAGAAGTCTGGTCCTCAAGCATTCATAGAAGTTTAGAACGATACAAAGCGGGCAACTACACGTACAAGAAAACAACAACAGATCACATCTTTCAACCTCAGCCCCTCCAACCCTTTATGAATGTCATCTCACCACCGGCATGCATGCAGCTTACGGCACATGTTTATGCGTGGCTCAAGGTTCTCTGGCAACACTTAGCAGCCAAGACAAAGAGAACGCGCTAAGTTTGCAATTGTATATATTATTACTCTTAAATTATAAATTTGAGATGAGAAATTATTTGGGACTCAATTGAAAAATTATTTTTTTAATGGTAGATTTCTTTTTTTTTAAAAAAAAAAAAGAGTAGTGCGTGTGATTTGCACACTCTTAGCCGACTGTATCTAACCTTACTCATTTGAGATATTTTACATATAAATTTGGTTATTTATAGCTCCTTCATATATTGTGTGGGATTTATTATATATAATTGTTAAAAAAAATCAAAATATATGTATCAATAATTTTTATATTAATTAATGAAATGTTTTTACATAATTAATTTGTAATTGGATATCATGCGTCTATAAATTAAAGAAATTGCAAATAATTTTTTGTTTTAAATAGACAACATGAACAATATGAATTAACAAGATTGGCCTGAAGCAAACGAAAAAAAGCAATATATATATATATATATATATATATATATATATATATATATAATTAGCCGGAGAAAAAAAAAAGTCTCCAGATTATACAAACTAGGCTGCCCGCTGCTGGCCGGAATAATTTAACTCACTCGCATTTAAGATCATTGGCCGGACAGCTATCCCAACTTTACAAGTTTACGAGAAATTTTACAGTTGTAGGTTGCGCAAATTGGGTAATTTTTTTTTTAAATAATTATGAAATTTATATAAAATAAATTAATTTTTTAATAATAGATCACACTATTTTTTAAAACGATTATGTAATACTTACATACTTTACAATTGTTTATAATATTACTCTTGTGATATATAGTTGATGGCAACGACAACCGTGCATTAATGCTGGATTACTATTGTTTAAAATTGTTGTTTTTAAGATTTTAGGACTTCAACTTTTTTAGATATAAATATAAACTAATTAAATGGTATTTATCACTGTTTAAGGCTTTGCTACTTACATGCATGATAGCCACACTTTTCGCTTTGCTACGTGAATTATTCATTTTTTTTTTTTTATGTTATAATGAGATAATAATTTATTTTAGAAAAGGAATTCTATCGAGCTATGGCATAATTCTCAATTTCTAAAATGAAGGTCTGGAGTTCGAAACTACCTCTTATAATATATATATATATATATATATATATAAAGCTATTTTTTGCAATAAATATTTAACAACCCACTAAAAGGCAAGATCTTAATTATCGGGTATAGCAAGCTCATTTAGTAAACCAAACTAGCCTTATTGTTCCCTAGTTATATAGAGTCAGTCCATGTCTTATAAATACATACTTTTTGGGGTCAATATTAAAGACCTGAATTAGAGGGAATTTACCTCAAAGACAACCCTTTATTCCTCCTACTTAAAACTTATTTAATGAGTTTGAAGAAAGAAACTCAAGAGAAAGGGCAAAAAGACAATAACCAATTCCAAGGTCCTTATGAGGCATTCAGCCTCTTCTTACCCACCACAATGCCACCAGAATCCCAAGTTAACAGTTGCTCCTATAAATCCACCCATTCACATGCACATTTACATGCACAGACACAACCATATCTTCTTCACCATCGCTGCGTTGTAATCTCTCTCTATAAAGCCTCGTTGCCTCCTAAATTCTCACTTGTTCTACACCATAAATTCTCACCACCCACATCCATATTACTTGGAAGAACCAGAACAAGAGCAGGTATTGCGAGCAGGGTAGAGGGTGAAACGGAGGATTTGATCCAACCCATTTGTTCTTCCTCTTTTTCTTCATCTGGGTCTCATTGTTTCATCCCGCTGAAGACAATGATGGCTATCGACCAGCACATGCTCTGGGCCTTCTTTGCCTCCCTGTTCGGCTTCGTTCTTCTCTACTCTCTCGGTCGTTGGAATTGTAGCAATGCCAACAAGAAACGGCTCAAGAAGAAGAGCTTTCCGGAAGAATGCGCGAAACAGAGCTTTGGCGATGGAGAATCTCGCCCATTGGAGGGCTCCGGCACTGACGTTATCATCGTCGGCGCCGGTGTAGCGGGTGCCGCCCTCGCTTACACCCTCGGCAAGGTAATTGTTTTTTTTTCTCAAGACAATAAAGAACTTCTAAAATTTGAAAATTCTCGACTTGAATTCTTTTTGCATGGGTATGAAAATTGGTGGGTGTTTTGAAATTTCCGGTATTATGAAACCAGAGAATTCTGGATAGCATATATATAGGCACTGATCAAATTCAGGAATCTGGCATCAAGGCTTGAAAATAATTTTTTTTAATTAATTTTCGCATACTCTTATTTTATTGGGAATCTGGGTCGGTGAATATGTGTGGAAGTAAATTACACAAGTGCAATGATAATAGAAAATTGTATTAAATAGTTTAATCAATAGGAATTGACTGAATGCATAGTGTTTCAAGGGAGGTGACAGCCACCTCACAAGTGATTTAAGATTTACCAGTATTGGAGTTTTATCGCATGTTGCAGCATCTAATTATTAATGATTTCCCGTGATTTACTAGACATAATAGATGTAAACCGTGTTACGAAGTTCTTGTGTTTAAAGTTGCCTACTTTACCTGCAATATCACCCCTCAACAACCACTTACCTTGACATTGTTGATTTATTTCCTTTTACAAGTGGAATCTAAATTTTTTTGCGACTAATTGCAGGACGGAAGACGGGTTCATGTGATTGAAAGAGACTTGACAGAGCCAGACCGAATTGTCGGTGAACTTCTGCAGCCTGGGGGATACCTAAAACTAATTGAATTAGGCCTTGAAGGTATGCTTGGAAGTTCACATCGTTATTGTAATTTCCTGTATCCTTCAAGTACAATAAAACCTTTTTAAGGATGACTGCAAACATGGTTGTGAACTGACTCTTGTTCCAAGGAGAATTTGTTGGCGTTGGTATAATGATTACTTAATATTGATTTTGTTGTGTATTGGTGACACAATTGTGCTTGGATATCAGATTGCGTCGAGGAAATTGATGCTCAGCGAGTGGTTGGATATGCTCTCTTCAAGGATGGGAAAAATGCTAGACTGTCTTACCCTTTGGAAAAGTTTCATTCAGATGTGGCTGGAAGGAGCTTCCACAACGGGCGTTTTATACAAAGGATGAGAGAAAAAGCTACCACTCTTCCCAAGTATGATCTCTTGCTGCTTACTTTCAACTTAGCGTAGTAAATTTTTATGCCATCCTTGCTCCATGAATCTCCTACACTGTAGCTTGTTAAAATATTGCTTTGTCCTGGATTCCTGGTGCACATTCCACTTTTCTTGAATTTGGTCTTCAAGGTTTGCGCTGTACTAAGCACATAGTTACGTCCATGTTCAGTGTGCAATTGGAACAAGGTACAGTTACATCCCTGCTTGAAGGAAATGGGACCATTAAGGGGGTTCAGTACAAAACGAAGGATGGCCAAGAACATAAAGCTTATGCTCCTCTTACAATTGTGTGTGATGGTTGCTTCTCAAATCTGCGCCGCTCTCTTTGTTACCCTAAGGTGAAGTTACCATCTTGGAACTATCTGATAGTTACAGTTTGCCTGATGCAGTTAGAGTTGAGTTGGGAATTGTTCATTGATCATATTTGGACGGTTATAATATATTTTATCATAATCCAGGGTCTAGAGAAATTTTTTTTTTTGAATACACATTTACTTTTTTGCAGTTGGGCATATGCATTCTTGCTCCATTCTATATTGAGACTGACTTGTGGAGAACTAATATTTTTCAACAGGTAGACGTGCCATCTTGTTTTGTGGGTTTAGTCTTGGAGAACTGTAAACTTCCATTTGCAAATCATGGACATGTCATTTTAGCCGACCCTTCACCCATCTTGTTTTATCCAATCAGTAGTACTGAGGTTCGCTGTTTGGTTGATGTACCTGGTCAGAAATTACCTTCTGTTGCTAATGGCGAAATGGCCAACTATTTGAAAACGGTGGTGGCTCCACAGGTATCTAATTATTATTTATTTATTTATTTTTTATTTTTATGTAAATGATCTTTGATTTTGAAGTCCACGACTCAATTCCAATGGCAGTACTACTATTACTGTATTCAGTATTTTTCATCCTTGTTTTGCATTGGCTTCAACAAGAACATCTGTTCCTGCACCTTGGATTAATGTAGAGAATTTCAATTACAGATTCCAGCTGAGCTTAAGGAGGCCTTCATATCTGCAGTTGATAAAGGAAATATTAGAACCATGCCAAATAGAAGCATGCCAGCGGATCCACTTCCTACTCCCGGAGCTCTTCTAATGGGTGATGCTTTCAACATGCGGCATCCTCTAACTGGTGGTGGGATGACTGTGGCACTTTCTGATATTGTCATACTCCGAGATCTTCTTAAGCCACTGCGTGACCTGAATGATGCACCTTCATTGTCCAAGTATCTTGAATCCTTTTACACCTTGCGAAAGGTAAACTCTCTAGAACAAAAAGTGTATTGCTGCATGTATTGCTTATTCATGTGGTGCTAATAGAATTGGATGGCAAAGTGTTCTTTCCCTTGTTTCTGAATTGCTTTGTTATATGATGATGTTTGAAAAGTCAAGGATCCTTTTTTTTTTTTTTGGTAGAAGTCAAGGAACCTTTTAATGTCCAAGGGATGTTAATTCACACTAACATTGTTGTATGATATGGTTTGTCATTATAGCCGGTGGCGTCTACAATAAATACTCTGGCTGGTGCCCTCTACAAGGTGTTTTCTTCTTCACCTGATCAGGCAAGGAAGGAGATGCGCCAAGCATGTTTTGACTATTTAAGCCTTGGAGGCATATTTTCAACAGGACCGGTAGCTTTACTCTCTGGTCTAAACCCGCGTCCATTAAATTTAGTTCTTCATTTCTTTGCGGTTGCAGTATATGGTGTTGGTCGTCTGCTACTACCATTTCCTTCACCCAAAGGCATGTGGATTGGAGCTAGGTTGATTTCGGTGCGTATTCCACATCAATTTTTGTTTCTTTTTTTTTTTGTTTGTAGAATGCCAAGTCCAAATAGTTATTCTATCCTTTTTTCTTTTTGTTTTTACATCTATAGGCATGAATTAATAATCTCATCTGTATAAATAAATATCCCCTACAAAGCCTATTGAACAATTTTTGTACCTTTCAGAGTGCATCCAGTATAATATTTCCCATCATCAAGGCAGAAGGAGTGAGACAGATGTTCTTCCCTGCAACCGTTTCAGCATACTATAGAGCTCCTCCTATCAAGCAAGACATCCAAAAGGATATGGCAGAGATCAAGTAGCTGAGGCTTTGTAGCAGTCGAGTAAAAACAGAGAGTCATCAGAAGCAAGCAAATATATGTATACAAACAAAAGGGGGTTGGTAGGGGGAATTGATGGAATTTAATGTATCTTGATACTTCCACTAGAGGGCATGGCATAACTGTTTACGCATTGAGACCGCTATAAACTGCAGTAACTATATGAACAATCATTCTGTTAGAACTCAAAATTATGCATTTGCTCTTTAACTTATAGAAAATCTGAAGAAACTCCTTTTAAAGAAAAAAGTAATTTTCGCCAGACAATCTGGATAACTATGTTATGGGCTTACTTCCCAATCCAAACTCTCGCCTTTTTTCGTTGGTAATTATCGTCAACTATGTGTGTGAGGACTGTGGAGCAGCTCCTAGATTATCTTGATGTGTTGCTACTAAGCCTCACTAATAAGAATGGGACCAACCAACTAGGCCTTGGAATCTTGGATTTCAGAAAAAAGTAATTGTGTGAATTATGTTCCCGGTGATTATGAGGTGATTATGGGACCAACCTTCGTGAACCTGATGCAAGCCAAAATCCAAGTTGGCCAAAGAACAGCCACTAGCAGAGATATGAAGAAAATTATACCAGCTTTGGTTTGGGGAAGCCATGCATATCTCTTGTTCTGTGCGGCTTATGATAACCACACGGTCTGCACAAGTAGTGGTTGAGGTTTAAGTTGGTTCAATATTCCATCAACTTTTTGTTTAAATAGATGTTTAAAAGAAGATGAAACCGAAGCATGGGGTGTGGAACCATATGACACAGAGGATGCTGATTGAAACTGCAAGAATCTTGTGCGCAAAGGCATTGTACGTGTGGCTGATATCAAGTACCCTCTGCCCTATAAAGCAATTCTCTTGTTATAGTGTCAGCCACTTCGGATTACCTGTCCCCAAAATAACTGAACAAGACTCTTCCTGAATTTGCAAGGATATCTGCCTGATGGTCTTGTTATTTTTACAGGTACTTTTTGTTTTGTTTTGTTGAGAAAATGTATGTAACCTCATAAAATATCATTACATATTATCGCAACATATTCGAATGTTATTGTATCATGGGTCTTTTTGTAAATTGGTGTTTTGACGTAATTGCATTCCAGCTACATCAGTTTTGGCAAGCTCTTATGCATCTCCATTATAACCATCTAAGGAGATGTTTAGTAATGACAATCTCCTATCTTTCTACTTCCCTCTAATTTGCATCTTGGCACACACCATCTATGAGAGGACCCTATTATTGAGTATTATGGAGTCTGGTTCACACCGCTTGAGCAGAGCATCTAGCCGCTCGAGCGAATACAAGTCAGAGAGTTTCACTCAAAGACAGCTCGACAGACCGCTCGAGCAAAGACAAGTCAAAGAGAGTTTGCTCGACACCGCTCGACACACAGCTCGAGCAGAGGAAAGTTAGAGAGCTTCGCTTGAAGAGCCACTTGATACATGGCTCGAGCGATTGCGAGAAACAGGTTCGCTCGATGCAGGCTCGACACGCCATTCAAGCGAAAATCACAATTTCTGCTTTATTTAGGGTTTCCGCCGCACAACATATATATATATATGTTTTGCTCTTGGCTTGTGACTGTTCTAGAGTGAACAGTAGCCGTCCCATACTATTGTATTGTGATTTCTCAAGAAATAAAAATTCTCTGTAGCTCCCGTGGACGTAAGCAATTTGCCGAACCACATAAATATTGTGTCGTGTGTGATTGCTTGTTTTTCCTATGTTTGATTTTACTTTATTGTCATTATTTTTCACAACAATTGGTATTAAGAGCCAAGGTTCGGGTCTGAGGAAAAACGATGGCTGAAGAGGAAGTGAAGGTATCGGGGATCGAGAAGTTTGATGGCACGGATTATAGATACTGGAGGATGCAAATAGAGGATTACCTCTATGGGAAGAGACTTCATCTTCCATTGTTGGGGAAGAAGTCGGATAGTATGTTAGTTGCTAATTGGACACTGTTGGATCTACAGGTTCTGGGGGTTATTCGGCTAACCCTGTCGAGATCTATTGCACACAACGTCATCAAGGAGAAGACGACTGCGGATCTCATAGCAGCTTTGTCAGGTATGTATGGAAAGCCGTCAGCGAATAACAAGGTACATTTGATGAAAAAGTTATTCAATTTGAAGATGGCAGATGATACATCTGCTGCACAACATCTGAATGATTTTAATACTATCACAAATCAATTGTTGTCTGTTGAAATTGAATTCGATGATGAGATATGTGCACTAATACTATTGGCATTACTGCTAAATAGTTGAAAAGCCATGAGAATGGCTGTCAGTAATTCTGCTGGTAAGTCAAAGTTGAAATATGATGATATCCATCCGTGATTTGATTTTGGCTGAAGAGGTGTGCAGGAGAGATTTAGGCGAGATCTCGGGTTCGAGTTCAACATTAAATGTTGACTCTTAGGGGAGAGCACAAGACAGGAACTCAAACAGAAGCAGATCAAAATAAAAAAACAGGGGCAAGAGCAAGTCAAAGCCTGGTCAGCAGGCAACTTGTTGGAATTGTGGCAAAGCTAGCCACATTAAGAAGAATTGCAGAAATCCCAAGAAGACTGAGAATGATAGTGTTAATGTAATAATTGAAGAAGTATAAGATGCATTATTACTTGCAGTTCATAGTCCAGTTGATGACTGGATACTTGATTCAGGGGCTTCCTTCCATACATCTTCCCATCGAGAGATAATGTAGAACTATGTTGCAGGTAACTTTGGAAATGTGTATTTGGCTGATGGAGAGGCTTTGGATGTAGTAAGGATGTGAGACTTTGATATTGCACTCCCTAACAAGAACAAATGGACCTTGTAGAAGGTTAGACACATTCTTGAGTGGAAGAAGAATCTCATTTCTGATGGGCAGCTTGATGATTGTAGCCATTCAGTGGTATTTTCAGATGGCACCTGGAAGGTCACCAAAGGGGCGTTGGTACTGGCTCAAGATAAGAAAACTGGTACACTTTATATGACTACTGGTTTGAATAACACTATTGCTACTACCGTTACAGAGAGCATAGTAGATTTGTGGCATTGCAGGCTTGGCCATATGAGTCAGAAGGGCATGAAAGAACTTCTATCTAAAAGCAAGCTACCAAAACTGAAGTCAGTTGATCTCAGTATGTGTGAGAGTTGCATTATGGGGAAACAGAAGAAGGTCAGTTTCTTAAAGAGTGGCAGAACACTGAAGAAAGGGAAATTGGATCTTGTGCACACTGATGTGTGGGGACCTTCTCCAGTGGCATCTCTTGGAGGTTCTCGTTACTACGTCACATTTATTGATGATCATAGCAGGAAGGTATGAGTCTATTTTTTGAAGCATAAATCTGATGTATTTAATGTGTTCAAAATTTGGAAGGCCATGGTTGAGACAGAGACAGCCTTGAAGTTGAAATACTTGAGGTCTGATAATGGTGGTGAGTACATTGATGGTGTGTTCAAGGAGTATTGTGCAACTCAGGGTATCAGAATGGAGAAGACCATTCCTGGGACACCACAGCAAAATGGAGTTGTTGAACGCATGAACAGAACCATAAATGAGCGTGCTAGAAGCATGAGGCTGCACACTGGGCTACCACCTACTTTCTGTGCAGATGCAGTTAGCACTGCAGTATACTTGATAAACAGAGGGCCATAAGTTCCGCTGGATTGTGGACTGCTTGAGGAGGCTTGGAGCGGGAAGGAGATCAAATTTTCTCATCTTAAAACTTTTGGTTGTATTTCTTATGTTCTTATTGATTCTAATGCTCATAGTAAACTTAAGGCTAAGTCAAGGAAATGTTATTTCATTGGTTATGGAGACGAGGCATTTGGCTATCACTTCTGGGATGATCAGGGTCGGATGATTATAAGAAGCAGTAATGTGATTTTCAATGAGAAGATTGTGTACAAGGACAAGTCTAGCACAATTGTTAAAGTAGCTCCTCAGGAGTCTGAGTTTGTGAGTTTGGATGACCTATTAGAGGCCACAGTGCAGTGTAGAGAAATGAGTGACGGGGATAGTGGGTCCAGTACACCCATTCCTATTATTCCACAGTCAGATCCAGAGCCGTCCACTCCTACAGCTGCAGTTTGTAGGTCAGTTAGGACTATTTGTCCTCCACATCGTTTCTCACCTACTTTGAATTATATTCTGTTGACAGATGGTGGAGAACCGCAGAGTTACCAAGAAATCTTGCAAGATGAAAATTTTAATAAGTGGGAGTTGGCCATGAAGGATGAGATGGATTTCTTGCTAAGGAATTAGACATGGGAGTTGATAGAACTTCCATTAGGAAAGAAGGCATTGCACAACAAGTAGGTGTACCGGGTGAAAACTGAGCATGATGATATTAAGAGGTACAAGGCCAGACTTGTTGTAAAAGGCTTTCAGTAGAAACAGGGTATTGATTACTCTGAGATTTTTTCGCCTATGGTAAAGATCACAACCATCAGGTTAGTTTTAGCTATGGTTGCCACTGAAGATCTATTTCTCGAGCAGTTAGATATGAATATAGCTTTTCTTCATGGAGATCTTGAAGAAGATATCTACATGCACTAACCTGAGGGGTTTGTGGTACAGGAAAAGGAAGATTCAGTTTGCAAACTGAAGAAGAGCTTGTATGGCCTGAAACAAGCTCCTAGATAGTGGTACAAGAAATTTGACAGCTTCATGTGTAGTGCAGGGTACATCAGATGTCAGACAGATCACTACTGCTATGTCAGGTAATTTGGCAATTCTTACATTATTTTGTTACTATATGTGGATGTCATGCTTATGCAGGGGCTAATGTTGATGAAATTAATAATCTGAAGAAGCAGATATCAGAGCACTTTGCAATGAAGGGTTTGAGAGCTGCAAAGCAAATCCTTGGCATAAGAATTGTCAGAGACAGAGTCAGAGGCACATTGAGACTCTCACAGGCTGAGTATGTGAAAAAGGTACTCAGTAGGTTCAATATGGACAATGCCAAGCTAGTTGGCACACCATTGGGTAGTCACTTCAGACTCAACAAGGATCAGGCACCAAAATCAGAAGAGGAACAAGACTATATGAGTAAGGTTCTTTATGCCTCAGCTATTAGTTCACATATATATGCTATGGTTTGCACTAGACCAAATATTGTCCATGCAGTGAGAGTTGTGAGTAGATACATGAGAAACCCTGGAAAACAACATTGGAAAGCAGTGAAGTGGATTTTGAGGTATCTAAAAAGCTCTTTAGAAACGTGCTTGTGTTTCTCAGGAGAGGGCTTAAAGGTGCAGTGCTATGTTGATACTGATTTAGCTAGAGATATTGATAGTAGGAAAAGTACCACAGGGTTTGTTTACACTCTCGGTGGTACTGCAGTTTCATGGGGTTCCAATCTATATAAGACAATTTCTTTGTCTACTACAGAAGTTGAGTATATTGCAGTTTCAGAAGCTACAAAGGAGATGGTTTGGATGCAGGGCTTCTTGGAGGAATTGGGTAAAAAGAATCATAAGGGCACTCTCTACAGTAACAGTCAGAGTGCCATATTCCTTGCCAAGAACCCAGTGTTTCATTCCAGGACTAAGCACATTCAGATCATGTATCACTTTATACGAACATTGTTAGATGACAGACAGTTGCTACTTGAGAAAATTGGTGGAAGTAAAAACCCTGCTGATATGTTGACAAAGGGTGTTACACTTGAGAAACTGAAGTTGTGCACAACTTCAGTTGGTCTTCTAGCATGAAGACAGGAGTAGTGAGTTGCAGAGGTGGAGGATATCATGTTTGAGGCAGAGGGCGATACTGTGGGTGTACCAGTCTCCAAGTGGAAGAATTGTTGAGTATTGTGGAGTCTGGTTCACATCGCTTAAGCGGAGCGTCTAGCAGCTCGAGCGAATACAAATTAGCTCAAAGATAGCTCGAAAAACCGCTCGAGCAAAGGCAAGTCAAAGAGAGTTCGCTCGACATCACTCGACACACAGCTCGAGCGAAGGGAAGTCAAAGAGCTTCACTTGAAGAGTCGCTCGATACATGGCTCGTGTGATTGCGGGAAACAGGTTCACTCGATGCGGGCTCAACATGCCGCTTGAGCGAACATCACAATTTCTGCTTTGTTTAAGGCTTCCTTCGCACAACATATATATATATATATATATATATATATATATATGTTTTGCTCTTGGCTTGTGACTGTTCTAGAGTGAACAGTAGCCATCCCATACTATTATATTGTGATTCCTCAAGAAATAAAAATCCTTTGCAGCTCCCGTGGACAAAGACAATTTGCCAAACCACGTAAATATTGTGTCATGTGTGATTGCTTGTTTTTCTTGAGTTTGATTTTATTTTATTGTCATCATTTTTCACAACACCTATAGCATTAGGATTACACTTTCCTATTGCACTTGTGTACGCCTTCGAAAGGTTTCTGGATGTAATTTTCTTGGTTCTGTTATTCCTTCTGGATAATTTCATGAAAATCTATTGCTGGCAGTAATGCTTGATCCCAACATTCCTAATGTTTTTGTGTATGTAAGCTTGATCTTTTCAGATTTGTGATAACATATTATTCATGTTCATTCTTTTATTTTTGGGGTTCTCTCGTGCAACAAAGCCACAAAAGTAAAATTGTCCGTTTCTCATATAAAACCTTTTCCGTGGTCTGCGGTGGGTGATTAGCTTTTGTACAACAGATGTTAACGACATTACCTGATGTTCTGTAACTTTGTTCCAAACATTGTATACAGACGTGTTACCGAACAAATTCTACTGGTTATAAACGTATAACTTGTGATCTGCAGTAGGTAAAGTCAAAGAAAGAATGGAAATTCTACATTTTCGTTGGTTCAAGAGTGAAAATAATGTGTATTAACGCAAAATCTCAAGAGACTACTTAGCAATTTTGGTGAGTTTTGGTATTTTGGTCGGTGAATCGGTTAGTCGATAACCTTATTATGCCTTGGCCGATACAGCATGGGGGTGCCTGTTCTTCTGTTGTAAAAGCAAATTTCGGTTCCCTCATTCTAACCGATAAAATCTATTACTACCAATAATCCCCACAAGAGCATTGTCCTTCCTTAAAGCAGTGAAACCTGCGAGAATCTCTAACAGTAATTTCCCTACCGGAAATGGCAGAGATTACTTTAATTGCATTGTGGCAATCCCCACAAATCCTTAGGTTCTTCACCACAAGTATTGGCTCCCCATCTTTAGTAGAGATCAGCCCAAATGCAACTGCTAGCTTCTCACTGTGATGCCCTAACCTAATCTCCTCTCCCTGCACCGTTTCATCATTTTTTACCAAAGCCCATCTCACATCTGGCACATACCCTGCTCGCTTCATCTTCCACGACATCTCCTCCAAGTATTCATGAATTTCCTTAATCATTGGGTGTGAACTATCTTCAGCCACAAACACATGTATCCTCTTATTCACCTCTATCCAACTACAACCTGGTTTCTTCTTCACACCTCTATCTCGCATAAGCTTTCGAATTGTTGCTACCTCTTCCCATTTGCCAGCACTGGCATAAATATTAGCAAGCATGACATATGGAGCAGCATTTGAAGGTTCCAACTGAAGAAAGTGATTGCCAGACTTTACAGCTAGCTCCATGTTTCCATGCGTTCTACAGGCACCGAGTAATGCAGCCCAACCAATGTAGCCAGGACTAAATGGCATTGTCTCAATCAGCCTTTCAGCTTCACTCAATTTTCCAGCACGACCCAAAAGATCTATCATGCATGTATAATGTTCTGCTTCTGGTTCAATTCCGAACTTCTCCTTCATCATATTGAAATAACTCTGACCCTCCTCAACTTTCCCAGTATGTGCACACGCAGAAAGGACAGAGATGAAGGTTATGTTAGTAGGCACAATATCTGTCTCCAGCATTTGTTGAAAAAGACGTAATGATTCTGTTCCAATACCATGTTGAGCATAACCCGCAATCATTGAATTCAAAGAGACGGTATTACGATCTGGCATCCTATCAAATAGCCTCCTTGCATCTTGAAGATTCCCACATTTTGAGTACATTGCAATCAAGGCATTATTCACTGAAATTCGATTTGAAGGAATCTCAGATTTAATTGCCAGTGCATGAATCTGTTTTCCTTGAGAGGGAGATGACAAATTGGAGCATGCACTAATGACACAGACGAAACTACAATCATCAGGGCGGTAACCGACACGCTGCATCTGCCGGAAGCAGTCAAGAGCATCTTCAGAGAATTTCACATTCTGTGAAAACCCCGAAATCATTGTGTTATATAGAACCAAATCTGGGCCAGGAATCTCTTCAAATACTTTGCCACTAAGTGACATACCACCCCTGCACTTGGAATATAGATCAATCAAACCGCTACCCACATGAGAATTCTGGTGAAACCCAGTTTTTATCAACTTAGCATGAAACTGAAGCCCACCCAACAAATCCTCCACACACGTAAATGCAGTCAAAACACTCGCCAAAGTGAACATATCAACGTCAAATCCCCTTCGTTCCATTTCCTGAAACAATCCCAGCGCTTTTGATCCTTCCCTATGCTGGCCATAAGCCACGATCATTGAATTCCAAGACACCTCATCTCTAATCTCTCCCATCCCATAAAACAATTGCTTCGCCTCCTCCAGAAACCCATTTTTACTATAAAACGTTACAAGCGCATTGTTAACCGAAACATAAGAATCAAACCCACCGGACACCGCCAAAGAGTGAAATTGCCTAATCATGCCAATGTCATCACAGCAGGCCGTGATCACCCCAGACAAAGTGAAGCCATCCATGTGAAGACCCGTCTCTCTCATCTCCGTGAACACACCTAACGCGGATTCACAATCGCCGCGATCGGCATAGGCAGAAATGAGAGTGTTATAAGAGACAATGTCCGGTTGGGGGATTTGATTGAACAACTGGTGGGCAACATCAGTCTTAGATTCTTTAGCGTAGGCTGCGATGATGGCATTGAAGGAGAAAACATTGGGGTCTGGGGTGCAGTCGAAGGCGTGTCGGGCGGAGGAGAGGCGGCCAGATTTGGAGTAGAGAAGGATGAAGTGGTTGGAGAGGTAGGTGGAGGGAGGGACGAGGGACTTGACGTAGAGAGCGTGGAGGGACTTGCCAGTGAGAAGGTCTTTCTGGGCAATGCATGTTTTCAAAAGGTTACGAAAGGTTTGGAGGGAACATGACCATGAGATTTGGTTCATCTAATGCCTTACCTACAACTATCTTTACTTTAGGCAAACGCACGGCCGTATTTAAATACAAGCAACCGCGGTGAGATTTTTTTAACTCTATGTTGTTACTTCATCTATCCTCTGTTTGGCTGCTCAGACAATGTGGGAATTTTTTACTTCTGGACTTACTAGACTTTTCCGTAGTTTCTTGACCAAAACATTGGCTTTACAGTTGGCTGAAAGCATAAAGGTCCGTTGGTTTGCTAAGAAAATTGAGTGAAAATAGAAAATGATGATAGTCGGAGAGTTCTCTTAGACTCGGTACAGTTTATTTTGTCGGTGGGTTAATTATAGTACTTCTCCGTGCTTTTAGGAAGGTAACGACGTCGTTGCTCGTGCAAAGACTGGTTCTGGGAAGGCCTTTGCGTATCTCCTTCCATTGCTTCAGAAGCTGTTTACTGGTAATGGTTCAAAGAACAAGCTTGCCCCGAGTGCATTTATTCTTGTCCCAACTCGAGAACTGTGTCAACAGGTATAATTTAAGTATCTTTTGTTTGATTTTCTTGTTTTCTCGTGTTGGTTCTAAATTTTGCTTCCAGCGGGCTGCACCAGCAGGACCTCCGGATGTTCTGGTTTCCACACCTGCTTGTATACCAAAATGCTTGTCAGCTGGTCTACTTCTGTCAGCATCCCTAGGCGTTGTCAATGCCTTCTTATGTCCGCCACATCAAGGTCTGTTTCTACTGTGTACTTGTTCCACTTCACTTATTTTGGCTACTTTTGGTGT
Organism: Juglans microcarpa x Juglans regia; assembly: GCF_004785595.1. Taxonomy (NCBI): domain Eukaryota; kingdom Viridiplantae; phylum Streptophyta; class Magnoliopsida; order Fagales; family Juglandaceae; genus Juglans; species Juglans microcarpa x Juglans regia. The sequence continues at coordinate 23,638,651 of NC_054601.1, read as the reverse complement.
TTTATGAATATCAGACCATAGTGTTCTTGCTAATATCTTCCTCCCAAGCCACGATGGTGTTCCAATAAGGTCACTTTAGGATTTTGTTTATTCGTTCTTTTACCTCTTTCTCATACTTGGGCTGATGCTTATGACCTGATAAAGATACAACAATAGGCCTCAAAATCCCTTCTTCTAGCTGTTGACATTGCAGGAAATCTTTGTGGCGTTAATGTTCAGTACGATTGTTCTTAATGTCATCTCTTTTGGTATTCATTTATTTGCAGTGGTGATGTTGAGAAACTGAAGAAGCTGGTTTTACACAATCCCCTCATCTTGACTTTGCCAGAAGTGGGAAATATTAAGGATGAGATTATCCCCAAGAATGTTCAGCAATTTTGGGTAAGATTGATATGCTCATTTTGGTAATTACGAAATAATAAATCTATCCCTAAGCCAGTTGAAGTTACCAACACCACACACCGTGACATGGCAAACCCAGTCTCGTCGCCATGTCACGGTTTTACACTTCCAACCCAGATGATGGGGTTCGGCCCTTCACAGCTTGATGGGGTTCGTCCCTTCACAACTCCCTCACTTTCCTCTGTCCATAACCCACCAAAATCTTAGGAAACAACCCGCACCCACCAAGCCTTTGTCCCTTCAGAGATTTCCCTCCCCATCTCCCTCACTTCCCTTTGTCCATAACCCACCAAATTCGCATTCCCTTGGCGATTTCTTGACCCGCACCCACCAAAATCGCAGTGTTCATTTCTCAACATTTTACAGGTTCTGAACCGAAGTAGTTCCTTTCTCAACATTTTGCAGGTTCTGACCATTTTTTCTTTCTCAACATTTTGTAGGTTCTCAAAAATTGCAGGTCCCTTCGAGTAACAATGCATCTCCATCTGCACCAAATCCCCACGAACGCATCTCCATCTATGAATGCCAGGCGAATCCCCACGAACGAATCTCCAGAAATCCCTCCAACTCCAAATCTCCCCCTCCCTTTTTCGCCTACCCCTCCACCTGCGAATCCATCGAAGAAACCCTAATGCAGTTGATTCTTCTCCATCGTTTTCATCTAGTGCGCATCTTCCACTCCACGACGGTAAGGTCATTCTATGCGAATGTTCACTGCAGTAATAATGCTACTTTTACTGTATGTCTTGCTTGCTACCCAATGATGTCGAAACAATGAATTTTATGGGTAACATGTGGATGTGGTTGATTATTGAAGTATAAATTTTTTCTATGATTAACTTATTTTAATAGTAGTATTTGTTCAAAATACATTGGGGTTGGGGGACCCATATCATTCGTTGAGAGGGACTTTTGAAAAACTTGATTGGTGCTGGTCTGACCCAGCTGTTTGGTGCTACAAAAGACAGATTTGATAACTTCATGGCTTTGATAATCCTTTGTAATTTGAGTTCATTGTTGCCTTTGCCACTCCTTAGCCTCTTACCACGGGATAATCATGATGCCAACAAGGAAAGTGAAGATCTTGAGATAAAATCTAATTGAGATTTGATTGTTTACTTCATTGTCTATTAACGGTATCTTTGCCCTTGGTAAAATTGAAAATGAAATTCCGATGTTGACTCTCTATACCTATTAACAGAGAGAGAGCATCTGTACATATTACTCTCTTTTCCCCTCTACTTTACATTGAAAATGAAATTTTGATGTTGACTGCTGTTGTAGTTAGCCTCGAGAGGGGTTTTCCTTGCAGTAAGTTCATCATATTATCAAGAATGTGATCAAGTTTTCTGCTACCCCCAACATTTTCGTACTGTTTGTTTGGGCAAGCCTTGAACAATGGCTCTATATCTTAGTATAGTAACTCATTAAAGAACAGGGTATTTGATTTCCTTGGACAGAGAGAGGTGTTAGTGTCTTAACTCTTCATAGAAATAATGTACATCATAAATGAAGACTTTGGAGTGGACACAATCCAGTCTCCTAAAGCCTAAACATCTTTCTCAACTTGGCTACCCCATGCGTATGTATATGAATTCGGATATGCATTTGGATGCATTATAAATGGTGGATAGTAAACATTTCTTGGACGATAGAGAGAGACCTACAATACACAAATAAAAATATATTAACTAGTTCGAATTGAGACACCCACCTTCCTTTTATGAATGACCAATGTATCATACCTGAGTGGGTGGAATTGGTGTAGAAGGCTTGGGTGGCCTTTTATCTTCCTCTTTGTCCATCACGCTATTTCAACTGAGTTTTTAGATCGACATTACAAGGAAAAAAAATTAATCCAACATTACTTATCATAATATTGAATCGATCAAGATTGAAAGCAAAAATGAAGAACTTTAAAAGCTTTGCAAATAATATCATTTCCTGACTTCAGTCTTTGTGATATAAAGCATTGCAAAGAACTTCAAATGTTCCCAATATCTTAGTTCACAATTTCATGCTTCTCTCATCCATTTGTGGGTCCATGATAAGAAGTGGATCCTGATTCCCACCCTTCCTTCCATATGTCATGCTTACTTCTACATTTTTTTTTCTTTTTTGGTTTGGCTACCAAATACTTTCTGACTATACCTATTTGTGATATGTTGTCTTGTCTTATTGGTAACTCTCTCATGGAATGCAGAGCAAGAGAGAGCAAAAATTGAAGGGGAAACATCTCAAAGTCCCATATTCAAAACAGATCGTTTTGATGTTTTTAAATGTGTGGCATTCTGCAGGCTTCTACACTAGCAAGTAAGTATCTAGTTAAGCTTTCCTTCTTTAGTTTGATGAGAACCTAGGTTCAAACACAACTAATGCTATGTGGGTTTAAGCTTTCCTTCTGCACAGTATCTTTGTGCAGGCGTAGACCCCTTATTCTTTCACTTAAATACTTCTCAAAGTTTCAAAAAAGACTAAGTTACACAGGAAGAAACAAACACCACAACTATGATTTGTACTGACCCCAAAATAATACGAAACCAAAACTGACACCACAACATAACTCCCAAGATATTTATTGCCATTTTTGTAATTCCTTCGGATCTTTTCTTCGCCATTCCCAGTCTTACAGGAATGTTGTATTTTACAAGGTCTAGCCTCCAACTCCATAGGTTTAAAGTAGTAAAGTGGAAATGAAATCAGATCAAGGGTTTAAAGCAGTAAAATGGGAATGAATCAGAACAAGGGTTTAAACCAGTAATATGGGAATTAGATCGAGGGTCATCGTCTGAACAACATTCAAAGAATTAATAACACAAACTACTTTCAGATATAACAAGAGTATCAAACTTGAAAGCAATAAATTGTTCAAAAGGGTGACCTCAAGGGAACAACACAATGCAGACGGCAGACGGCACGTTGCACGCCGACGATGACAGATGACACCCAGACTACGGTAAAAGAGCGTCAGGAACCGAGCGGGAGGAGTAGGGGCGAGACGGAGGGAGAGAAATTCAAAATGGAGCATTTGGGGGAAAAAGTCGGATGTGGGTTTTGAGTAAAACGCATGCATTTTACTGTAGAATTAAAAAAAAAAATCCACATCGGCAGTGTGTGGTGTTGGCTACTGTAGCGGCTTAAGTGTAGAAGAACTCATTAGGAAAACTATCTTGTCTTTCCACTAATTTTTCTTTGGCCATGTACCTAAGTTCTTCTACATGGGAATCATATTATTTTGTATGAGTAATGGGCACTCCTAAGATAATCATAAGGACCTGGTAAAGGCCAAACTCCTTGGGGTCGGCTCAAGTGGTAAGGGCCTTGGTTTTGGTGGTATGCTCCCTCCAGGTCTAAGGTTTAAACTCTTGGGTGCAAACAATTTCTTAGGGCGATCAGACTAGGGAAATTTTCCGTTTGAATTACCCAAGGTGTATTTGCGGAAACTCCTTACCAAGAGTCTATGCAATCCCGGGATTAGTCAGGGCTTTGTTCCCGAACACCATGGTGCCAATAAAAAAAAAATTGTGACTTTTGATTGCACTATTGGTAGTATTGGCAAAGATGCATGTTGAAATCATCTCCACTTGTTTCTCGCCATTGTCAACATATTTTATGATTTCTCTCCACTTTCTTGCAAAGATGAGATGCTGTAATATCTCTAGATGTGCCATTTTTCAAGCAAAATAAACCTGATTGCAGGCAACTTTAGTTATTCACATCCTACTATTTCTGCATTCCTATCTCCATCTCCCGTTCGACGATGAAAACAAGTTCATATGTTTTTATATAATCTGTTTGGGTTACTTTTGTTATTGCACCTCATTTTGTGAAAGTTAAGGTGAATTGTCTGTCTAATTTTCTCTAGTAATTTTGGGTTCATTGACCTATATGGATTTGTTTCATGTTCATTAATCCACCATACATTCACACTTGTCTTTTAATCTGTTTGGATAATGAGGATCATTTTAGTAATGAGATTAATGTCTTGTTTCTTTTGTTTTCGGATTTCATGTGGTGGTCGTGATAAATTACTTCACGTCCTTGCCCTCTTGAAGTTGAAGTTGGTTCAAAAGAAAGTTTTGATTTTTACTAATACCATAGACATGGGATATAGATCAAAACTATTTCTGGAAAAGGTATGCAAACTCGTTTAGGTATACATGTTCTCCCTTTCTTTAATACTCTACGAAATACTTGATGTCTTTCTCTCTGGCAGCTGTTTATCATTCTGAAACTAAATATGGTCTTTAAGAGTGGAACATCTGACTTATAATGCATAAAATAAAGTCTTGGACCCTTGGTCAATGATGGTTTTAGACTATTTTGAATGTGATACCCATATTGAGTGATGAATATAGGTTGTGTTTGGTATCTCACATTCCTTGAGAGGGAGTAGTTCTTCTTGATCTTTATAATGATTCCAATTGGGCTCTAATTGTACAATTGATTAGTCATTTTGGAGTATACGCTCAAATGTGATTTAGGCCTTCCATTGGAGCGTTATGTCTTGTCTGTCTAGAAGGATATTGTTTTCATCATTTTTTCTGCATGAAAAAAGTATATATGTATATTGGAAGAAACTTATATTTCTTGTCCTTCAAGTAGAACTACTAATTATACAATATTTGTGTTGGTTAACATTGTATCAAACATCATAGCATTATATATTTTTGTGTTTCGCGTCCTTCCTTGTGTAACTGGCTGCAATTATTCTTTTTGCTGCAGTTTGGAGTTAAGTCTACTGTTTTAAATTCTGAGTTGCCACAGAATTGTCGTCTTCATATTCTTGAGGTCTGCTTTAGTACTGATTTATTCTGAAAGCTTGTAATGATTTTCTTTCCTAAATTTGATTTTAGTAGATTTGTTGCTTGCATTTCAATTTGAGAATGATAGTTTATATTGTTATCACTAATCAGTGATGGGTTTCAAAATTTTATTACTACTAACATGTACTCACCAATGTCACTAGCTTGTCATCAGGAATTCAATGCTGGGCTTTTCGATTATTTGATTGCAACTGATGACAGTGAAACAAAATAGAAGGAAGAAGTCGATGTGGAAGGTAATGCTGAAACAAGAAAGTCTAGAAAGCATGCCAAGCACAAACTAGAATCTGAATTTGGAGTAGTGAGGGCTATTGACTTTAAAAATGTACACACGGTAGGTGATTGCTAGTTTGCTTGTTGCATGTTGTGCCTGGAAGTTTTGTTGCTTTTTTTTTTTGTTGTTATACTTTGATTTTGGGATTTCAAACATGTGAACTTAAGGTTCTATTGCCACTCAAAAGCCAATTGAAACTATGTTTTGGCCTCTGAATGTATCATGTATTAATTCTTGTGGCAAGATGTTCTTCTCAAGAAAAGAATTTTTCTAGCGATTCAAGTTTTCAGTCTGACGGGCAGGTGAGATGTATGTATGTTTGCTATTGTGTGGCAAATTTTGAGGATTCTCTTCATTGTTAATTTTAAAGAATTGCTTACTTTGTTTGAGCACATTCTTTCATTGTCAATTCATTGTAAGTTTCAGTATGTAGTGACGCAAGGAAAGTCCAAACCATATATGAGCTTATATACCAAAAGAACTAGTCAAGGTCAAAACTGGAGTATTTGGAATCATTATAAACAGCAAGAAATTGATATGTAACAACACAGAGAATGCGCTAGTCACACCTATGCTGCACTACAAATTAGGACTGTTCATCCGGGTTCCAACCCGAGAACCTAGGTATACCCGGATCCAGACTCAGGTTTCAAACCCAGGCTGAAACTCGGGCCGGATTGATCCGAGTTTTTCAAAATATCAGAGCGAAATGCTTAGAAAAATAAACTTGTTCCCAAAAAGAAAATCTTTTGGCATATCCAAACTGAAACATTATATTCATATCATCTCATAGCATCACATCGGGACAAATACCATATTTAACCCCTATGGTAGGGTTATAAACCACTATTATACCCATGGTTGGGCCGTATACCATGTTTCACTCCTGTGGTAGGGTTATAAACCATCATTATACCCGTGGCTGGGACGTATACCTTGTTTCACCCCGTGGTAGGGTTATAAACCACCATTATACATGTGGCTGGGCCTTAACAAAAACAGAACGGAACATCATTGGAATTAGATCACATTCAGATACAGAATCAGAACTTCATGCCAAGGTTTTCAGATGACACATCATGTCAAAACTAAATATTGAATAGCTTCAGATCATTTCACATGTTCGAAATAAACAGAGACCAAAACATCTTCATTTATTCATAGCAAAAACTTTTAGATTTTCATATTCGCTCTTTTTGCATTGTTCAGAAATAGAATGCACAAAATTAGCTCATGTCTACACCAGTCATGATAGAAAATACTTTCTCTTATATAGAATTTATGCATATGTAGAACAAATATCTGAGGTCGTTTTCAGATTTCTTTTCAAAAATAAACATGCATATTTTCAAAGTCAACCTCATTTCATTTCTTTTATGCAAAACAAATATATGAACTCCGCTTACCTAGGTTTTTTAGCTTTGCAGAAATTCTCCACAACCGTACTGAACAATTGTCAATCGTCACCTATAAAATTTCATGTAACTTAAATGAATCTCCAATGAACATACAATATCATATTACACTTGAAGTACCTATTTTAATTCCTCAAAAATCTAAAATTTCTCTTAATTCCAAAATACCATCACTTCCCTACGTCCTCAATATCCACATACCCATTATACTCAGAATATTTCTAAAATTGCATAATAATATTAATAATAAATACAATTATGCCATAAAATAGATTTCTAGTTTAAAGACTCATTAAAACAAAACTGATTAAAGTAGGAGAGCAAATATTTCATTTAATAAAAGTAGACTAATTAGTTTCTCTTTAAAGGGTTCAAAATAAAAACCTTGCACTACTATGTACTTCGAAAAAAATATATATTAATACTAATAATATATTTCAAATATTTATTTAATCTGTATTTAAAAATAAACTCATAAAAAGTGAGTTTAATATATAAAACTAACATATGATCAACTTATAATTACTCTATTAAAAGCATCAGTGTACTGACTTACTACTATCAATCCATGCGTCTACGTCCAAATAAAAATATAACATGCACGTAATATAAAACTCATGATTTCAAACCGAATATACATAATCAATTCATTAAAATATAAATCCATTAATCTAAAAATCCGAAGTAATAAATCTAGAGACCTCATACTAAGGGACAAAATGGTAATAGTACATCTCATCTATTAGGTTAACCGAGACACAAAAATTTCCTTTTCAAGTAAGCACCACAAAACAGAGGACCAAGTGCAGCAGCAGCACTTACTCAAGGAAAACTAAGAGGCAGCGGCACTGTGGGGAAAGTGGCCGAGGCGGAGTTGGGTTGCGGTGGGAAGTGGCTGTCCCGACAGCGGCGCACTGAGAGAAAGAGAGCAAGATGAGAGAGAGAGAGAGAGATCAACCGTGAGGGAGAGAGAAACAGAGAGAAACTCAAGCCTACCGAGAGAGAAAAGTGCGGCGGATATGGGCTGGTGGGAGGCTTCTAGCGTCGCTTCCTGCTGTTGATTCTGGGGAGGTGGTGCAACTGGGTGGCTCAATGGCTAAGGCGAGGAGTGAGGGTGGCTTGGCAGCTCACGGTGGGCAAAACAATCACTCTGTTTCGGTGTATAAAAACAGAGCGCTTCACGTCCAAGCTTAACAGTAGCTGGTCATGGAGGTGCAGGTCAGCGTGGTGGCGGTTCTCGACGTTTCATGATGGCTTTATGGCTGGGGATAACGGCGACACCAATGCTGCACCCGCGCTCGTTGGAGATCAGGACCCGAAGGCACTGGTTGTGAAATCGTGCTTCTCCTTGGCATGACCTCGGCTGGGCTGCTTTCACACAGTGGCTAACGGGGTGTTGCCATGCATGGGTTGAGGTCGTGGGTTGAGGGGAGCTCGTGAGGGTGCAGTTTACGGTGCTTTCTGGACGGGAAGGGCTTCATTACACGGTTTGCCTGGGAGGAAAAAACAATCTTGTATTTCATGGCAGTGAGACCAACCGAGAAGGGCTTGAGCCGTGACTGGGTCGTGGGGTGGAGAGAACTTACGGAGAAAAAGAGAAGCAAGAGAGAAAGGTTGGAGGATGACTGATCATCTGGTAGTGAATCAAACAAGTGGCACCGTGGGTGAGTGAGAGTTTGAGTATGTGATGGAAAAGAAAAGGAAAAGAAAACAAACTATAGAGACGTGGGGAAAAATGGATTTGAGGTGGATGGATTTTCGGAAGCGAAGAAACTGGAGGAAAGCAAAGAAGGAGAAAAAAAAAAAAAAAAGGAACGGTCAGCAAGAAAACTGCAGTCAAGCCAGGAAGTACCAAAACGACATCGTCGTGGGCTTGGCCTCCCTTCAGGTTTGGGCTTAGGCTCTGGGTATTACATAGCATGCCCTAGTTCTCATCCCACCACATTCCAAAACAAGTTACCAGGTTTTACCACAAAACATTAGCATATCTTTGATTACTGTGATATCTGTTGTTGCACTTAGTACAACAACAATCATCAGATTTCCCAATCCAGTACCCCACCCCGCTCCTCTGCATTCCCGTTTTGTTGGTGCCCATTGGGTTTACCTTCTTTACGGGTTGACCCCAATGCAGTAACAAAATGCCCGTGCACCTGGGATTACACTATTAGTGAACAAAAATGAAATAGCTTATATTTATATATTTGTATATAACTCTATATACGGATGTGTGTGTATGATTATGCGTGTATATATATATATATATATTATATATATATATGTACATATATATCTAACGCCCCAGTTTCAGGTTCTAATTTCATGTGAACATGTAAGCGAGCGTTGTTTCATCTTTGAACAGTGCTCATTGCTTGCTAGAATTTTTCCTATTTCTGCTGATATAAGGCAGGGGTTGAACGACGGTAATGATGATTGGAATGAGATGATGTGGCAAGTTTATTTGCCTTACAGAGTTCTAATAATTATTCCTTTGCAGGTTTCTCCTGATGAGATGGAAATTTTTGAAGAAATAAAAGCTGTTTTAGGGGATGATGAAAACAAGGACTCGGACTTGATAACTCCCTTTTCTCTGCTCTTGAAGAATGCAGTGGAGTCTTTACAATACAGGGCTGAGGTTATGGCCAATTCATTTACCTTTCTCACAGAGAAGCCCTACTCTCTCTCTCTCTCTCTCTCTCTCTCTCTCTCTCTCTCTCTCTCTCTCTCTCTCTCTCTCTCTCTGTGTTATCCTGTGATTTATACAATATCAGTTTTCTAGCTTTGACATGTTGACAGTATTGAAAACGTTCTTCCAGTGTCTTTTATTGAGCACATCAGATCAAACAAGCACGGTTTTCCTGCTGTATTTTCTGTATTTTTCATTGTACTTTTGTTTTGTATAGTTACATGGATCACTTCATGTTCTCTGCCCTTTGAGGAGGAAATTTTGTCAGAAAGACTTCTTGATTCTTTTTTTTCCCCATTTCCTTATCCCACAGTTGGGGGTTAACTCCAGGGATTCACATATGAGATTAATACAAAAATGATTTGATTGTAAATGGTGACTTTTACAAGATGTTGCGAAGAGTCACGAGCTCAGGATTTGAGGAATGAAATTCCTATTTCTGAAAAGTGAGTACAAACCAAATAGCGCTTTCCTCAAGATTAGGAATTCTCTTTTCACCTAATCACTTGCTTAATAGATCTATGAATTTTAAAAAACTCAAACCTAGTCTTCTTGTGGCTTGCTTGAGGGTTGTATTTTGTTGGGGAAATCAACACAGCGGAAGGGATAAAAACGGTAATAAAAGAGTACAATCTACGCACTCAGTGACACCAAGAATTTAACGTGGTTCGGCAACTGCCTACATCCACAGAAAAGAGCTTCACTATTAAATAGTGGTACACAAAAAAATATTACAGAGGAGGAGGATCACACTCCACTCAACTCAACTCTCTTCTTTTCTCTCAGAGCTCTCCAGGCTCTCTCTCTTTTCTCTTCTTGGGTGTTGATTGAAGCTCTCGCATGGAGCTTCAATTTATAGGCGACGATTGTGTATGAATGCATTTAATTTTGCATTCATTTGCTGGACGTTGGGGCGTTGAGCGTTGGGGAGATGAGTGCTGAGCAGTCAACAATGACTGCTCAGGGCATGGACTTCAACAATTCTCCCCCTCCATGCCCACTTACTTAGATGCTATCCATCCCAGCTATGTCTCTGCATAGCTCAAGCTTCTCACTTGTAACCACCTTCGTCAGCATGTCCGCTGGATTCTCTTTCGTATGGATCTTCACAAGCTTCAATAGCTGTTGTTCCATCGCTTCACGTATCCAATGATAGCGGATATCAATATGCTTGGTGCGGGAGTGGTACATTGAATTCTTGCTCAAATCTAGAGCACTTTGACTATCACAATGTACCGTGTAGTCTTCTTGACTAACCCCTAGTTCTTGGAGAAAACGCTTCATCCACAACATTTCTTTTCCAGCTTCTGCTACAGCAATGTACTCTGCCTCAGTTGTAGATAAAGCAACACACTTTTGCAATTTGGACTGCCAAGAGACAGCTCCTCCTGCAAAAGTGAAGAGAAATCCCGAAGTAGATTTCCTGCTATCCAGATCTCCTGCCATATCTGAATCTGTATAGCCTTCCAAAACTGGTTTAGCTCCCCCAAAACACAAGCACATCTTAGATGTACCTTTTAGGTACCTGAGAATCCACTTGACTGCTTCCCAATGATCCTTTCCTGGATTTGAAAGGAATCTGCTCACCATGCCTACAGCATGAGCAATATCTGGTCTGGTACAAACCATTGCATACATCAGGCTTCCTACTGCTGAAGAGTAGGGGATTACTTCCATTTCTTCAATCTCTTTCTTTGAAGAAGGACACGAGTTCTTGCTCAACTTGAAGTGGTTAGCAAGTGGAGTATTGACTGGCTTAGCATCTCCCATGTTGAAACGTCTGATGACCCGTTCAACATATTTTTGTTGTGATAGCCACACCCTTTTGACATTCCTATCACGAACAATCTTCATGCCCAAAAGTTGCTGTGCTGGGCCTAAGTCCTTCATGTCAAAGGACTTGGATAGTTCCTTCTTTAGTTTGTTAATCTTGGACCTATCCTCACCAACGATTAACATATCATCAACATAAAGGAGTATGACAAACTTGGCATCCTGGAACCTTCGAACATAGACACACTGATCTGCAACAAGTCTCTTGTAACCATGACTCATCATGAATGAGTCGAACTTCTTGTACCATTGCCTCGGCGCTTGCTTGAGGCCATAGAGACTCTTCTTTAGCTTGCAGACTAAGTGATCTTTCCCTGGAGCTTCAAACCCTTCTGGTTGCTCCATATAGATTTCCTCCTCCAAATCTCCATGGAGAAAGGCTGTCTTCACATCCATCTGTTCGAGTTCCAAATTCAAGCTGGCTACCAATCCGAGTATGACTCGGATTGACATCATTTTCACCACCGGGGAAAATATCTCGTCAAAGTCGATTCCCTTCTTCTGTTGGAATCCTTTGACAACCAATCTGGCCTTGTGCTTTATCAGCTTTCCTTGGCCATTTTTCTTCAGCTTGAACACCCATTTGCTCTTTAGGGCTTTCTTTCCTTCAGGAAGTTTCACCAACTCATAGGTCTGATTTTTCTGCAAAGAACTCATCTCTTCTTGCATTGCCTGCACCCATAGGCTTCTATCAGCATGAGTTTGAACTTCCTGGAAGCTCTCCGGCTCCCCCTCATCAGTAAGCAGAATATAGTCTGATTCCGGATATCTCATCTACGGAATCAATAGGCGGCCTCTTGCCGATCTTCTTGGTTGAGCTTCATCAACCAAAGGAGGTTCATCACCATCTAACCCTTGTGGTGGTACACCAGCTGCTGGTGGAGAGGGTTCTTGCTCCCCCTGCTCAACACCCTGAGCTTCTTCTTCTGCTTCTGGATCTCGATCCTGCATATCCTCATTATCTGTGGCGAACTGTAATGGTGCAGGATGTGTATAGGAACTAAGCTCTACTGACATCGAGGAAGCTTCAGTTCCTATATGCTGGTTTTCATGGAACACAACGTCCCTACTTCTGACAATTCTCTTTGTCACTGGATCCCATAATTTGTATCCGAATTCTTCATCTCCATATCCAACAAAGATACATGGAGTTGACTTGACATCGAGCTTTTGTCTCAGCTCCTTGGATACGTGTGCAAAGGCTTTGCACCCAAACACTCTCAGGTGAGAGTAAGAGACATCTTTTCCAGACCAAACCTTTTCAGGAACTTCAAATTCCAGTGGTGCGGAAGGTGATCTGTTGATCAGGTAACAGGCAGCACGAACAGCTTCACCCCAGAATGGCTTTGGTAACTTAGCCATACTGAGCATGCATCTTGTTCTTTCAATGATGGTCCGATTCATTCTTTCGGCTACACCATTGTGCTGAGGGGTATATGGGACCGTCTTCTCATGTCGAATACCGCGATCAGCGCAGTATGCAGCGAACCTTTTGGAAACATATTCTCCTCCATTGTTCGTTCGCAGGCACTTCAACTTCTTTCCCGTCTCTCTTTCCACTAGGGTGTGGAAATTCTTAAAGTGCTCGAAGACCTGATCCTTTGACTTCAAAACATATACCCAGACCTTTCGTGAAGCATCATCAATGAATGTCACGAAATATCTGTTACCTCCCAATGACTCTTCTTCCATGGGACCACATACATCAGAGTGTACCAGACTCAACAACTCTGATCTTCTCTTCGTAGAGGAATTGAACGAGACTCTGCGTTGTTTGCCAAACAAACAGTACTCACAAGGGTTTAACGCTATTCCTTTGGCAACCTTGATGAGTGCCTTCTTCACAAGCGTATCCAACCCTTTCTCACCCATGTGTCCGAGTCTCTTGTGCCACAGATTCGGTGATGCCTCGTCTTCAGCTGCATTGAGGCTATCAGTATCAATCTTCACATGGGTCTTGTATAACGTACCGCAAATATGTCCTCGGGCGACAACCATGGCACCTTGTGACAGCTTCCAAGTGCCATTGCTGAAGTAGCTGTCATAGCCCTGTCGATCAAGGGCTGTTCCCGAAATCAGGTTGAGCCGAAGGTCAGGAATGTGTCGAACATCTTTCAACACCATGGTACAACCAACGTTGGTTTTTATCTGCACTTCGCCAACTCCCACGATCTTTGAGGAACTAGCGTTTCCCATCCTTACCGTACCAAAGTCTCCTGCTTTGTACATAGTGAAAAATTCACTATGGGAAGTGGCATGGTATGATGCTGCTGTGTCTACCACCCATTCAACATCATGGCTTGCAACGTGCAGACACGTCTCGTCACTGGTGGAGAGTATTGCCACATCTCCCGAAAGAGTGACAAGGGTTTCACCATCTTCTTTCTTCAGCTTACTGCTTTGACCTTGCTCCCTTAAAAACTTGCGGCAGTTTTTCCTTATGTGGCCTTCTTTGCCACAATGGTAACATTTCATGTTACCCGTCTGCTGGTTCCTGCTATTGCTGGACCTTCCACGTGGTTGAGACTTCCCTCTGTTTCTGCCTCCACTTCTCCCTCTATCATCACCTCGAGGCCTTTCTCTATTCTCGGTGACAAGGACATGAGTTTGATTCATGCTTGTCTCTTTTCGTCTGGCCTCCTCATTAAATAGGGCATCCTTAACCATCGTCATGGTAAGTTTGCCATCTGGAGTAGAGTTACTGAGGGAGACCACCAGCGTCTCCCAACTATCTGGTAATGAACTAAGAAGTAGCAGGGCTTGTTCTTCATCGCCAAGATTCAGGTTGACGGATCCGAGCTGGTTAACTAGGTTTTGAAACTCGCTAGTGTGCTCGGCAACAGAGGTGTCGCTCTTCAACTTCAAGTTAACAAGCCGTCTCATCAAGAGGGCCTTGTTTCGAGCAGTCTTAGCTTGATACATATCCTCCAACTTTTTCCAGAGGCTATATGCATCTGTCTCCTGGGCCACGTGGTGAAAAACACTATGGTCAATCCATTGTCTGATCTGACCGATAGTCTTCTTGTGCATCTTTCTCCACACTTGATCCGTAACTTCATCTGGCTTCTTCCCTTCATCTTCCAAAGGGTCAGACAGATCTTTACAGTTCAATAGATCCTCCATCCGAGACCTCCAAAGACTGTAGTTTGAGGCAGTCAGCTTTATCATGGCGTCTGATGCTGAATCCTCCATGGATTTAGACTGATTCTAAATACAAAATGCAAGTATAGGATCTTTGAAATGGAATATCGTAAAACGGACAGCACCGTTGTGTCCGGAACGCTTGATTTTGTTGGAAACGAGTCTTGTTTTGTCAAAATCGGACTCAGATAGCACAAGGAATGAGCAAAAGAACCAAAACAGGAACACTGTCGCGCGTGCAGCACGTGGCGCGACTAACAGCGCGTAGGCGCGTGTTATTCACGCGCCAGAACATCACTGGAGCGCGTGGAACGCGTAGGCGCGTGTATTTCACGCGCTCTCTGGGTCAATGGAACGTCAGGCGCGTGAACTTCACGCGCAAGGGCCTCTCTGGAGCGCGTGCGGCGCGTGCCGAGAGTGGGTCTCACGAGCTCGTGCCTCTCCTGGGCGCGTGTAGCGCGTGTCGAGAGTGGACTCACTCTCCGATCTTCAGACGGCGCGTGGGGGAGCGTGCGCCGTCCTTCTGGCCTCTGGTTTTCACCGTTTTTCTTGTCTCGATGAGACGAACACAGTAGTATGCTCAAATTTAAAAACTGAGCTACACACTAAAAACGAGTTTTCTGAAAAAAAACTCTTCCCAGCAATAGCTCTGATACCACTTGTTGGGGAAATCAACACAGCGGAAGGGATAAAAACGGTAATAAAAGAGTACAATCTACGCACTCAGTGACACAAAGAATTTAACGTGGTTCGGCAACTGCCTACATCCACAGAAAAGAGCTTCACTATTAAATAGTGGTACACAAAAAAATATTACAGAGGAGGAGGATCACACTCCACTCAACTCAACTCTCTTCTTTTCTCTCAGAGCTCTCCAGGCTCTCTCTCTTTTCTCTTCTTGGGTGTTGATTGAAGCTCTCGAATGGAGATTCAATTTATAGGCGACGATTGTGTATGAATGCATTTAATTTTGCATTCATTTGCTGGACGTTGGGGCGTTGAGCGTTGGGGAGATGAGTGCTGAGCAGTCAACAATGACTGCTCAGGGCATGGACTTCAACATATTTTGCACGACTTTTAAATATTTCAGGTTTTCATTATGGTGCCGTGGTTTAACTAGTATTTGAGCAGTCATTCTTTTGTTTATGGGATTAGACATTATCCTCTTAATTCCCCCTATGGTTCTGCTTTTCTTTCTGATGATATGCTTGTGCATGGTTAGGTTGAAAGCTCATTTTGAAGTTAATCTAAGAGACTGAGGTAATGGATTGAAGAAATATAACGGAATTAACTGTCTTTTATCGAAACGGTGTGTTGCAAAATTAGTGAAACGACTCGTTTAGAAAAGTAATGCAGCTACCAGCAGGCAAGAGCAAGAATGGTGTCTTTTTCCAATTGTATTAAACGTTGCGTTTTACTTGTAAATGTAGTATAAAATTGACAAGGAAAAATCTGATTGTAAGCAATTATGTGTACTAATACGAGCACCAATTCAATATAATTGGTCAAAAAATAGATTTTATTAAAAATAATGCTAATTTAAATTTAAAATATGAAGGTAACAACATTAATATGCAGATTAGTACGTAAACTTATTTATACGTAGTAAAACTCAATTGACAAAAGGTAGGAATTGTATTCATCATCCTGAATTCTGAAGCTAGTTGTTTTAGTTAGTGTTGAGGAGTTTAGAGATTACTCGAAAATCTCTTCCAAGAAATTAAAGTGGTTTCTTGGTTCACGTCTTCATTTCTTGATCATTCTTGAAGTTCAACTCCAATTCTTTCTGGGCATTCCTTGTTTTGATTTCAGTAGGCAATAGCAATACTGCTGCAGTTGGTATCAGAGGCTGATCCTCTCATGGCAGACAATACGAGAGCTGCAGCAACCTTGAAAGCACATCAAGAAGATTCTTTGAGGCAGTAGGAAGGAATCTTTAAACAGCTAGAGGAGCACAACTAGGCCTGTGCAAAAAACCCGTTAGATCGAGCAACCCGTCTGACCCGATTAGATATGTCCAACAAAATACGCTTTTGCTTCAGTGTCGGGTTGAACATGATAAATGACAGGGCAGACTGACTCTTAACATTCTTCATGTGTTCAGACTAAAATCCCAAGTGCATCCAACTTCTCTTTTTGCTCTAAAGAAGATTGTGCAGAAACGAAAGTGTAGCCACGACCCACGCTAGGAATATCGAGAAGCTCAGCCTCTCTTTGTTCCGCCGGGGCTTCAACTCCTCCAAATGGTGCTTCTATCTTTCTCTTTCCCCTTTTGCTTTTTTTTTTTTTTTGGCTTTATTTCCCTGTTGGTCGCACTCTTTTTGTTTGGCTATTATAGATAGATGACAAAAAAAAGGTGAAAAGATTGGGAAGAACATAGATCCATTTCTGAAAATTAAAGAAGCTTTTATGATGGGAAGTTTGAAATCGTGAAAAGTAAATACCAAAAATGGAAGATTCAGAAAGATCGCGTGAGGACTTTGCGTGACTAAAGTAACTGAAACAACCAACCCAAATCTGCTAAGTGAATTAAATGCTTTCTCTGCACTGAACCTTTCTTTTTCTTAATACTTTTCTTAATAAATAAATGAGTTTGAGCTTTTCTGTTTTGCACGTCCTTCTTGATTTCTCTCATCTTCTCACATTTTTTGGCCATGGTTTTGCAGTACTTTTCTTTAGAGTTGTGCAAAATTTTAAAAATTTTGACTTCGTCGGACATTCGCTCTGATTTCGATTTCGACGGAGTTGGAATGTGCGGAAATCAGAGTCGGAGTTCAGAGTAACTCCGAATAGGGAGTCAGCGTCGGAGCTTCTTGGAGCTCCGAACTCTGACTCCGTTTTTTTTTTTTTTTTAAATATTAAACAACGCTGTTCCACTTAATGTGGAACAACATCGTTTCATCACACGGGGGGTCCAAAACGTAAGACCCCCTTTCCTTCTTCCTCCTTCCTTCTCTCTCAAGTCTCACATCTGAACCAGTGAAACTCGACCTCGCCACCGTGTTCCGACTTCCCTCTCTATTGCCGCCGTTCCTATTTGCTCCTCCGTAGTGTGTGACTTCAATCCGAACTTCAGTCTACGGTGAGAGTATTTTATGTACACATCTGTTCCGTTACTCATAGCATGCACGTCTGAGTAATTTGTTGTGATTGTTGTGAATTGGTTTTGTAAATTTATAGTAAGGAAATGTGTTTGATCAAATGTGTAATGTGTTTGTAAGTTGTGTTGTATACATGCAATGTGTTTGATAAAATGTGTAAGAGATGTTACTCCTTCAAAAATCAAGAGGCTTAAAGCTATGGATGGATTGGCATGAGAATCAATTATTGAAACATCAAAGTGGAGAGTTTCCTTCGTCACAGTATAACATTTTTTTTCTTTTCACATTAAAGCTTTAGATTGCTCAGACTTGCGTTACAACTCTCTGCAGATTGGTGCTCTCTCTGCAGATTGGTCCTCTGATCTTATCATGATGCATTAGTTGGGTGCAACTCCTATCTCTTTTTTATGGGTTCTATTCTAATTTGTATAATTCTTTCTTAGACGAACGTGATCATGTTCAAACTCAAAGAGATGTAAGAGAATAATCTAATAATTTGAAATAAGCTGCAATCAATAATAAACATTATCCAGTTCAGACATTTCTCTCTGTACACGTATTTCCATTTACTTCATGTGCAGCATGACACACGGCACATATATTCATTGGTTTTATTTCCAACCCTTTTGTCTTTCTTTTAATCGCTCTAGCTAGCAGCTTGCAATTGGGACATTATTAATTTGGCACATTCATCCTAGTACTGCCCAAGGACATGTTTATTTATTCTCGCCAGATCATGACCATGTATATATATATGATAATCACTTCGTTAATTTGCCCACACCTTTGCTCCGCCAACACGGTCTCATTTGTTTTCACATTCTATACGAATCTCATTGGTCTGCCACATCCTTTGCGTTAGTAACTCAAATGCATCCTTAAAAAAAAAATCCCTCAAAAATGGAAAGGGAGGGTGTCCCATTCCAGAGAGAGCAGACGTTCCAGCAACTTCCAATTCTATATATTAGAAAAGAATAGAATTAAGATTACATTTAGATACTGAGATCTCAAATGATTAAATTAGGGGCTCAAAAAACTTGTTTAAATTAGTAATGTTTTGGAACACTTTATGATACAATAATACATGTCCTATTATCTCATGTTTAAAGATCACAGTGCTTGCTTTGTAATTCTTTTATCTTTTTAAACTAATTTTTTGCTTCTAATTTATTTTTAATATAGCCTAGTTATTTTTTAAACTAATTTTTTACTTCTAACTTATTTTTTCAGCTTCTTTGATTGTGATATGGATCCTAGACCTAGTGGAGATGATCGTCCACAAGGGGATGTGACGGATGCTAATGCTACAACTCCTACACCGGTAGGTACTTCCACCCCTAGAGCTACTGACCCATCCGTATAGGGTCAGTATCCTTAGGTGATACTGACCCATCCGTAAGGGTTAGAGGCCATCGTATTATGCAGCAGTATCATCAACTCATGTCAACAAGGAATATTATGTAGTGTACATCTTAGGTTGAACGATATTTTATAGAAACTGTCGAGACACCTAGTGATGTATTATAGTTATTAACTTGGTAGAAGTTTAATTCTACCAAGTATCCAGTCCTTTCCCGTGTAGTCCGAGATGTGCTAACCATTCCTGTCACTACGGTTGCCTCAGAGTCGGTATTTAGCACTGGAGGTCACATGTTGGATGCTTATTGGAGTTCATTGTCACCGTCAACCTTGGAGGCCCTTGTTTGCATACAGAATTGGATAAATGAAACGCTCATTAGACTAGATACCTTTGGCGTTGATGCCGAGAGCTATAGGCTTGAATCGAGTACGTTTATATGCTTTTAAATAATTATTTAATTCTTTTTAATGTTTCTAACTTATACTTTTTATAATTTTATATATAGACCTAATTGTGAACCCTATCATAATTGTCGATGACTGAGAGTTTGAGACGGACGCCCCTTGAGAGTTGGGATGAAGTTGAGAGAACCCCATTTTTTGATAAGAATCAAATTCTACTTTTACCGTGTTCAATTTTTTATTATCAATTTTTTTCATTTATTAATCGCAACTTTCTATCTTCATTTCAAGCATGACCAATGGATCATTGAGATTTGAGTGAAATCCGTGTTTAATATTTATGTAGTTATCTTTTAAGGCTAAGTCAATGTTGTTATTATGTTATAAATGGAATTTTTATAACTTATGGTTACATTATACATGTTATTTAGTTTTTAAACTATTGTATTTAAGCTTTTTTTTTTTTTTTTATCTTTTTAGTATTTTTTTTTTTTACAGGTTTGGACTTGGGCTTTGGTGATCATTTTTAAGAATTTATGTAGTTATATTTACCTAGTTACATTACATTGTGCTCGATCCGAGCAAAGACTGAAATAAGGACCCACCACATGATACTCTTATTAGTCTTATATTTATTTTTAGATTAAGTCGTAAACACACCTACCTTTATTAATAGTGTTATGTAATGTAATAGATCAAATTAGTTTTTGCATATAATTTATTTAACAAAAGAAATTGACCACATTATTATATTAATATATTTGGAGACAATATTATAGGGTTGATGTTGGTTGATATTATATCATTTATCATGTCAATTAGAGATCGAACCTAATCAGACCCCCAAAAATACAAATTAATTAGAGAGTAAAAATACAAAAAACATGGGTCCTAAGATGCCTTAAATTGATTGATTGCTCTCTCTGTACTCTAATATATTATGTAATATAAATGTAGCAGTAGGACACTAGGACCACTTAAATTCAATTATGAAGATTTCGATGGGAATCTACCAACCCTTTTGTTGAACCCATATTCATGGACACAGGTATGCAGTATGTATGTCATCATCTCCCCAAAAGTCAATGTTTAACATTTAATTACTTATATATATATATATATATATATATATTTTAGCCCAATAGACGGTCGGAGCTCCAAACGATAGGAGGTCAGAGTCCGATTCCATTTAGAGTTGGAGTCGAAGCAAAAATTTCACTTCAACTCCTGTTGGAGCTTGGAAACGGCAATTTCGACTCCGTCGGAGTTGGAGCTCAGCCTTACTTTTCTTAATAAATAAATGGTTTTGCAGTACTGGTCTCAGATTTCTCAGTAAGGAAGAAAGAACGACAACAATCATTGGACAACAAAAGTTAATGGCTTGAAAGCAAGACAACCCAAAATTGCAAAGAGGAGATTTTGGGAGCTTATAAAGAAGAGCAACAGAGTGAATGAAGAAATTCAGGAGCTTTGACTTGTAAAATAAGACATTCAACAACAGAGTTCTTCACCACCTCCCTCCTCTGCCATTTCTCACGTTCAAAATCTCTTCTCTTCCCCCAAAAACTCAAAAGTGACTAGCAACAGAGTGATTTAGATATCTTTTTAGTCCTTTTTTGTTTGTCTAAGCTCTAATTAGTTAGAGTGTAGTGATGTTGTGTGAATGCTAAGCGGATTCGTTTTTCGACCTGACCTGACTTTTACGGGTTAGGATTTTTTGGACATGGTATGCAGACAGGTCAAGTCGGGGCCAAAACCAGTACGAGTTGGATGGTTTGCAGGCCTAAGCACAACCACCTACACGTACAAGAAAATAATAGATCGTAAAAAGCATTAAAACACGACACATAATTAGTCCCCACTTCTAGTCCCCATCTTTCAACCTCAACCCCTCCAACCCTTTATGAATCTCATCTCACGACAGGCATGCATGCCCAACTTATGGCACATGTTTATGAAGTGGGCCGGCATAGCTTCACCAAGAATTCTGAATTGCCCTATCTGGCCAAGATTTGTACCTTATGGCACATGCATGTTTATAATGGCTCAAGGTTCTGTGGCAACCCTTAGCCACGACGGAGATATATATTAGGTAGACCTCCTCACTTTTTTAAAGGTTTTGTACCTTATGCCACATGCATGTTTATCATGGCTCAAGGTTCTGTGGACCTCACTTTTTTGAAGGTTTTGTACCTTATGCCACATGCATGTTTATCATGGCTCAAGGTTCTGTGGTAACTCTTAACCACGATGGAGAGATATATTAGGTGGACCTCACTTTTTTGAAGGTTTTGTACCTTATGGCACATGCATGTTTATCATGGCTCAAGGTTCTGTGGCAACCCTTAGCCACGACGGAGATATATATTAGGTAGACCTCACTTTTTTAAAGGTTTTGTACCTTATGCCACATGCATGTTTATCATGGCTCAAGGTTCTGTGGACCTCACTTTTTTGAAGGTTTTGTACCTTATGCCACATGCATGTTTATCATGGCTCAAGGTTCTGTGGTAACTCTTAACCACGATGGAGAGATATATTAGGTGGACCTCACTTTTTTGAAGGTTTTGTACCTTATGGCACATGCATGTTTATCATGGCTCAAGGTTCTGTGGCAACCCTTAGCCACGACGGAGATATAATATATTAGGTGGACCTCACTTTTTTGAAGGTTTTGTACCGTATGGCATATGCATGTCTATCATGGCTCAAGGTTCTGTGGCAACCTTTAGCCACAACGAAGATATATATTAGGTGGACCTTAATTTTTTTTAAAAAGAATGTGTTGAATTTGTACACTTTAAAACTGTATATAATAATACTTTTAAATTATATTTGAGATGAGAAATGATCTGGGACTTATATAAAAAAATTATTTTTTTAATAGTAGATCCTATTTTTTTTAAAGAGAGTAGTGAGTGTGATTTGCACACTCTACACTACAACAGAAATGGTCTTTTGGGACGAAAATTTTCCTCCCAAAAGACCCCAATTTCATCCCAAAAAAGTTTTTGGGATGAAAAAAATTCGTCCCAAGGTCGTTCCAACATCACTGTGCCAAAAGGTATTTTGAGACGAAAATCAACATTTCGTCCCAAAAAATATCTTTTGGGACGAAATTGAAAGAAACCGTTCGAACGGTAATTTCTTTTTGTCACGGTTGAAATTCGTCCTAGAATATCGTTCAAATGGAAACAATTTTAAGTTCGAACAGTAGTGACGTGTTTGAACGATTGCGAAATATGTTCGAACAAACATGAAGTCGTTCGAACGGTATGAATTTATCTTTGTGTTTGAACGTTAAATAGTCTGGTCGAACGGTATAGGTTATGTTCGAACACAACTGAAATAAATGACGTTCGAACGTTGTGTGATCGTTCAAACTCTACGAACATAAATTTCGTTCGAACATTATGTTAACGTTCGAACGCTATTGTCGTTCGAACATAGAGTTCAAACGTTTTATATTCGTTCGAACGAAATCTCTTCAATTTAAAATAGAAAACCAAATAGATATTCATAATATTTGAAAAAATACATTAGAAACTGTTTAACACTCACAAAAGTGTTATAATAAGCGCAAACTAAATAAATAACAGTCGAGACGGGCATTGTTCGTACATAAATAGATAATCTCAAAATCTGTATGTAAAAAGCCATCAGTTGCTTGGAGGCTTGTACTTTGCATAAGCTGCTGCAATTGGAGTTGCATCTGTCTTCTGAACTCTTATTGTTGTTCTTCATGTTGTTTGAGGCGCATCTACATATCTGCTTGTTTTGCCAATTGAGCCTCTAACTCATGCTGCCTTGCAGTCAATTCTTCGATTCTGGAATTCGCATTCTCTAGCGCTATAGAAGTTATAGATGCATTCCCAGAAGAACAAGAAGAGGGACCAGGCTTTAAACAGAGACCCAAACCCCTCAAATATCCTGAACGTTGACCCAGGACTTGTGTAAAAATATCAATATCACTTGTTGATGAATTTTGATTTGACGCAGATTCAGCACGTAGGGCAACCATTTTATCCTAGACATATATAAGATAAAGAATTAATATCGTCATAAATATTCTAATATATTTAATTAACACAGGTTATAATACTTACATAATTTTCACGGGCATCAGGATGAGTCCACTCTCCATTACAATCAGTGTGCGATGCAACATATAATTTTGTCAGATCATAATTAGTATCTGAATCTTACTACAATAAATGTGTTAAGATATAAAGTCATTATGATTCATCCAAATAATTAACTATATCCAATAAAAAAAATAGCAATACCAATTTCTTAGAAAGGCGATGGAAAGATCTTGAGCCTGCATGATGATTAATCTTCAATTTTGATCTATTTGTTTTGTTTATAGAACTTCACTCCTGCAAAGAAATTGAAAATATTATGAAGCGAAATGACAAATAGGACAAGTAAAATAATTAAATTTAATTATACCTGATATGATGGATCCTCAAACATGTCACAAAATTTTTCCCACTCAGAAAGTCGGACATCCTGAAAAGGATGTTGGTATGCATCTTCCTTCTTCTCAAACTTATTATAATGCTCATGACACCTCGCCTTATATTTGCGAAATGCATTACCCATAAGCTCTTCCACAGTTTTACGCTCCTCTCTCCGACCAAAATTTAATTCAAAATCATCATTGAAAAAAATAGTCACAAACACATTATCATTTATAATATTCTAAATCTAAGTAAAATATAGAAATTTATTCTACTAAATCAATGTTTTAAACATTACCAAACAACGTTTCTTGATAAGCTCTTTAACATCTTGGGGGACTTTCTTCCATGAAGTCATTGCCAAAGGTGCGTAAGTTCGTGTAAAAGCACCCACATTCGATGCAAGCCAAGCTGCTGGTTGTCCTTCGCCCTCGATATGTTCGTCAGGAATGTTAACCTTGATCTTACCCACCTTCCGATATTTTTCCAACGTCACCCCTCTAGTGGTGCCTCGACCTTGACGAGATTGTACTGTAGACTCTATAAAAAATAACATTGTAATCAATTTCATTTATATGTCTATTATAGGACCTTAATTAATAACTTTTATGAGTATTTGATTTTTACCTTATTCTGTAGAGTCAATCTCTAATGGTGAGTCTGAAGGAGAGCTAGGAACAGGTGGAGATGGGTTGCGAACTTCCTTCCTCTTTGGCGGCATAATTTCAAACTACTGATACATTCAATAAGTAAATTATTTGTCATCAAGTGTAATGTTAACACATAATTGGTCAATCATAATCTGTATCAGTTTCATTTGACAATTCGCTCCCATCATCTGTAGATACTTCAGATGATTCAACATTTTCTTCAACTATCGCATCAACAATTTCAGCCTCAATATCTTCTCTATTTAATGGAATCATCTCATACTGGCTCAAATCCACAAACAAATTTAAAGCGGGTTGACTCTCTTGGTATGCTTCTTGAGTAGATGAGTCATATTCTTCTTCATCTTGTCATTCCGCCTGAGGGATAACATCATATATATTTCTTGGAGAATATTTTTGTACTACTCGCCATTGATTTCCTAACTTCGGGTCATCTAAGTATAATACTTGAGATGCTTGAGAAGCCAAAATAAAAGGATCATCTTCATACCATTTTTTTGATGTATTAACACTCAAAAAATATTCATCATCACAGACTCCAGTACGAGGATTGCTTAAATCCCACCAATCACACTTAAACAGATACACCGCAATCTCTCCCAAATATTTCATTCCAATTATATCGACAATAACCCCATAGAAATCAATATTTTCTCCATCATGACTTCCTTCGACTAGGACACCACTATTTTAGATTTTCCTATAACAATCTCGATCCATTGTGTGATACCTACTTCCCCGAGAAATACATGCAGAATATCGAGCAGCGCGTCTCGATGGGCCACGCGCCAATGCATACAATTCATCCGATATATCATTTGGATTATTCGCATGCATTTGTACAACCTACATATTGAGTAAAGCATATACTATATCAAAATTGAAATTAATATTTTTTCATTGGTTATTGAGTAACGCATATATAATGTCATTACTCGTTCTTCAAACCATCTCGGGAACTCCTCTTCATGTTTCTGGTTTATATGATTTACTCCCAGTTCCTTGAGCACGTTAATATGATCATTGAAATTGATGATTACCACAAATTTTTTATATTATTAGACTTTTTTAAAAGTAAATGAGGGAATTTAAATTAAGAAAAAGTTAAAACTTACTTCAAGTAGTTCTCTATCTCAGGGCAATTGTTCAGCACGTACCACTGAGCTTTCTCGAACTCTCTTCCACACAAGTCATAACCATGCACTGCACCAATTGGACGAACTTGTTGGGAAAACACAGAAAACACATTCCGTTGTCTTGCTCGGTCAACGTCAAAATTTCTTTCTGGCTGATTAAACCGAGTGTCAACTCCGTGGAAATATTTGGAACAGAAGGTATGCCACTCATCGTCAATATATGCTTCTGCAATTGATCCTTCTGGACGGGCTTTGTTACCCACTGTACGTTTCAACTTTCCAAGAAATCGGTCGATGGGATACATCCATCTATATTGAACTGGTCCTGCAAGCCGAGCCTCACGTGGCAAATGAACGGCTAGGTGAACCATGACGTCGAAGAATGATAGTGGGTAAATACTTTCTAGCTTACACAATATTATGGAAATTTCTCGTTCCATTCGATCCAAAGCTTCTACATTCAACGTCCTAGCACATAAGTCTTTAAAAAATGCACCCAACTCAGTCAAAGCCACGCGCACATCTCTGGTCAAGTACCCACGGACACCAATAGGCAAGATACGCTGTAAGAAAACATGACAATCATGACTTTTTAATCCAGTTATTTTCCAATCATTTCTTCTCACACATCTTGTTAGATTCGAGGCATAACCGTCCGGTAATTTTATCTTCATTAGCCACTCACAAAATGTAACCCTTTCATTCCTTGACAATGTATACCACCCAATCGGCATGTAGACAGATGAACCATTTTCTTGCAATTACATTTCCCGTCTTATTCCCAACCGCTTCAAATCCTTCCTTGAGTTTATTGTATCCTTTGTTTTTCCTTCAATTGACATCAATATTCCTAATACGGATTTGCATATATTTTTTTCAATATGCATAACATCAAGGCTATGCCGCAATTTTAACTTCGACCAATACGGGAGTTCGAAAAATATACTCTTCGTTGTCCAATTCAACTCATTCGTAGCTCGTTTTCTCTTTCGTTATTTTTTATCAAATTCATTACATCCAACATCTATAAATTGTGCAAGTACATCTTCGCCAGACAAATATGGTAGAGGTTGGCCCCATTCAACAGTTCCATCAAACATTCTAGAATTTCCACGCCATCTATGGTCACCAGGTAAAAATCGACGATGACCTATGAAACATAATTTCCTCCCGTACGTAAGCCATTCAGATTTGGTATATTTGTTACAAGTTGGACATGCCATTTTTCCCTTAATACTCCAACCTGACAAATTTCCATAAGCGGGAAAATCATTTATTGTCTACAACACTACAACATGCATCTTGAACGACTTGCCTGTTGACGAATCAAATGTGACAACCCCATTCTCCCACAAATCTTTCAATTCTGCAATCAATGGCTGTAAGTGTATGTCTATATCATTGGTGATCTCGGACCTGGGATGAGCAAACTCATCATGAAATATGGATCTTTCATACACTTCCACGGTGGTAGATTATACGGCATAAGTACAACTGGCCAAGTACTATGACTAGTACTCATGTTTCCAAACGGATTAAATCCATCTGTTGCCAACCCAAGTCTTACATTACGCGGTTCTTCAGCAAACCATGGGTGTTCCTGATCAAATTCCTTCCACACCTGGGAGTCAGCAGGATGTAACAAAATATCATCGTTCCTTACTCTGTCTGATGAGTGCCATGTCATGTCTACAGCCGTTGCGCATGACATAAATAATCGTTGTAATCTAGCTATCAATGAAAAGTGGCGTACGACCTTTTGCGGAACATTTGTCTTATCCGATGTCCATCTTGACTCGTGACATATAGGACACTCGTTCAACTGCTCATTCTCTCGCCAAAATAATATGCAGTCATTCTTAAATGCATGTATTACATTGTAATCAAATCCGAGTCCTCGTTTCAACTTTTTTGCTTCATAGAAGTTACGAGGTAATGTATTGTCTGTCGGCAGTGCCTCTTTAAACAGCTCAAGTAACATATTGACTGCCTTAATAGATAATCGACACATTGATTTTATGTTAAGCAATCTTACAGTAAATGAAAACTTACTGTGTCTTCTGCATCCTGGATATAGCTCACGCTGTGAATCATTCCACAAGCGTGCAAAGGTGTTATGGCCCCCATCATTTGAGCTTGATGTGTCCGTGTCACCTTCATCCATAAACATTCCCACACCGATGTCACCTAACATTTGCTCCATATCCTCATCGTATTCATCTCCAACAATCTCTGATTGTACATCTTCATCGATCTCTTCTTCTTCATGTGGAGCCTCAAATGAAGTTGGATATGGTTCGCCATGTAAAACCCAATCAGTATAACCCTTATCAATACATTTGACAAACAGATACTCTCTCACCAAGTCTATCTTATGAGAATACAAATTCCTGCATTCTCTGCATGGGCATCTGATACGCCCATCACTATCACATGTACCCAATGCAAACTCCAAGAATTTCTTAACACCTTCAGCATATACATTGTAATTCTGACTCAATCGATCGCTAACTCTCATCCAACTCTTATCCATGCCGACTATATTCATTACAAACAATCACATGTGCATCAGCAAATAACCATGTATCATGTACCAATCAATGAGTATGCCACCTTTCACCAGATAGTTGGTCCTATCCCGTTCAGGATTATAAGATCATAGTCGCCAACCTATGATCTATTATATGTCACGTCCAACAAAATTTCGGCAGCATCTCCCCATAGTTCTCTAAATATGCTCGTTTGGTTGTGTGCACTGACGATTAACACGTCGTTGCACCATCACCGAAACTGTATATCCGGAAAAAATTGGATGAATCTACCAAAATCGTAATGTTGGACGACAACAGATATAGTTCTATAGTTTGCGAGAATGATCTTACAATCCCAAACTGTCTACTCTGGATAATTCAAGAGTTATCAATCAAGCATTTATCAGGATTGATAACTCTCGAACGGGTTTAAGGTTTATTTTGATGAACAAACAATGCAAGATATGTTAACATATGTCAAATAATAACAACATATTATTTATACAACAATACAACAAAAACATAATTAGTAGGTATTATTTCAAGATTTATTCCAAATTTTAATTTAAATATTAGTTTTAATAATTTAGAATTAAGTATTTAAGTATTATTAAATCTTAACTATTTGTATTTTAATTTAAAGATTTAGTAGTATTTTAATTTATAAACTTCATTTTATTAATTTAGAATTAAGTATTTAAGTATTATTAAATATTAACTATTTGTATTTTAATTTAAAGATTTAGTAGTATTTTAATTTACAAACTTCATTTTATTAATTTAGAATTAAGTATTTAAGTATTATTAAATCTTAACTATTTGTATTTTAATTTAAAGATTTAATAGTATTTTGATTTAAATATTAATTTTATTAATTTAGAATTAACTATTTAAATGATATTAAATCCTAATTATTTGTATTTTAATTTAAATATTTAGTAGTACATATAATTTACAACTATCCGGAAATATATATATTCTAAATGTAAATACATTGATGTAATGTTTACGTTCGAACGATTCTAACCTATGTTCGAACATAATGAATACGTTCGAACGGTAATCCTAAACCGTTCGAACGTATTCATTCTAGTTTTCAATCGTCTTCAACAACGCCGAAAACCCCATTAATCACAAACTCACAGCAACACAAACAACAATATCAAAGCATACAAATTTCTAACATTGCAAAATATTAAGTTCAAACCATACATGAGAATATAAAAGGTATACCTGAATTTTTGGAGATGAAAAGGGAAGGAGATGATGATATGCCGTGTGAATAAGCTCCACTACAAGTAGTAATCCGAGAATAATTGAGTGAGATGGAAATTTTTTTGAGTTTGGGGGCTAGTTTGAGGAAGAATACCTCTGGTACGCGAAGGGGGTAAACTTCGGGCGACACTGAGAGGGCGCGCGGGAGGAGAGCGACAATATTGTGAGGTTCTGTCGTGTTTTTGCAGAAGATTTCATGTTCAAACGATTATTTACTAACCGTTCGAAAGTGAAAATATTTAGCGGGAGAAAATTCCCTCCTAGATTTTCACGTTCGAACGTATAAATAATATGTTCGAACGTTATTGAATCATTCCCGCTCGAAAATTATCCGTTCAAACTTTTATTTTTAACTGTTCGAACGGTATTGTAAATGTTTATTAATATTTTTTTTTCATTATACCTTTGAATAAAAGAACAACATTAATATATATAGACATATTAGATGATACTATAGTTTAATTAGCGGGATATGTTCCCACCACTGCAATAATCCGTTCGAACTATTTATAATTACGTTCGAACGGTAGTCCATCAGTCTTTAATTGGCGGGATGTTTTCCCACCATAGCAATAATCCGTTCAAATATTATTTTATATGTTCAAACGCCAAATATGTGTTCGAACGGTTTACGAGTGCCGTTCGAACACATCACCTTTATGTTTAAATATAATTTTTTTCATCATTAAATGAAAAGTACTATAAGATCATATTTATTAGTTATATATACTATCATATATATAGTAATCTATACTAAATATCTTCTGATATAGTATAGTATACTAGAGTATACTATAAACATGTAAGATGATATCTATTAATAATATATACTATGATATATATTAGTAATATATACTATAATATATATTATACTATACTAAATTAGTATAAAGGAAAATATATTAGTAATGATTACGGTATGATATATAATAATCTATACTATATATGATATATATCGCATCATATATATTATCCTATATTAAAGTATAGTGAAAAATATTATATCATATGTATTAGTAATATATTCGGAGAACATATATATAGCCTCAAATATACTAAGGCCACATAATAAATTAGAAAGAAATTATAGGATAATAGTATATTAGTAATCTATACTCTATATATATATGCTGTATAGTATCATATATAACTTATATAGTAAAGTATAATGGAATATATATTATGATATATATTAGTTAAATATAAACTCATACCATATAGTTTTATATGCTATCATATATATATATATATATATATATATATATATATTACAACCTCATATATAACACTTTGATGGTAAAGTATTATGATATATTACTATTATACTATAAAAAAATACATATAAGTTATTATGTTTTCATTTAAAGTATTCTACTATCATAATATATATTATAATATATTATAATATTACATATATATTACAGTATATATAATCTACTATAATAGTATATATATTATATTAATTTATAGCATTATAAATATAATATACATTTAATATAATTTTTACTAAACTTAAAACAAATTACGTTCGAACGTAAAATATTCACGGTCGAACGGTTTTATATTACCGTTCGAACGTAAAATATTAGTTTTTATATTACCGTTTGAACGTTAATATTTAACGTTCGAACGGTTATGCACATATAAGTTATCGCGGGCAGAGATTTCTCTCACGCCGCTGTCCCACCGTTTGAAAAAGTGAGAAAATGTTTGAACGCACTACAATCGCCGCCGTCTGCCGCCTGAATCAGTACCTACGTCAAACACTCTTCCTCCCAAGTGAAGGTATGCATTTTCAAACTCATTTTACCGTTTATTTTATAATTTTATGGATTTATTCGTTTTTGTTTTTAAAAAATTAAATTTTTTCATCAATAGTCACCGTAGAACATCATAAATCTACCGTAGAATGTTTAGAAATGAAGAGTACTACATATTTTGTTGAAAAAACCACGGAATCGATGCTATTTTAGGTGTTTCATGGCCGCTGAGTTGACTCAGCCATGGTCGAGTTAGATCTGGTTCCCATTCGAACGCGTTCGAACTATTTAACCCTTACGTTCGAACCATATATTAAGCGTTCGAACGGTGTTCAGTTTCCGTTCGACCATATATTATATTCGTTCGAACGCTTTATATTAAATTCGAACTATTTTGTTTATATTAGATTATGAAATTGTTTTAATCGTTTTATTGAATTATTCTATCAATTAATTTATTAAAGTAGATAATTTTGTAAATCTTTTCGTCGTAATTAGATTTTATCACTAATGTTGAATATATATTTTATTTTTAAAATTTCAGGTTCATAATAATGTCTTACCGGGGCCGTAAACATGGTAGATCAGGAGAACCTTCCATCCAAACAGTTCGAGAGAGAACTGTTTTACTTGAGCGAGAGGTAAAACTGTCTGATTTTGTAGCTCTTATATGGGAGAGTCATTCCCTCCCATCAGTATTCCATGATCGTGGTTGGGCACCAATCTTAGATCAACGAGAAGAAGGAATGGAGCTCGTTTCCTTCATTGATATCGTTACTGAATTCTATAAAGAGCTCGGTGCTGCCAGCCCAGACGATGGAGGGGCATACAGGATCTGTGTCCAAGGAGCTCCTATTATATTTTCAGCAGAAGGACTCGCTGCATATCTGGGTATTCCTAGGCTTCTTGATGCCTATCCAAACCTGCCGCCTAGAGAGTCTGATCCTTCAAGTGATGCAGCTATGTCTCAGGACAAGGGACCAGATTACACAGATGAGATCGATACACTTGCTGATCATGAGGTCAGGGACTTGATTGTTGGTCCAGATGCTCCAGTGTACGATGGGACGAAGAGTATTAGGCAGACAGATTTATCTTCTTTTTTCAAGATTATGAATTTGATCATTGCCAACAATATTGACCCACGGCAGCACAAGACCGAGGTCGGCATGGATCGAGCGAGATTTATGATACGGGTCGCTCGTGGCATCCTGATCGACCTCGTTGGTTATATATTTGAGAGGATCCGATCAGAGGCACGGTTCATTACGACAGATATACTGCCATTTGGGATCCTTATCACTCATTTTTTGCTACATGCCGGGGTCGTGTCCGAACCTGCCGAGCGTTCCCGATTTCCGATGGCACCGATCAACAGCACCACCCTGTCACAGAGCACGGGACACTCGAGATTTCGTTTTCGTGTGGCTGTTCCTGACAGGGCTGAGATTCAGAGAGATGCACAGTCGGGAGATACTGGAGTATCGGCTGGTGAGACATTTACACAGGCTGAGGCATCACGCACATCTATTCGCGAGGAGATGGCTGACATATTGCGTGCTGAGCTCGGCGTACACACATCAGCAGTGATTGATGCAGTGCATACTGCAGTGCATACTGTCATGTTTGAGTTGCGTACAGAGATTATGGCTGCCGTCTCTGGGTTAAATACAGAGGTTAATGAGTTACGTACATCGATTAATGCCAATAATGCAACTCAGGTCACGCTCAGTACTCGACTGACACAAGTAGAGACACAATTAGCTGTAGTCGAGGATGTGTGTAGAGACATCGCATTACAGTAGTTTCTATTTTTTATTTATATTTTCTTTTATTATAGTTATGAACAATATATATGGTGTTTTGATAATTTGCTTTATTTGTAAATTAAATATAAAATCTTTTTTGGAGTAATTATTGATTTATATTATGTGGTGTATGGTTGATAATATTTATTTAACTAAAAAATCTTATTTAACATAAATGAAATCATTAAAATATTTTTAAATTAATTACATAAAATTAATTAATGAATTTGTATATATGATATATATTTTTTATATTTTGAGTTTCGTACCGAATTAATATTATACATTCGAATGTATAAATGTGGTGCTTGAATATGTTCTAACTAAATTTATTCCGTTCGAACGGTTTAGAAACCTTCCCGCCAGGATTTATTTTCCGTTCGAACGCAACAAATAATCGTTCGAACGTTTGTGAACTTTAACCGCCATAATAAATTAATTCTCCGCCAAATTTTACTATTCGAACGTATTTTTTGATGTTCGAACGGGAAAAAGTTTTTGAGACGATTTAATTTGTCATAGAAAATTATGTTCAAACGGTTATTGTAACGTTCGAACGGTTTTGTAAAGTTATCAATTTTTTGGGAAGAAATGACTTTTAGGGACAAAATTTTTTTCATCTCTAAATAATTTCGTCCCAAAATCTCAAATTTGTTGTAGTGCTAGGCCGATTGTATTTAGCCTTATTCATTGGAGATATTTTACATATAAATTTGGTTATTTGTAGCTCCTTCATATATTGTGTGGGATTTATTATATTTGTTAAAAAAAATCAAAATATGTGTATCAATATTTTTATATTAATTCATAAAATTTTTTTACATAATTAATTTATAATTGGATGCATCTATAAATTAAAGAAACTACAAATAATTTTTTGCTTTAAATAGACAACATGAACAATATGAATTAACCAGATTGGCCTGAAGCAAACGAAAAAAAGCCAAAAAAAAAAAAAAAAGCTCGAAATAAGTTAGCACCCAATTAGGCAATACAAATTAATTAGCCCAAAAAAAAAAAAAATCACCAAATTACACAAACTAGGCTGCCCGCTGCTAATAATCTGTTGACTGTTGCCGACAGGCCGGAATAATTTAACTCACTCGCATTTGATGATCATTGGCCGGACAGCTATTCCAAACTTTAGAAGTCGTAAGAAAAATGATATTTACGGCCGTGGGTTAAGTAAGTCACGTCGTGTAATTTAAAAAAAAATATATAAAATTTATATAAAAAAATTAATTTTTTAGATCTTATTTTGGAGAAGGATGTTCTATCAATTAAGCTTTGCTTTGCATTGCATTGCACATAATAGAGACATTAATTTATTTGAAAAAGAATTAATTTGTTTACGAGTGAAGCCAATAAAAATTTAACAACCCACTACAAAGCAAGATCTTTATTAACAGTCCATGTCTTATAAATACATACTTTTTGGGGTCAATATTAAAGACCTGAATTAGAGGGAATTTACCACAAAGACAACCCTGTATTCCTCCTACTTTAAACTTATTTAATGAGTTTGAAGAAAGAAACTCAAGAGAAAGGGCAAAAAGACAAGAACCAATTACAAGGTCCCTTATGAGGCATTCAGCCATTTCTTACCACCACAATGGCGCCACAATTCCAAGTTAACAGTTACTCCTATAAATCCACGCATTCACATGCCCATTTACATGCACAGTCACAACCTTATCTTCTTCGCCACCGCTGCGTTGAAATCTCTCTATAAAGCCTTGTTGCCTCCTAAATTCTCTCTTGTTCTACACCATAAATTCTCACCACCCACATCCATATTACTTAGAAGAACCAGAACAAGAGCCGGTATTGCTAGCAGGGTAGAGGGTGAAACGGAGGATTTGACCCAACCCATTTGTTCTTCCTCTTTTTCTTCATCTGGGTCTCATTGTTTCATCCCGCTAAAGACAATGATGCCTATCGACCAGCACGTGCTCTGGGCCTTCTTTGCCTCCCTGTTCGGCTTCGTTCTTCTCTACTCTCTCCGTCCTTGGAATTGTAGCAATACCAACAAGAAACAGCTCAAGAAGAAGAGTTTTCCGGATGAATGCGTGAAGCAGAGCTTTAGCGGTGGAGAGTCTCGCCCATTGGAGGGCTCCAGCACTGACGTTATCATCGTCGGCTTCGGTGTAGCGGGTGCCGCCCTCGCTTACACCCTCGGCAAGGTAATTGTTTTTTTTCTCAAGACAAGAAAGAACTTCTAAAATTTGAAAAATCTCGACTTGAATTCTTTTTGCATGGGTATGAAAATTGGTGGGTGTTTTCAAATTTCCGGTATTATGAAACCAGAGAATTCTGGATAGCATATATATAGGCACTGATCAATTCAGGAATCTAGCATCATGGCTTGAAAATAATTTTTTTTTTTTTTTATTAATTTTCGAATACTTTTATTTTATTGGGGAATCTGGGTCCGTGAAGATATGTGGAAGTAAATTACGCAAGTGCAATGATAATAGAAAATTGTATTAGATAGTTTAATCAATAGGAATTGGAAGCTTGACTGAATGCATAGTGTTTCAAGGGAGGTGACAGCCAGCTCACAAGTGATTTAAGATTTACCAGTATTGGAGTTTAATCAATAGATGTAAACCGTGTTACGAAGTTCTTGTGTTTAAAGTTGCCTACTTTACCTGCAATATCACCCGTCAACAACCACTTACCTTAAAATTGTTGATTTATTTCCTTTTACAAGTATAATCTGAATTTTTTTGCCACTAATTGCAGGATGGAAGACGGGTTCAAGTGATTGAAAGAGACTTGACAGAGCCAGACCGAATTGTCGGTGAAGTTCTGCTGCCTGGGGGATACCTAAAACTAATTGAATTGGGCCTTGAAGGTATGCTTGGAAGTTCACATCGTTATTGTAATTTCCTGTATCCTTCAAGTACAATAAATTTTTTTTAAGGATGTTCGCAAACATGGTTGTGAACTGACTCTTGTTCCAAGGAGAATTTGTTGGTGTTGGTATAATGATTACATAGTATAGGGTTTGGTTGTGTATTGGTGACACAATTGTGCTTTGATATCAGATTGCGTCCAGGAAATTGATGCTCAGCGAGTGGATGGATTAGCTCTCTTCAAGGATGCGAAAAATGCTAGACTGCCTTTTCCTTTGGAAAAGTTTCATTCAGATGTGGCTGGAAGGAGCTTCCACAACGGGCGTTTTATACAAAGGATGAGAGAAAAAGCTGCCACTCTTCCCAAGTATTATTTCTTGCTGCTTACTTTCAACTTAGCGCAGTAAAGTTTTATGCTATCCTTGCGCCATGAATCTCCTACACTGTAGCTTGTGAAAATATTGCTTTGTCCTGGACTCCTGGTGCACGTTCCACTTTTCTTGAATTTGGTCTTCAAGGTTTGCACTGTACTAAGCACATAGTTATGTCCATGTTCAGTGTGCAATTGGAACAAGGTACAGTTACATCCCTGCTTGAAGGAAATGGGACCATTAACGGGGTTCAGTACAAAACGAAGGATGGCCAAGAACATAGAGCTTATGCTCCTCTTACAATTGTGTGTGATGGTTGCTTCTCAAATCTGCGCCGCTCTCTTTGTAACCCTAAGGTGAAGTTACCATCTTGGAACTATCTAATAGTTACAGTTTGCCTGGTGCAGCTAGAGTAGAGTTGGGAATTGTTCACTGATCATATTTTGACAGTTATAATATATATTATCATAATCGAGGATCTAAAGATTAATTTGTTTTTTTGCATACATATCTACTTTTTTGCAGTTGGGCATATGCATTCTTGTTCCATTCTATATTGAGACTGACCCTGTGGAAAACTAATATTTTTCAACAGGTAGACGTGCCATCTTGTTTTGTGGGTTTAGTCTTGGAGAACTGTGAACTTCCAATTGCAAATCATGCACATATTATTTTAGGCGACCCTTCACTCATCTTGTTTTATCCAATCAGTAGTACTGAGGTTCGCTGTTTGGTTGATGTACCTGGTCAGAAATTACCTTCTGTTGCTAAGGGCGAAATGGCCAACTATTTGAAAACGGTGGTGGCTCCACAGGTATCTTCTTCTTCTCCTTTTTTTTTTTTTTTTTTGTAAATGATCTTTGATTTTGAAGTCCACGACTCAATTCAAATGGCAGTACTACTAGTGCTGTATTCGGTATTTTTCATCCTTGTTTTGCGTTGGCTTCAACAAGAGCATCTGTTCCTGCACCTTGGATTAATCTAGAGAATTTCAATTACAGATTCCAGCTGAGCTTAAGGAGACCTTCATATCTGCAGTTGATAAAGGAAATATTAGAACCATGCCAAATAGAAGCATGCCAGCGGATCCACTTCCTACTCCCGGAGCCCTTCTAATGGGTGATGCTTTCAACATGCGGCATCCTCTAACTGGCGGTGGGATGACCGTGGCACTTTCCGATATTGTCGTACTCCGAGATCTTCTTAAGCCACTGCGTGACCTGAATGATGCACCTTCATTGTCCAAGTATCTTGAATCCTTTTACACCTTGCGAAAGGTAACTCTCTAGAACAAAAGGTGTATTGCTGCATGTATTGCTTATTCATGTGGTGCTAGTAGAATTGGATGGCAAAGTGTTCTTTCCGTTGTTTCTGAATTGCTTTGTTATATGATGATGTTTGAAAAGTCAAGGAACTTTTTTTTTTTTGGTAAAAGTCAAGGAACCTTTTAATGTCCAAGGGATGCTAATTCACACTAACATTGTTGTATGATATGGTTTGTTATTATAGCCGATGGCGTCTACAATAAATATGCTGGCTGGTGCCCTCTACAAGATGTTTTCTTCTTCACCTGATCAGGCAAGGAAGGAGATGCGCCAAGCATGTTTTGACTATTTAAGCCTTGGAGGCATATTTTCAACAGGACTGGTAGCTTTATTCGCTGGTCTAAACCCACGTCCATTGAATTTAGTTCTGCATTTCTTTGCGGTTGCAATATATGGTGTTGGTCGTCTGCTACTGCCATTTCCTTCACCCAAAGGCATGTGGATTGGAGCTAGGTTGATTTCGGTGCGTACTCCACATCAAATTTTCCCCTTTTTTTTTTTTTTTTTTGTGGAATGCCAAGTCCAAATAGTTATTCTATCCTTTTTTTCTTTTTGTTTCTACATCTATAGGCATGAATTAATAACCTCATATGTATAAATAAATATCCCCTACAATGCCTATTGAACAATTTTTGTACTTTTCAGAGTGCATCCAGTATAATATTTCCCATTATCAAGGCAGAAGGAGTGAGACAGATGTTCTTCCCTGCAACTGTTTCAGCATACTATAGAGCTCCTCCTATCAAGCAAGACATCCAAAAGGATATGGCAGAGATCAAGTAGCTGAGGCTTTGTCGCAGTCGAGTAAAAGCAGAGAGTCATCAGAAGCAAGCAAATATATGTATACTATTAGAGGACATGTTTGTAATTAATATAAGTGTGTGAGGGTATAAATGTCAATTGAATGTAGTGTATATTTGTACATCAATATGAAATGAAGAAGATCTTTCCCATATGTATTTACATGGTATCAAAGAGTAGTGTACGTTGGATAGATCTCAGTAGTGTACGGTGGTTAATGCCCAAATCGATACGGTGGTTCCCTTTGAAGTGGTTTCCGACCACTCTCCAGCGTCTTCTCCAGTATTGGGCACCAGGGGTGGACTTGCCGGCCTTGTTTGTGGTTGCTGGCTTCTTCGTCGCCGCTGGAATCGATACGGCGATTCCCTTTTTTGTCGACAACCGAAAGTGTTTGAAGTGGTTTCCGGCCACTCTCTAGCCTTTTCTCCGATACTAGACACCAGGGGTGGACTTGTCGGCCTTCTATGTGGTTATCGGCATCTTCGTCTCCAGCAAAAGGTTGAAGCTCAGAGTGTTTGATTGCAGGTATAAGCTATCCAATCCTTGAGTTTGAATAGCCAAAACATGGAGTAAGAGTGTATTCCTATCCGAAATAACACCTGTTTGGTAATGCGTATATGGTATTCTTATCCTCATTTAGGATAGCTTATTCAGATCTGAAACAGACCGATTTAGGCCGATACAAGGCCGAAATTGTGGTATTCGAGTTGCTTTTCGTGTACTTGGGCTAGGTATCTACATTTACAGATTGTGTTTCTCGGATTTTTTAAGTTGAATTGTGTTTTTTCTCAAATATTGTGTGGAGTTTCTCGGATATGACAACTAAATTTGAGTCAAAGTTATATAATGCGGTTACCTCTTATGTTGCTCCTGGTGGGTATGAAAGTCGAGGCGGTAAAGGTGCACGTGGGGGACGTGATGCCAAAGGTAATCGCACTCGAGGTCAAGAACCTCGTAAGTGCACCCATTGTGGTCGCACTGACCATTTGGTGGACTATAGTTGGGATCTACATGGTAGACCATCTGGGTCTACTAATCAGGTTATTTGCCAAGATGCTACATCAAAGT
Source organism: Juglans microcarpa x Juglans regia (assembly GCF_004785595.1). NCBI lineage: Eukaryota > Viridiplantae > Streptophyta > Magnoliopsida > Fagales > Juglandaceae > Juglans > Juglans microcarpa x Juglans regia. The sequence goes on along the minus strand of NC_054601.1, from coordinate 23,599,145 downwards.
CAACTAGCTCTAACTCATGTATGATTAGTATATCGAAGAATGAGTATGAGTGGCTTTTGGGTCACACACGGGCTTCATCCTCCACAGCTACTCTTACCCACTCAGGTATAGCATCCGCATGTCTTGCCTCAACCGCTCAAGATCCGTGGATCATTGATTCCAGAGCTAATGAACATCTGACTAGTCTGTCCTCTGTCTTATCTAAGTTTGATATTGTAACATCTCCAAAAAGTGTTACCCTCGCTAATGGTTCTCTTTCTAAAGTTACAGTCATTTGATCCACTAAGCTCATTGACTCTATATCCTTGTCATTTATTCTATATGCTTCTAGTTGTCCCTTTAGTTTTCTATCCATCAGTAAAATCACTCAAAGTCTTCAATGTTCAGTAAAATTTTATCCCTCTTCATGTGTCTTTCAGGATCTCAAGACGGGAAACAAGATTGGTACGGGACATGGAGCTGATGGTCTATATTATCTTGATGTTAAACAGTCACCCACTCGAGCCCTTACATCCACATCATCTGCTTATGAATGGCATTGTCATGGTCATCCTTCTCTTTCCCTTTTAAAGTGCTAGGTTAGGAATCTAGGAAATATGTCTCCCTTTCCTTGTGAAGCATGTCAAATTGGTAAACATAATCGAGTTTCGTTTATACCTCGAGTTGATAAACGAGCCTCTAGTCCTTTTGAATTGGTTCACTCTGATATATGGGGACCAATCAACATTGAATCAAGCACATTTCAGTATTTTGTCACATTTATTGATGACTACTCTCCTGTGACATGGGTGTTTCTAATAGAGGTAAGATCTGAACTTCTTTCCATATTCAAAGTGTTTTGGAAAGAAATTAAAACTCAATTTAACAAAAGGGTTTAGATTTTGTGTTCTGATAATGCTAGAGAATATCTATCTAGTGTCTTTACTACTTACTTAAGTAGCAAAGGAATTGTTCATCAAACTTCATGTTCTTATACACCCCAACATAATGGGGTGGCTGAACGCAAAAATCGTCATTTGTTAGATGTAACCCGAGCACTTTTATTGCACGTGCATGTTCCTAAACGATTTTGGAGTGATGGTGTTCTTACTGCTTATCACATTGTTAACCGTATGCCTTCATTAGTTCTCGATGGTCCTCTCCTTTCTCCATCTTGTTTCCTTCATCTCCACCATTTACCCTTCCTCCAAAAATTTTTGGGTGTGTTTGCTATGTTCATAACCTTGGCCCAGGTTTTGATAAGCTTGATCTACGCTCTACTAAGTGTTTTTTTGTTGGTTATTCTCGAACTCAAAAATGATATCATTGTTATAGTCATGTTCTTAAACTCTACTTCACGAGTGCTTATGTTATATTTTTTGAGTCCATACCCTATTTCTCTGACATAGCTTCGAGTGTTTAGTGTGATCCTCTACCATTACCTAATCTTACACTTTCTCCTCCTGTCGCCGGTCCTCCACCTCCACCCCCTCCCCCAGTTCCTTTATAGGTTTACTTGCGTCGCTCGTGACTACCGGCTTCTATGCCTTCACCAACTATGTCTCCATCTTCGGATCCTAAGTTACCTAGTACTTCAGACTCTCCACCTATTGCTCTCCGCAAAGGTACTCAATCTTGTGTTACTCAACATCCGATTAATCAATGTCTCATGGCATGCCTTATCTCCTTCATTTTCATGTTTTACCGCTCAACTTTCAAAAATTTCTAATCGTAAGACAGGATGCTTTATCTGATCTGGGATGGAGGACAACTATGAAAGATGAAATGGATGCCTTTCACCATAATGAGGCATGGGATCTTGTTCAACCACCACTTGGTAAGCAACCTGTTGGCTGTAAATAGATATATACAATCAAATTTCATCATGATGGTTCTGTGGAACCTCTGAAAGCTTGCTTGGTTGCTAAGGGTTACACTCAAACATATAGCATTGATTACAATGAGACTTTCTCCTCAGTTGCCAAAATCTCCTCTATTTGAGTGTTGATTGATCTCTCTTGCTGCTAATTTAGATTGACCCTTATTTTAGCTGGATGTTAAGAATGCATTTCTGCATGGTGACTTGCATGAAGAAGTTTATATAGAGTAACCTTCTAGGTTTGTTGCTCAGGGGGAGTATCGAGGCACTGTATGCAAGTTAGAAAATGCATTATATGGTTTGAAACAATCTCCTCGAGCATGGTTTGTGAAGTTTTTTGATGTTGTATTGGCATTTGATCTCCATAGATGCCAAAAAAATCATTCGGTATTTCACCTACATAGTGATGCAGGTCACATTTTGTTGATTGTATATGTCGATGATATTGTAATTACTGGGAGTGACTCTACTGGAATTGCTAGGCAGAAATAGTGTTTACATGATCAGTTTCAAACAAAAGACTTGGGCAAGCATAGATATTTTCTTGGAATTGATGTCAGTAGATCTAAAGAGGGTATCAACCTATCTCAAAAGAAATATGTACTTGATCTTCTGGAAGAAATTGGCATACTGGGTGCATGACCTATTGACACCCCTATAGGTCCAAATCACAAATTCTTGAAAGAGGAAGGGCAATTGTTTGGAGATCCAGGTAGGTATCAAAGATTTGTTGAGAAATTGAATTATCTCACTATCACTGACTAGACATCTCTTCTGCAGTGAGTGTACTGAGTCAATTTTTACAAACGCCTAGGGTCTCACATCGGGATGCGGTAATTCATAATCTTCATTATCTTAAGCAAGCATCTGGCCTTGGATTACTGTATCGACAAAATGGACATCTTAGGGTTAAAGCCTTTTCAGATGCTGATTGGGCAGGATCCCCTTCAGATAGAAGATCTACTACTGGATATTGTACCTTTTTAGGAGTTAACTTTATTACATGGAAGAGTAAGAAACATGCAGTAGTAGTCTGATCTAGTGCAGAAGCTAAATATAGGGCAATGACTCACACTACTAGTAAGTTGACATGGTTGCAACACTTCCTTCAAGAGATTGGGTTTCTAGGTCCTACTCCTCTTCAATTATTTTGTGATAATCAAGCCGCAGTGCATATTGCCTCTAATCTTGTGTTACATGAGATGACTAAACATATAGAGATTGACTGTCATTTCATTCAAGATAGGATACTAAGTGGTGATATTGCTACACCTTTTGTGAAGTTTGGCGATCAACTCGCAGATGTGTTTACTAAGTCTTTGTGTTGGAATCGGTTAAAACTTATTTGTTTTAAGCTAGGTTTATATGATATATATGCTCCAGCTTGAGGGGGAGTATTAGAGGACATTTTTGTAATTAATATAAGTGTGTGAGGGTATAATACAAACAAAAGTGGGTGGGTAAGGTGAATTGATGGAATTTAATGTATCTTGATACTTCCACTAGAGGGCATGGCATAATTGTTTATGCATTAAGACTACTATAAATTGCAGTAACTATATGAAAATCTTTCTATTAGAACTTAAAATTATGCATTTGCTCTTTAACTTATAGAAAATCTGAAGGAACTCCTTTAAAGAAAAAAGAAATTTTTGCTTGAGAATCTGGATAACCATGTTATGGGGTTTACTAATGTTTCTTAGTGGCTTACTTCCCAATCCAAACCCTCTCATTTTTTCGTTGGTAATTATCGTCCACTATGTGTGTGAGGACTATGGAGCAGCTCCTAGATTATCTTGAAGTGTTGCTACTAAGCCTCACTAATAAGTATGGGACCAACCAACTAGGCCTTGGATTTCAGAAAAAGTATTTGTGTGAATTATGTTCCTAGTGATTATGTGGTGAATGCAATTGTAGCTTGACAACTATGCAGAACCTTCGTGAACCTGATGCAAGCCAAAATCCAAGTTAGCCAAAGAACAGCCACTAGCAGAGATATGAAGACAATTACACGAGCTTTGGTTTGGGGAAGCCATTCATATTTCTTGTTCTGTGTGACTCATGATAACCACACGGTCTACACAAGTAGTGGTTGAGTTGTCCTTGTCGCTGCTTTCCTTTTTTTTTTTTATATAAGTAAGAAGTAAATTTTATTCATACAAATGAAATAGATATAACCCGTGTACACAGGAAGTATATAGAAGAAACACCTAAATACATTCTAGGTTAAGGAAAGAAAGTCATGGACATTATTTCCATCAAGTATAATAGTTGAGAACCAAGACATTAAAGTGCGCATAAAAAAATTCTGAAGCTCTGCCATTGTGCGCTCCCTATCTTCAAAGCATCTCTCATTCCTTTCCGACCATGTACACCACATGATACACAACAAGATCATCTTCCACACTACCGCCACTTGAGGACAACCTTCAAGCTCCTTCCAACAAGCCAATAAATCCACCACCCTCAAAGGCATTATCCATGCAATATCCATTCTTCTAAAGATCTCATCTCATAGCTCTCTTGTAATCTCACAATGCAAAAGTAAGTGATCTACATATTTTCCATGTTTTTTTACACAAATAGCACCAATTCATCATAATAAGTCCCCTCTTTCTCAGATTGTTCATAGTCAAGATCTTCCCTGAAGCTACAGTCCAAACAAAAAAGCTACTTTAGTAGGCACCCAGGACCTCCAAATCCTCTTCCATGGAAATGATGCATTGCCTTGGGCTGATAAAATCTTGTAATATGTCTTGACTGTACATTTTTTTATTGTCATTGGCCCTCCACTGCACTTTATTCTCCTGTGCCCTGGTATTTCCCATGGAATATAGTAACCTGAAAAAATTAGACACTGCGTGCAATTCCTAATCATGAATATCCCTATTAAAAAGGACATTCCATGGATAAGAACCATGAGAGAATACCCGCATATCTATAACAGAAGCCTCATTATTAGTTGCAATACGATAGAGTGTTGGAAAAGCCCTGTACAAAGCGCATTATCCACACCAAACATCATGCCAAAACCTGATTCTGGACATCTCTCCCACCACAAATCGTATATGACTTTCAAAGCATTGCCATCCCCGCCTAATAAATTTTTCATAAACCCACGCCATACCCCCAACTACATTGGAGCACCATACTCCCCACACATTCTCGTGTCCAGAAACAATAATCTCTTTCCAAAGCGTGTCCTCCTCTAGGTGGTACCTCCATAACCATTTTCCCAACAAAACTTTATTGAAAGTCCTCAAATTGCGTACTCCCAAGCCGCCATTTGAAATTGGAGAAAAAACTTTGTTCCAATTAACCAGGTGGAATTTTGTTTACTCCCCCCCCCCCCCCCCCCCAAAAAAAAAAAAATAGAAAGGCCCAGAATAATCTCTTAATTTTAGTCGCCACCCCTGTAGGCAAAATAAAGAGAAATATGTGCGGAGATTAGTTAGAAAACTCTTAATTAAAGTGAGTCACCCCCCTTTCGATAAATACATCTGTTTCTACCTCGCAAGCTTTCTCTATACTTTTTCCACCACCCCATCTCATACAGCTCGAGCCTTAAAAGTCGACCTCAAAGGGAGTCCCAAATATTTCATAAGCAAGGAGGACACCTTACAATCCAAAAACCGCGCCAAGCTATTGATATTGGGCACCACACCCACCACAACTATCTTAGATTTACCAAGGTTCACCTTAAGTCCCGACACTGTTTCAAAACATAACAAAAGAGCTCACAAAGATTGGATCTGACCAGGATCCACATCACAAAATGGGAAAGTGAAATAGGGTCATTCGTGCCATTACCCACCAAAAAAACTAGAAAGAAAACCTCTTCCAACAATAGCATTCACCATCCAACCAAGTGCCTCCATAACAATGACAAACAAAAGGGGAGACAAAGAATCCCCTTGCCTCAGACCGCGTCAACTGTTAAAAAAATCTGCAGGAGTGCCATTGACTAGTACCGAGAAATGGACGGTAGAGACACAATATCAAATCCAGGAAATCCACCTATCATCAAAGCTACACCTCCCGAGCAAGTATAAAAGGAAATCTCAGTTCACATGGTCATAAGCATTTTCCATATCAAGTTTGCAAAGAATACATAGGACTCCTTCTAGCATCCTATGATCCAAGCACCCATTGGCAATAAGCACCGAATCCAGAATTTGTCTCCCCCGAATAAAAGCATTTTGAGGTTTAAAGATAATGTGCTCCAACACCGGGCTAAGTCGATTAGCATGTACCTTCGAGATGATTTTGTATACTCCACTCACAAGGCTTATGGGGCGGAAATCTTCAACTGCCTTATGAGAGTGATGAATGTCACCATGAGATTTTTCTCAAATTTCTGGAAAGAGTGAAATTCCATAAAAACCTGCATAATATCTCATTTCACAACATCCCAACAAGCCTAAAAGAAACCCAACAAGAAACCATCTGGGCCCGGTGCTTTGTCCTTCGCCATGCTACGGATAACCTTATAAACCTTGTCTTCATCAAAAGGCATTTCCAAACCACTTGCACTTTGTGAATCAATAGACTCGAACAATAAGCCATCGAGCTTCAGCCTCAAGCATCTCATAATAATGCACAATATGATTTTCTAGATCATCGGGAGAAGAAAGCACTTGAGTATCTGAATGCAATGACTCAATAGTGTTGCTGCGTCTATGAGAATTCACCACTTTATGAAAGAATTTCGTACATTTATCACATTCTTTTAACTAAAGGGCCCTAGATTTTTGTTACCACGAAGCCTCTTCCATCAATAACACCCTCTCCAAATCAGTCACAACCGCCCTTTTCTTGCTAAGGCCTCCTCCGAGAGCTCTCCCGTCAATTCCATTCCCTCTAATTCCCCTAGTTCCTCCATAAGGGTGTTCTTCTGATTGTCAATACTACCAAACACTTCCAAGTTCCACCTTTTAAGATCTTGCTTCAAAGCCTTAAGCTTACATGCTAAAATGAAACTGGGCGTGCCTGTAAACAAATAAGAAGACCACAAAAAACGTACCTTTTCTACAAAATCATCGGCTGCTAATCACATATTTTTAAACTTGAAATACTGACGTCTTCCAAGGATACCTCCGCAATCCAAAAAAAGAGGATAGTGATCCGAACACACTCGGGGTAGCCGCTTTTGAGAAAGTTCCGAAAAGTACACCTTCCATGACAAAGAGACAAGGAACCTATCCAATCTCGACCATCCCTAACTATTTGACTACATGAACTCGCCCCCTTGAAGAGGGAGGTCCATAATATCCAAATCAAATACAAACTCTGAGAACTCTTCCATGGCTGCCGAGTTACGATGGCTCCCTGAATGCTCACTAAGGCAATGAACAATATTGAAATCTCCCCCTATGCACCACGGCACCTCCCATAAATAAATTAGCCCCACCAACTCCTCCCAAAGTCGCCTCCTATCTCTATCCAAATTTCGACTATAGGTGCCCACAAATGCCCACTTTCATCCATTAATTGTATTTTTAAAACGACTAGCAACCGAGAAATTCTCAACACATTCCTCAACCGCCTAGGGTTGTAACCAGTCCATTCCGGTCCGGTTTTGGACAAAATCTAGGACTGAACCGGTATGTACCGGTTTTGTATTTTCCAAAACCGATTATACACCTGTTACCCTCCTAAACCGGTACTTCCGATTTTACCAGTTTCTGGTCCGATCCGGTCCGATCCGATTTTCTAGTTTTTTTAAAATGTAAGTTTCACAGTTTGTCATTAAAAATTTGTTTATAAAACAAAAAAAAATTAATTTAAAAAAAATCTGTTTTATACTTTTATTAAAAAAAATATGTTTTAACTTTTACTAAAAAAATATGCTTTACTAAAAGCTACTTCAATAAAAAATCTGCTACAAACTTATTAACTACAAAAACTGAAAAAAAAAAATCTCCAATAAACTACTTTATCTGCTATGACTAATGGTCCAATGGATACAACTTATAGAATTTACACATTATACATTAAACAAAGCACTTCAAGTCTACAACAAGTTCTTGCATGTTAAAGGAAATAACTTAATACTTACACATATATTTTTTAGAGTAATCATAAGAAATTCAAGAATGGATATCAACAAACCTATGAGTCTATGAAATAAAATAAATTCAAAAGTCTAAATTAGAAGTCCAAAAGTCCAACAAATTATAAGTCCAAAATTCTAAATTACAAGTCCACAAAATTACAAGTCCAAACATTTAAAAGTCTGAATTACAAGTCTAAAAGTCCAACAAATTACAAGTCCAAATTACAATAACTTAGAATATCCAACAAAAAACTTCAGTAGCTATGTACCAAGCCACCAACTCCAATAGTCCATTCAACAATCCTTGTAATTGTATGAAAATAAATCAAGCAATTAATTCTAATAAAAAGTTAGTAATTACATTAAATAATAAAAAAATTAAGGAAATATGTTATACAAATTGACCTATCTTAAATTTAATTATCTCTAGCCAAGAAGTAGGTCTTGAAAAACTCCCTTAGTCTTCCATGAGCTCTACACAAAAGGGAAAAAAATAAGTATAATAATTAAAACAAATTACTAATATGATTTACACTTTAGAGATAGTTAAAGAAAAGGTGAATGATGCTACATACCTGTATCAATTTTCTCAAACTCCTCAACATCATCCATTAAAGTGCGAACGGGACAGAAGAACGGAGCCAATTTTGTGTACAAATAAAGGCTTCTACCATAAGTAGAGATAAGTTACTACGAAAAAGATCAAGTACTCGACCTGCTGTGCTAAAAGCTGACTCAAAGGCCACTGTAGATATCGGAACTGCAAGAACATCCCACGCAACTCTTGAAAGCACGCGGTATCTAATTGAGTTGACCTTTGACCAAGTCAAAAAGTAAAATTTCACATCATCTTCTTCACATTTTTCACATAAATATCTCTCCAATTCAGATTTACTCTCCAAAGAGTTTTCCGACTCCCTACGTTTCTTAATTTGTGTATGGATTAATATCTGAAATCACCTTGACCTACCCCAGTAGTTGAACTTGTACTACTAGCCCCTCTCTCGCTTAAGTGGCTCATAATTTGATCTTGTGCCCCAATATTACTTCCATCATTTTCATAATAACTATCATATAAATGAATCAAGGCATCTTGAACCTGATCCGCCAACATAAGAACTTTTGAACTATTATCCTCATATATTCCTTCAAAAATATATGTTAGACAATGCATTTTATACCAAGGATCAAGAACCAACCCAACATACAACAAAAGATTCATTTTTTCAATATTTCTCCAATACTTCTCACATTTAGATTTCATACTAAATGTCATTGTCCTCAAATTATGAGGCCCTTCCACACACTCCAAATTAATTGCAGCTTGAATTGTTGCTAGCTCAAATACAAAACTGTTGCAAGTGACATAATTGGTTCCCAAGAAACGCAAGGTTGCAATGTAAAAATGTTTCAAAAATTTTGCAAACAACTTACTCTTATCCCAATCATCCATGGTTGGAAGCCCTAATTTGGATGCCCCTCCTTTACCCAACTCACTAACACCATCATCATCTTCACTATCATCCTCCCCAACACTCTTAACATATCCCGGATCTTAATCTTCTAGCCATTGAAATGCTTTTTGAAACTTTTCAGCCCTATCCAACATCATATAAGTGGAGTTCCAACAGGTTGCTACATCTAAGCATACACCACTTTTACAAGTAATGTCCTCACTGTCACAACATTGCTAAAATGTGCTACACATTTGTGGAGATGATTTTACATACTTCACAGCTCCTCTAATTCTTGCAATTGATTGATCATATTCTTTCAACCCATCCCGAACAATCAAGTTCAAGATATGAGCACAACATCTCATATGCAAGAACTCATATTCCAAAATCGTACCCCTTCTATTCCTTGTCTTTCTTTTGAGATACCAAACTACCATTATTTGAACTTGCATTATCAAGCATAATTATAAATATTTTAGGCCTCCCTCATTCAAGCAAACACATTTCAATTTGTTTACCTAGTGTCTCACCCTTATGGTTTTCAACCTTGCAAAAACTGATAACTTTTTTGTGCATGTTCCAATCTTCATCAATAAAATGTACAGTGAGACACATGTAGTTAAAATTTTGCACGGATGTCCATGTATTCGTGGTTAGACAAATGCGCTGCCCCTTAAGAGCACTTTTAAGCTTGTCTTTCTCTCTCAAATAAAGTTTATAAATATCTTTTGCAACCGTTACACGTGATGGAATCGCATTCAATCTAGGTTGCACAATAAGCATGACTTTCTTAAACCCCTCTCCTTCCACATGTTTAAAAGGAAGTTCATCAACAACTAACATTTCTGCTAAGGTTTCTTTACATGCCTCAACACTAAAAACAATATGTACAAGCCCCCCACTGCTTGATCCAGATTGGAAACCCAATATAGATTGGTTTCTATCCATTTTCCTAAGTGGAAACTTCTTACATGTTTTTTCCAAGTGCTCCAACATTGATTTTGTGCCATTTATATTAGGATCACAAGCATAAGTCATTCCACAAAGGTTACATAAAGCCCTAGGTTCGACTTATCCTCAATATGAATCTTTGTAAAATAATCTCAAACTACTGATCTTTTCCTACCAATAGTTGACTTATTTACATTAGATTTGGGAGAAAGCGGATCATTAGTCGCCATTGATTCCAAAGTCCTTTGACTCCTTTCCATTGTAGGTTCAATATTGTCATGTGTTTCTGTTTCATTTGAAGGATCCATATGAGATTCTGTAATAACAAAAATAAACATTAATTGTTGAGCCTTCACAGTTTATTCAAATCCTCAACCCCAATTGATAAACATTAATTTTAGAACACACTACACAGATGTTATTCAAGTAGAAAAATTACAAAACCATATCAATGTAATTTCACAAACCCAATCACAAAACCCAATCAAAGTAAATTTCGGATTTAAAAAACCATAATATCACAAATATCATCTATAATAATGTCAAAGTAATTTCACAAACCCAATCACAAAACCCTAATATCACAAACACAATGATAAACACAATCACAAAAAATCTTAAATTTTAGATTCAAAAACCCTAATATCACAAAACTGAAAACCCAATCACAGATTCACAAAAATCCCAATATCACAAAACCCAATCACAAAAATCCTAATTTCACAAACCCAATCACAAAACCCTAATATCACAAATACAATAATAAACACAATCACAAAAACCCTAATATCACAAAACCCAATCACAAAAATCCTAATATGTAATTTCAAAAAAAAAAAAAACTTATCGTTGAGGGGGTAGACTCGACAGAGAGATAGGGACTGCGAGAGTTGAGAGAAAAAAGAGTGGAGAGATGATAGAGTGAGACACGGGAGAGTTGAGAGTGAGAGACGAGAGAGTTGAGAGACGAGAGAGTGAGAGACAGCAGAGTTGAGAGTGAAAGACGGGAGAGTTGAGAGTGAGAGACGGGAGAGTTGAGAGCAAGAGACGAGAGCGAGAGAGACGAGGGATTGAGTCACTAAGCAGAGGAGGAGGCAGAGAGTCAGAGACGAGAGAGTGAGCACACGAGAGAGTGAGAGGCGAGAGCAATAGCACTGAGAGTTTGAGAAGTGAGAGCCGAGAGACGGAAACTTAGGAGACAGATGATTTTAGGGTTTAGTTGTAGGGAAAACGGCGGCATTTGGCGTTTTCTATTTAATTAATATGTGATTATTTTCAATGTTTTTTTTTTTAAATCATAATTAAAATTTATATAAATTTGTAATACATTTAATAGACTATAGTGATTTAATATAACTATATATATTTGTAATACATTTAATATATTATAGTCCAAAGTATTACTATTAGCCTATTAGTATAGTTATATATTAGTATTAGTTATAGTGATTTAGTATAACTATATTAGTATAACTATAGTCTATATTAAACTATTAGTATTAGTTAAATAGTTATAGACTTATATATTAGTATAGCTATATAATATATTAGACTATATAATAGTATTAATATTAGCCTATTAGTATAGTTATATATTAGTATTAGTTATAAACTATATATTAGTATAGCTAAATAATATATTAGACTATATAATAATATTAATATTAGACTATTAGTATAGTTATATACTAGTGTTAGTTATAAAATATATATTTAATATTAGTATTAGTTATTAACTTTTAGTAAAAATTTTAGTATTAATTATAAGTATAAATATAGTCTATAGTCTATATTAGACTATTAGTATTAGTTATAAACTTATATATTAGTATTAATATTTTATGTAATAATTTATAAATTATAATATGAAATTATTTCATATATGAATATATAATTATATATATTATATATAAAGATTTCACATATAAATTTATAATTATACATTATATATAAAACTTATATATACAAATATTATTTTTTATATATTTTTTATCAACCGGTCCGGTCCGAAAAATTCTAAAATCGGAACCGGACTGGTTCCGACCGGTTTTCACATTCTAAGAACCAGTCCCGGACCGGACCAGTTCAAAACCGATAAAACCGGTCCGGATCGATTTTCCTGTTTGAATTTACACTTATACCTCCATCACTCTTTTATCCTACATAAAATGGACACCACCAAAAGCACCCAACGATGCCAAATAAGACCAACTCACATACAAACACCCCCACAAACTACGGATGATTCTTCTATCCATAACCTTCAACTTTGTTTCTTGAAAACACACAACATCCACCTTCCATGACCGCAATAACGATCTTATGCGAAGACGCTTATTATAGTCATTTAGCCCCAGCACATTCCACGACAAGATGTTAGGCTTCATAATTACAAAAAGTGCCCCTCCCTTTCAATCCATCCTTTCCGCCCGCCTGCCCGCCCGTCCCCTTCTTGCCTTCATAATTAATGGAGCATAAGAGCCTTTTAAGTTCCCTTTCTCGCTTCATGGCCGACTTTGAGCAACTGTCTTCAATGGCTATAAGAAGGACTCTAACTTGTTCTTCAAATCCTATACAAGAAAACCCAAGAACTGATTGCATCTCCTCAACCTTCTTGAACACCCAATCCGATACATAAAAATCCAAGTTAGGGGGAGTGTGCATAAAGGAGTTGGTTCATCCTTGCCCCCCTACAAAACTAGGTTGCTTGTTGTCAAAAATAGCCACTGTCATTTGGGCATGTTTTGAGGTCACAGCAAGATCTGGCACCTCTGACAGAAGCTCCCCAAACTCGGTTGCCGTCGATTAACCAACATCCTCCATAGACCTATTTTGTATAGGTTCCCCACTCATCTGTTGTGACAAAAACTGTCTACCCACCTCCATCGAAGCCCCCTTAGAAGAAAAGATAGCTGTCAGCAATCGCATAGGAGCTACGAATGTCGTCGAAGGTCCAATAACCTCCATCGATCTGTTCTGTGCATGTTGCTTGGATATGTGCACTAGGAAACAGGTTCCGCTACCTTTGCCGAGATCTCCAGAACCTTCACCGGCACCGGAGGCTGAGACTCACTGCCATTAACAGAGTCCAATGAGGTGGGTGGCTGGGAAGCCCCGCAGCGCCTCTAAATAGACTCGTTGGGTTTGTTCTCTCTTCCCAACCCAAAAGGCCTGGCTCCATTGGAGGGGTCCTTACCCGCGAAAGGCCCACCACCCAAGCCTTGAGTCAGGCCAGTAGCTAACCCCCTCTCCCGAGGGAGCACCATGGGCTCCTTGCCCTTGGATCGTAGGACTGTTTATCCGGGCCAGGTTTTTTTCCAGTCCGGTCTAGAACCCGAAAAATTGGATTCCAGTTCTGAGTTTTGGCCTGGAACAGTTGCAAAACCCGGATACACCTGGCCAAGGTATGTAAAACTCGAGCCCAATTTTTATTTTTGGCAGATATCGAATATTTATTGGGCTTACTTATTAAGTGAAAATCTTTAAATATTTTTGGATTAGGTGGAATCTTTTTTTGGGTTGAGAAATTTGTGGGAATAGTAGGAGTATTTTAGAGCTTGGAGACCCAAAACTCAGAGAAAAGCCCATTTATTATTTTCACACACTACCCAAGACATGGGCCCAAATACTTGAAATGGGCCCTACCTGATCACCTCAAAACCCAACCCGTGAGAACCAATGTCAGTTTCTTTTTAACCCCCACCATGCACGATTTACACTCCCATCGTCCCATGCACGTACGTCTCTCTATTCCTCGTCGCTAGGTTTTTCTTCTTTTTTTTCAATCACCTATATAGACATACTTGTATTCCTCTACTACATGGAGAAACTGCCCATAATTGTTGCTGCCGCCAGCCATAGCACAACCTCCCATCGTGTTGCACTCCATTGCCGTGACCCAAAAACATCCATTGCAGCCCGGTTTTCTTCCACTCAAAACCACGGGCATGTGATAGCCCACTGCCCAGCCTCCATCTCCATGTGAAACCTCAACCATCAGCAACGACGCACAACACCCACGCACGGCCAAAAGCCAACAGCCAGCCACATGAACCACCTTGCTCCTCCACGTTTAGTGACCATCACTGAAGGCAAAGCCCCACCATTCACCATGCAACCAGCCTGCACCCTCACTGTTTTACTCAACCATCACACGGAAACTGCAGCTTCCCAAGAAGGTTGAGCCACTACATGCTCCTCCACAACGCTGCCATAAGCCACCACCGTGACGCAGTAGTGAACCCACCAGTGGATCCACCTTTAGCCATCCCACGAAACTTTTGTTCCTCACTCTCGAAAATAGAGCAAAGCCTTCTCCACCTTGAACCATTGCAAGCCACCATCACCGAGACCTTACTACATTGGGATCCCACAGAAACCACTGCCAAAGACTTTCCGACACCCCTGTCGGTAGCATGCCTCTCACGGTCTCGTGGTGAGTTTCGTCTCTCCCTCGCGTCGTGCTTCCTTCCCTCCCTGTAATCTCTCTCTCTCTCTCTCTCTCTCTCAATGTTCAGCCGCCATCTCGCTGACGTAACCTCCGCCACCTCCCAGTTTTTTGCACTGCTCCTCCAATCTCGATGAGTATGGACGTCCGTTGTGTGGTTGTTCTTAGTTTTCTCTCCATTGTATGTTTTCCCAACCAGCCCATAGTTATGACTTTATTTCCCAAAATGCCTTCTTATCAGGATAGCTCAATGGGCATGAGTTCTTTTTAAACTTGCTTCACATGGTTTTATTTGAGGTATAAGAATATATATAGAAAATATTTATGTTTTTAAAGCATCTTGTTTAAGGATTTTACAACCAATTTCAGTAGAGAATAATAAGATTTTAATTTTATTTTAAATACTTTAAAACTAATTAAGTCTATTTTAATTAAATGATATTTTTGCTTTATCTACTTCAATAGATCTTGATATAATTATGTTATCCAATTTTATATTGTATAGTTGGAACTCAATAGTAAATAAGTTAGAATTTAATGTTTTAGTTAGAGAAATTAAGTGGATATTGAGGAATTTGGGAATTTATATTATCTTAGGAATTATGAGAATTTTTGGTTTTGAGGTATTAAAATAGGTTAATTTAGTATTTTAGGCTTAAATATCGGAATACGTGGTTGATTGGAAATTTACGGAAGTTATGTGACTATTTGTGGTAATTGATTTTCATTCAGTACTAGTGTGAAGAAATTCTGAAAAACTAATAAGTCCAAGTAAGCGAAGTTCATATACTAGTTTTGTACAAAAGAAATGAAATGAGGTTGACTTTGAAAATAAACATGTTTGTTCTCGAAAAGAAATCTGAAAATGACCTCAGATGTTTATTCTGCATATGTATCAATTTTATATATCAGAAAGTATTTTTTGTCATGACTGGTGTAAACATGAGTTAGCTTTGTACATTCTATTTCTGAACTATGCAAAAAGAGCGAATATGAAAATCTAAAAGATTTTGCAGTGAATAAATGAAGATGTTTTGAATCTATTTATTTCGAACATATGAAATGATCTGAAGCTGTTTAGTATTCGGTTTTGATATGATGTGGCATCTAAAAACCTTGGCATGAATTTCTAATTCTGTATCTAAATATGATCTTGTTCCAACGATGTTCTATTTTGTTTCTGTTAAGGCTCTGCCACGGGTATAATAGTGGTATACAGCCCAACCACGAGTATAATGGTGGGTTATAACTCTATCACGGGGGTTAAACATGGTATACGACCCAGTCATGGGTATAATTGTAGTTTATAACCTTACCACGAGAGTTAAACATGGTATACAACTTAGCTACAAGTATAATGGTGGTTTATAACCCTACCATGGGAGTGAAATATGGTAAACGGTCCAACCACATGTATAATGGTGGTTTATAACCCTATCACGGGGGTTAAACATGGTATTTGTCCCGATGCAATGCTCCGATATGATATGAAGATGATGTCTCAGTTTATGATTTACCGAAAGATTTTTGAATAAGAAAGTTTTCTGAAAGTTTCGCTCTGATGTTTTGTAATAAGTTTTGTTTATGCATTCTAAAAGTAAATATGTTGTTTCTGCATTCTGAAAGTAAATGTTTTGTTTTGCATACTGAAATTTATAAATGATCATGTTTACATTCTAGTATAAGTTCTCTACTGAGGTGTTGATAACTCCCCCCTTATCTCCACAATATTTTTCAAATATTTTGATGGTTCAACTGAGTATCAAGTTATGAGGTATTGGGTGAGATGATTTAAATATAGTGAATTAAGCATAAAAAGTTTTTATGAGTATTGATGATTTTTATTAAGAAATTTTATTGTGTTATGATGGCTTGGCATTTTGGAAAATCTGTTATATTGAGGAAATTAGCTTGAATCAAGATTTCTATATGATATTGAGGATTTGGAATCTATAATTATATTGTTGAAATGTGAGTTTAAGTGAAAGGAAGTAACTCTCTTACCCGTGTGGAACTGGGGCGTTACAGGGTATTGGGTAATAAACCCAGAACCCTTTTTTTTTTTTTAACAATCAAAGTTAGTCAAATAAGGGCAGTGGGCAAGGTCAGGTTCAAGGTCAGTCCCCCCACCAGTTGGGCGTGTCGCTCTGTTTCATCTTTTAGCATATAAGACAAAGCAAAGTGCAACTAAAATCATTCAAGTTGAAAACAAGAATTTGTAGATCGAGAGTTGTTAGATTTAAGCTTTACTTGGAAACAACACCATGCAGGTTTTTTCCTTACCAAAATGGGTGCAATGTTGTATGGGGCAATGGGCACATTAGGCAGAGATTTTATAGAGTTTGCAGAGGTTTTTTCAGTTTTCCTTCCCAAAACAGGTACAATACGGTATTGGCACATTAGGCAGAGACTTTGCAGAATGTTGGAGACTAGAGTCAAATGTTTTCATATTAGACAATGGACAATAGAGATAAGTTGTACGTATGACATCAAAACATTCAAAATATTGAAACTGAAGAACGAAAGAAAAAAAAAAATTGGGTTCAATACCGAACCCGGAATCCGGATTTTAAAAAATTCGGATTTATCCAGGTTCTAGCCCATGTTTGAAACTCGGGTTCCGGTCCGGATATACCCGTGTTCTTGGGTCGGAACTCTGATGAACAATCCTACCCTATAAGCCTGTCTCCAGTTCCAATAGGCAGCTCGTGGGTCTGCTTAGCCTTAGAAATAGAGGGGCTTGCCTCATTAGAAAGCCCATCCTCCCAGCCCAAGCCCACCTCAAAGCACCATTTCATCCGATTGAGATTACATTGCAACATCCCCAGCTACTTTTGCATGTGAGCCATTACCTGCAGGATCATTTCCTTTTGAAGGCCAGCACGCCCCCTGACACCAACCTCACGTCCTTGAGCCCCTGTAGAAACGGCACCACATACAGACGACACAATCCCACTGGTAGCCCTCCTAGACCTGTCCAGCTGACGGGACAAGACCAAAGGCCTCGGCTGTTGGAGAGCCTCCTTATACGACTGAGAAGGCAATGGAAAAGGCACTACCGTCATTGCAGATGGTGCCGACCCACCAAAACGAATAACTCCCTCAATACCTTTGCCAGTTCCCACTATCCCCGACTGTCTCTATCATTAGGAACAAAGATGCAATTACGGTGCCCATCCCCTGGATGCTCTTCCAGATCCATGAAATCACCTTGAGCGTTTGTGCACCTCTGTACCGTGAAGCCCCTGTCCCCTTCCCGATGGCCTGCATAAAACCCTTTCCTCCTATCATTCCTACCATCCTCCAAGACTTTGCTAAACCACCGTGCAGTGGCTAACTCCAACCTCATACTTTTCACAAATTTCCACCCTCTTTCGGTAAGGATCAACCATCGGCCCTCCCTTGACACCTCAAAAGATTTCAGTTCAATCACAACAATTTTCAAACGTGCCATTTTTCTTCCCAACCAAACAACCACAGATGATCAAGCATTCACAAACACATCGGGATGAAAATTCGTGAGAGCAAAAAAATGAGAAAAAAGTGTACTAATGCATCAACAGTGCTTTCCTTCCTCCAGAGCAACAAAAATAATAGATAAATGTGTTACACACCGGTCACCGGGCTTGATGCTCCTGCAATACAAGGAATGTGAGGGCTCGGTAGTGATTAGCGTCTCCAATATCTAAGTCAATTTTTTTTTTTTAATCCTCGCAGAGAAATTCTGTACGTAAGATTACGTATTTATGTTTTATAAACAATTTTTCTCCCACAAACTGACTCTGTTCCCCACAATAATTAACAATTTCCCTTTAACTTCAACTCTGCCACCTCTCTCTTCCACTTGTCTTCGTCTCGTGTTAAAACGACACACAGGTGACACAAATAGATCTAAGATCCAAATCATCAATGCGGTCTTGCCATTTACTCATATGAGGTAAAAAGCACCCCTATTCAAACTCCTTTTCAGCAACCCAAAGTAAAATTGGTGAACAAAACCAACAATTTTTTGATAAGTTGCTTGGTTCTTGGGTGTGCTTGCTTTATAGATTAACACGTGTTTTTAGTTAGTATATGTATATTTGAATTATTGCCTTGATTAACTGCCATTTTTAACAATACAGGCAAATTTGGACAAGATAGAGAATCAATTATTAAGGTTTAAGGTAAATTTTTCTGGCCCCGTTTCTGTTAGAAGAAAATAGAAGAGATATCACTGCTTATCTTTTTACTTGGGAATGAATGTACAAGTCCGTTGGCTTGTTATGCATGGACTTTAGGAACTTTATCCTGATTTTAAACTACTGAATTATTGGGAAGTATAGAGTTCTTATTTTTTATGTTTTAAGGAACTACCTGTATATATCCCTGGTGAAAAGTCAGCGATTTAACTAGGTCCATGTAGGGAAACTTCTGAAAGTGTGGTGCACAAGACCGAGGTTTTGATGCAGGACATCAACAAGCAAGCCACTAAATTACCAATGAATGACCAAGAATAGTCTATTTAGATCGCACCAGCACAACTCAGATATTCTCCACGATTTCTTTCCTTTTTTTTTCGTAGCAAATAAGATGGATTGCTACTCTATTTTCTTTCCTATTATAGTTCTGTTTCTTCCCTTAGTTTATTACTTTCTTATGGTAACTTTCCATTACAAAATACTTTCATTTATTGTTAGTCTCCTCCTACAAATAGTCTGTGAGTGGGAAGAGAAGGGTGATCATTATTATTAATTTGTCAAAGTTTGGAAGTTTATCAATAAAGTTGATACCAGTTTCATTCCAAGAAGACACAGCTCTTCTTCATAATTTTATTTTCATCTTCCGCTACGTCAATTTGGCATCAGAGCAAGGTTGCGCTTGGCTCGATGGTAGGAGAAAAAGGTAACCTCCATGATGAAGGGCGTGGAGTACCAGCCCTTTAGGCTGCTGTCCGGTCGCAAAATCAGCAAAACCAAGAAAGATTCAAGGGGATCGAAAGAATGCTGCAGGAAATCCAAAGAGTTGTTACCAACGTTCATGTTGGTGGCGATGGGCATCAGGAGAATAGGAGGAATCGAGATAACCCGCATGGAGACTGTGGCCTCATATCGAGGTGACAGAATCAAGCACCAAATGATTCGTCTAGTGATGAAGAGGTCGCTGGCTTCAAGGGAGAGGGCCCAGCTAATAGAAGGGGGCCGTACCAAAATAACAACTTTTGAATCAAAATCGACTTGCCATCCTTTAACAGAGACCTCCATGTCGAGAGTTTTCTTGACTGGTTATTGGAAATAGAAAACTTTTTTGATCACATGCAGACCCCTGAGGCACAACAGGTGAAGTTAGTGGCATATAAATTGCGTGGTGGTGCATCAGCATGGTGGGAACAAATGCAAAACAATAGGCGACGATAGGGTAAACAACCAGTGCGAGCATGGCCAAAGATGAAATGATTGATGAGAGCTAGGCTCCTACCCCCTGATTATGAACAAATTTTGTATCAGTAGTATTAAAATTGCAAGCAAGGCATGAGAACTGTTAATGACTACATGGAAGAATTTTAATAATTTTTTATTTAATTTATTTTTATCACATTTTGTAACTCTACCAATTAAATCTTAATAATAATTATATTCTAATTAAATTAATATTAAAAAAAATCATATTTTCAAAAGTCATTTAACGCTAATACAAAAAATATTTGATTAAACTCCTCTAAAATTCTATCTAAATTTCTTAATTACAAACCAAATAGTATTTTTGCTTAGAGTGGGGAACTAATATTTTAATGTTTGCTTGGAGTGAAAAATTAGTATTTTAATGTTTGATGAATCAATTGTAGTTCTCCATCTTTGGTCAACTACTGTAGCAAAAGTCTAAATTATTTTAGATTGGACTAATTCAATGTAGGATGTTTTTTACATCAATTATGTAAATTTTAACCAACCAACCTTCTCATTTGGTCAAGCCAATGAAGATGCTCTAAGGAATGTGAGATCTATCAAGTTAACAAACATGAAAATGTGTAGTATCCTGGGCTGCTACAACCATTACCTGTTCTTGATTTTCCATGGCTAGATATTTCTATAGATTTTGTGGATGGATTGCCACTATCCAATGGGAATTCTGTTGTCTTTGCTATAATTGATAAACTAACTAAATTTGCACATTTACCCCCTCTCACATCCTTACACAGCTACTAAAGTTGCACAAGTTTTTTGTTTTGCTTTTTTTTTTTTTTTTTTTTTTATTTAGTTTTTAAGCTCCATGGATTATCTAAATCTATTGTCTCGAATAGGGATCTGGTGTTTACCAATTCTTTTTGGAAGCAATTGTTTCTGTTTCAGGCGACCTCATTGGACTTTAGCTCAGCCTACCATTCTCAGTCTGATGGTTAGATAGAAACCTTAAACAAATGCTTGGAGACTTGTTTGAGATGCCACGCTGGTCAGAAACCAAAGGAGTGGAGCTTATGATTGACTATGGCTGAGTGGTGTTATAATACTACAACACATTCTTCTACATGCCTTACTCCTTTTGAGGCATTTTATGGTTATTCTCCACCAAGCTTGCTGTCGTATGTTCCTAGTATTGCTACTAATAATGTTGTTGACCAGCAACTGAAGTCTAGAGATTAGCTACTATCCTTGTTGAAGGAGAACATGTACAAAGCTCAACATAGGATGAAATTCTATGCTAATAAGAGGAGGACTAAGAGGAGCTTTTCCAGTTGGGAATTGGGTTTTTCTAAGATTGCAGCCCTATCTACATAAGACTATTTCTATGAGGCAAAACATGGAGCTAGCATCAAGATTTTATGGGCCTTTTCAAGTTGTGAAGAGGAAAGGGTCAGTAGCTTACAATTTGCAGTTATCACCCTCTTCTTCAATATATCTTGTTTTTTATGTGTCTTGTTTGAAGAAAAAACTTGGTCAGAATATAGCCCCGTTGCCAACACTGCCTTCAACTAATGTCCAAGGACAAATTCAACCTAAACTAGAGTTGATTTTAGAAAGGAGAATGAATAAGCATGGCAATCATGTCATAATTGAAGTACTTATTAAATGGGTTGGAGCACCAGTTGAGGATAGCTCATGGAAATCCTTATGGAAGTTGAGGAACCTTTACCCACACCTTGTGGGCAGGGTTCTTTAGAGAGGGGGAATTTTCAAGGCCTTGAGGACAAGAGCCTTAAAGGGGAGAAGATGTAATGGATCTGTGGTGGAAAGGGAGTTGGCTGAAAAGTGAAATGTGATGAAGGAATGGACTGAAGAAGTGTAACAGAATTAACTATCTTGTATCGAAATGGTGTGTTGCAGAATTAGTGAAACGACGCGTTTAGAGAATTAATGCGGCAACCAACAGGCAAGAGCAAGAACGGTATCGTTTTTCAATTGTATTAAACGCTACATTTTACTTGTAAATGTAGTATAAAACTGACAGAAGGTAGGAATTGTATTCATCATCTTGAATTATAAAGTTAGTTGTTTCAGTTAGTGTTGAAGAGTTTGGAGATTACTCGAAAATCTCTTCCAAGGAACAAAAGTGGTTTCATGGTTCACGTCTTCATTACTTAATCGTTCTTGAAGTTCAATTCCAATTCCTTATGGGTATTTCTTGTTCTAATTTCAATAGGCAGTAGCAATACCGTTACTCTCACTGAGATTTTTATTTTATTTTTTATTTTTTTAACTTAATAATTAAGAAAATATTTTTTAATAATATTATGAATTTCTTATTTTTTTAAAAAAATATTTAAAAGTGTTAAAAAATGCATGTGTAAAAAAAAATACATTAGTGGAAGCCCCCAATGGTGGCTATAGAGCCTATTGGTATTTTTTTAATTTTTAGTAATTTTTAAACATATTTAAAAAATTACAATTTGCGGGCACACCAAGTGAACAAAGAGGACAAAATAGCACTACCCAATTAGTTATGTCCTAGAAGTTTCGAGATCTGAGCCTAATTGTAAGAAGGAATCGGTGTTGTTTTGTTGTTTGTTGTGATTACGACACCCAAAAATACCTAAAAAAAGAAGTTCTGGTCCTCAAGCATTCATGGAACGATACAAAGCAGGCAACTACACGTACAAGAAAACAACAATAGATCGTAAAAAGCATTAAAACAAGGCCAGCAATTAGTCCCCACTTTCTAGTCCCCATCTTTCAACCTCAGCCCCTCCAAGCCTTTACGAATGTCATCTCACGACAAGGCATGCATGCATGCAGCTTATGGCACATGATTGTACCTTATTGCACATGCATGTTTATCATGGCTCAAGGATCAGGTGGTTCACTTGATCAATATAAATCTCGTTAGACAAAAATATATGTATATATATATTCTAAATAAGAAATAATACCTGTAGATCAGTGCGTAAATGCGTAAACCTTCCGTATTTATTTTAAGAAAAAGTAGATAAATTTGAAACCTTCGTGAAGAAAGAAAATATCTTTTTATGATGGATCTTACTTTTTTTTTCAAAGACAATGTGCTGGTTTGTACATCATAAGACTGTATATACCATTACTCTTAAATTATATATTTGAGATGAGAAATTATCTAGAATTCATGAAAAAATTATTTTTTTAATGGTAAATCTTATTTTTTTTTAAAGAGAGTAGTGTGTGTGATTTGCACACTCTGGATTGACTGTATCCAGCCTTACTCATTTAAGATATTTTATATATAAATTTGGTTATTTATAGCTCCTTCAGATATTGTGTGGGATTTATTAGAATTGTTAAAAAAAAAATCAAAATATATGTATCAATATTTTTTATATTAATTCATGAAATGTTTTTACATAATTAATTTATAATTGGATGCGTCTATAAATTAAAGAAATTGCAAATAACTTTTTGCTTTAAATAGACAACATGAACAATATGAATTAACAAGATTGGCCTGAAGCAAACGAAAAAAAGCAATATATATATATATATATATATATATAAAGTTCGAAATAATTTAGCACCCAATTAGGCAATAAAAATTAATTAGCCCAAAAAAAAAAAAAAAAAAAAAAGTCTCCAGATTATACAAACTAGGCTGCCCGCTGCTAATAATCTGTTGCCAACGGGCCGGAATAATTTAACTCACTCGCATTTAAGGATCATCGGCCGGACAGCTACCCCAACTTTATTTACGAGAAATGAAATTTATAGTTGTTGGTTGAGCAAGTCGTGTCGCGTAATTTTTTTTTTTAAAAAAATAAATAATTATGAGATTTATATAAAAAATTAATATTTTAATATAAGATTTTATTTTTTTTAAAATGATTACGTAGCGTTTACATACTTTATAACTGTATATAATATTACTCTTAAGATATATCGTTGATAGCAACCATGACGGTGCCTTAATGCTGGATTACTAATGTTGTTTAAAATTGTTGTTTTTAAGATTTTAGGACTTCAATTTTTATAGATATAAATATAAATTAATTATATGGTATTTATCACTGTTTAAAGCATTGCTACTTACATGATAGTCACACTTTTGAAGAAGGAAGTCGCTTTGCTACGTGTATTATTCTTTTTTTTGTTTTTTTTGATGTTATAATAGAGACATTAATTTATTTGAAAAAGAATTAATTTGTTTACGAGTGCAGCCAATAAATATTTAACAACCCACTAAAAAGCAAGATATATATATATATATATATATGAAGCTATGCTTTGCAATAAATATTTAACAACCCACTAAAAAAGCATGATCTTAATCAGGTATAGCAAGCTCATTTAGTAAACCAAACTAGCCTATAATGTTCCCTAGTTATGTAGAGTCGGTCCATGTCTCATAAATGCATACTTTTTGGGGTCAATATTAAAGACCTGAATTAGAGGGAATTTACCACAAAGACAACCCTGTATTCCTCCTACTTTAAACTTATTTAATGAGTTTGAAGAAAGAAACTCAAGAGGAAGCGCAAAAAGACAGTAACCAATTCCAAGGTCCCTTATGAGGCAGTCAGACATTTCATACCCACCACAATGCCACCACAATCCCAAGTTAACGGTTTGCTCCTATAAATCCACCCATTCACATGCACATTTACATTCACAGTGAATACAATTTCTTCTTCACCACCGCTGCGTTGTAATCTCTCTCTATAAAGCCTCGTTGCCTCCTAAATTCTCTCTTGTTCTACACCATAAATTCTCACCACCTACATCCATATTAAGTAGAAGAACCAGAACAAGAGCAGGTATTGCGAGCAGGGTAGAGGGTGAAACGGAGGATTTGACCCAACCCATTTGTTCTTCCTCTTTTTCTTCATCTGGGTCTCATTGTTTCATCCCGCTGACGACAATGATGGCTATCGACCAGCACGTGCTCTGGGCCTTCTTTGCCTCCCTGTTCGGCTTCGTTCTTCTCTACTCTCTCCGTCGTTGGAATTGTAGCAATGCCAACAAGAAACAGCTCAAGATGAAGAGTTTTCCGGAAGAATGCGCGAAACAGAGCTTTAGCAATGGAGAATCTCGCCCATTGGAGGGCTCTGGCACTGACGTTATCATCGTCGGCGCCGGTGTAGCGGGTGCCGCCCTCGCTTACACCCTCGGCAAGGTAATTGTTTCTTTTTTTTTCTCAAGACAATAAAGAACTTCTAAAATTTGAAAATTCTCGACTTGAATTCTTTTTGCATGGGTATGAAAATTGGTGGGTGTTTTGAAATTTCCGGTATTATGAAACCAGAGAATTCTGGATAGCATATATATAGGCACTGATCAAATTCAGGAATCTGGCATCAAGGCTTGAAAATAATTTTTTTTAATTAATTTTCGCATACTCTTATTTTATTGGGAATCTGGGTCGGTGAATATGTGTGGAAGTAAATTACACAAGTGCAATGATAATAGAAAATTGTATTAAATAGTTTAATCAATAGGAATTGACTGAATTCATAGTGTTTCAAGGGAGGTGACAGCCACCTCACAAGTGATTTAAGATTTACCAGTATTGGAGTTTTATCGCATGTTGCAGCATCTAATTATTAATGATTTCCCGTGATTTACTAGACATAATAGATGTAAACCGTGTTACGAAGTTCTTGTGTTTAAAGTTGCCTACTTTACCTGCAATATCACCCCTCAACAACCACTTACCTTGACATTGTTGATTTATTTCCTTTTACAAGTGGAATCTAAATTTTTTTGCGACTAATTGCAGGACGGAAGACGGGTTCATGTGATTGAAAGAGACTTGACAGAGCCAGACCGAATTGTCGGTGAACTTCTGCAGCCTGGGGGATACCTAAAACTAATTGAATTAGGCCTTGAAGGTATGCTTGGAAGTTCACATCGTTATTGTAATTTCCTGTATCCTTCAAGTACAATAAAACCTTTTTAAGGATGACTGCAAACATGGTTGTGAACTGACTCTTGTTCCAAGGAGAATTTGTTGGCGTTGGTATAATGATTACTTAGTATTGATTTTGTTGTGTATTGGTGACACAATTGTGCTTGGATATCAGATTGCGTCGAGGAAATTGATGCTCAGCGAGTGGTTGGATATGCTCTCTTCAAGGATGGGAAAAATGCTAGACTGTCTTACCCTTTGGAAAAGTTTCATTCAGATGTGGCTGGAAGGAGCTTCCACAACGGGCGTTTTATACAAAGGATGAGAGAAAAAGCTACCACTCTTCCCAAGTATTATCTCTTGCTGCTTACTTTCAACTTAGCGTAGTAAATTTTTATGCTATCCTTGCTCCATGAATCTCCTACACTGTAGCTTGTTAAAATATTGCTTTGTCCTGGATTCCTGGTGCACATTCCACTTTTCTTGAATTTGGTCTTCAAGGTTTGCACTGTACTAAGCACATAGTTACGTCCATGTTCAGTGTGCAATTGAAACAAGGTACAGTTACATCCCTGCTTGAAGGAAATGGGACCATTAAGGGGGTTCAGTACAAAACGAAGGATGGCCAAGAACATAAAGCTTATGCTCCTCTTACAATTGTGTGTGATGGTTGCTTCTCAAATCTGCGCCGCTCTCTTTGTAGCCCTAAGGTGAAGTTACCATCTTGGAACTCTCTAATAGTTACAGTTTGCCTGGTGCAGTTAGAGTTGAGTTGAGAATTGTTCACTGATCATATTTGGACAGTTATAATATATATCTACTTTTTTTTTTGCATACACATCTACTTTTTTGCGGTTGGGCATATGCATTCTTGCTCCATTCTATATTGAGACTGACTTGTGGAAAACTAATATTTTTCAACAGGTAGAGGTGCAATCTTGTTTTGTGGGTTTAGTCTTGGAGAACTGTGAACTTCCATTTGCAAATCATGGACATGTCATTTTAGCCGACCCTTCACCCATCTTGTTTTATCCAATCAGTAGTACTGAGGTTCGCTGTTTGGTTGATGTACCTGGTCAGAAATTACCTTCTGTTGCTAATGGCGAAATGGCCAACTATTTGAAAACGGCGGTGGCTCCACAGGTATCTGTTTTTTTTGGAAAGGATCTTTGATTTTGAAGTCCACGACTCAATTCCAATGGCAGTACTACTAGTACTGTATTTGGTATTTTTCATCCTTTTTTTGCGTTGGCTTCAACAAGAACTCTGTTCCTGCACCTTGGATTAATCTAGAGAATTTCAATTACAGATTCCAGCTGAGCTTAAGGAGGCCTTCATATCTGCAGTTGATAAAGGAAATATTAGAACCATGCCAAATAGAAGCATGCCAGCGGATCCACTTCCTACTCCCGGAGCCCTTCTAATGGGTGATGCTTTCAACATGCGGCATCCTCTAACTGGTGGTGGGATGACTGTGGCACTTTCCGATATTGTCATACTCCGAGATCTTCTTAAGCCACTGAGTGACCTGAATGATGCACCTTCATTGTCCAAGTATCTTGAATCCTTTTACACCTTGCGAAAGGTAACTCTCTAGAACAAAAAGTGTATTGCCGCATGTATTGCTTATTCATGTGGTGCTAGTAGAATTGGATGGCAAAGTGTTCTTTCCGTTGTTGGTAAAAGTCAAGGAACCTTTTAATGTCCAAGGGATGTTAATTCACACTAACATTGTTGTATGATATGGTTTGTTATTATAGCCGGTGGCGTCTACAATAAATACTCTGGCTGGTGCCCTCTACAAGGTGTTTTCTTCTTCACCTGATCAGGCAAGGAAGGAGATGCGCCAAGCATGTTTTGACTATTTAAGCCTTGGAGGCATATTTTCAACAGGACCGGTAGCTTTACTCTCTGGTCTAAACCCACGTCCATTAAATTTAGTTCTCCATTTCTTTGCGGTTGCAATATATGGTGTTGGTCGTCTGCTACTACCATTTCCTTCACCCAAAGGCATGTGGATTGGAGCTAGGTTGATTTCGGTGCGTATTCCACATCAATTTTTTTTTTTTTGTAGAATGCCAATTCCAAATAGTTATTCTATCCTTTTTTCTTTTTGTTTTTACATCTATAGGCATGAATTAATAACCTCATCTGTATAAATAAATATCCCCTCCAATGCCTGCTGAACAATTTTTGTACTTTTCAGAGTGCATCCAGTATAATATTTCCCATTATCAAGGCAGAAGGAGTGAGACAGATGTTCTTCCCTGCAACCGTTTCAGCATACTATAGAGCTCCTCCTATCAAGCAAGACATCCAAAAGGATATGGCAGAGATCAAGTAGCTGAGGCTTTGTTGCAGTCGAGTAAAAACAGAGTCATCAGAAGCAAGCAAATATATGTATACAAACAAAAGGGGGTGGGTAGGGGGAATTGATGGAATTTAATGTATCTTGAATCCTTGATACTTCCACTAGATGGCATGGCATAATTGTTTATACATTGTGACCGCTATAAACTGCAGTAACTATATGAACAAAATCATTCTGTTAGAACTCAAAATTATGCATTTGCTCTTTAACTTATAGAAATTCTAAAGAAACTCCTTTAATAAAGAAAAAAGCAAATTTCGCCAGAGAATCTAGATAACTATGTTATGGGGTTTACTAATGACAAATAGGAACAAATTTACTTTCAAACTTATCTTGGTTCAACTTCTTTGAGCAACTTCTTTGAGGTTTATCCTTCATGAGAATTTTTAGAATGATTTGACTTTGACACGGTTTCATTTGGAGCATCCACAATCTGGCTTCTTTTAACAAAGATAATACCCCTAGAGGTATTGGCAGTGGATGATGAGGTTAGAGATTATTTGCCTTGAGAAGTTGTGTACCCCAAACCAGTACGACCAAATCTGGATTTTTGAAAGCTTAATATCTCATTCAATTTCTAAGTTGCAGATTTTTGTTGGCACTCTTGAAAATTTTTCAGTTCCTTCTCCAGTTCATCCTTTTGAGTCTTAAACCTTAATATTTCAACTTCAGAAATTTTCAGTGTTTCTGAAAGATTGTTCTTTTCATTCTCCACAACTGTAAGTTTATTGTACAACTTCTTGTTTAATTTTTTTAGCTTGATCACTTCTTCACATAAATCATTATAAGCTTCTTGTATACTCAGCTCATGGTCAGCATCAACAAAAGCTGCATCCGAGTCACTTTCATCATATTCACTTTCAGATTTTGTTATCACAATTTCAGAAAAATCATCAACAACAGTGGTAAAAACCATAAAGGAATTTTCATTATCAGGCGACGAAACAGAATTTTCAAATTCTAAACTGTCACTAAGTGTGACATTTAATATTTTCACTTATTTTTATTAAAGTTTGGGCAGTCCACCCTAATGTGACCATAGCCGGAGCACTCATGACACTGTATTTTGTCATTTTTCTCAAATTTTTCTTTATTCCATTTTTCTTTATAACTTTTCTTTGCAGGATTTCCACTAGTCTTTCTTGTTAAATAAGAACTTTTTGAATTTCCTTGCAATGAGATCCATATCCTCATCGTTCAAATTTTCTTCATCAGAAAAATCATCTCGATCTTCTTCCACAATTTTTAAACTAATAGACTTACCTTTTCTTGTTTTAGGAAGAGATGACTCATATGTTTGTAAGGAACTGACTAGTTATTCAATCTTAATAGCATCCAAATCCTTGATCTTCTTAATGGCTGTAACTTTTGGGCAAAATCTTTTAAATAAAGACCTTAAAATCTTTCTCACGACCCTTGAATTCTCCACATTCTCATCGAGATTAAACTTGGAATTCAAAATATCATTAAGTTTAGCATAAAAATCATTAAAACTCTCATCTTCCAACATTTTAATCTCTTCAAATTTTGAGGTTAACATCTACAATTTCAAGTTTTTTTTACAATTCTTGTGCCTTCATGTGTAACCCCTAAAATATCCCATGCTTATTTTGCAATCTCACATATTGAGATTCTTTTAAATTCATCGGAAGATACAATCATGAAAATAGTGTTAAGTCCTTTACTATTCTAGTTAGAGTTGTTGATCTCATCTCTAGTCCAAGCATCAAGAGATGTCTCAGGCTTAGTTCATCCTCGTTCAACTGCATACCACACACGTTCATCCAAAGACTTAAGGAAAACTCTCATATGAACTTTCCAATAAGCATAATTTTTCCCATCAAAGTGTGGCGAGACATATAACGATGACATAATTTACATAGGGACACGAATCACACTCGAATGAGTAAACCACTTTTTGATACCAATTGAAATTACTAAATTACCCTTGCATCGTAACACAAAGATCTACCAATTCGCTTAATAAATTGGTTAGTTGTCAACCATGCAATTATTTAATAATAAAGCAACAACGTAGAGTAAATAAATTGCATATAAATTTCATAACACCAAAATTGGTAACGAATGGAAACCCTTTAAAGAACTCTTTAAAGGTAAAACCCTACGGGATAGCCAAATCCAGAAAAGTCATATTATTTGAAAATTAATTACAAGCAAGTTTCAATTACAAAATCTTTATCAAGTGACACTCTTACTTGACCAGATAAATGATCTGTTTGTCTCTACCGCAGTAGCAGGTAGAACCTTTAACGATATTCGAACAATGACAAATAGGAACAAACTTACCTCGATTCAGCTTCTTTGAGGTTGATCATTCATGAGAATTTTTAAAATGATTTGACTTTAACACGGCTTCATTTGGAGCATCCACAACTTAGCCTCTTTTAACAAAAATAATACCCTTAGAGGTAGTGGCAGCGAATGATGAGGCTAGAGATTCTTTGCCTTGGGATATTGTGTACTCAAAACTAGTACGATCATAGCTGGACTTTTGAAAGCTAAATGTGCTTATATCACTGGTGTACGTATAGGCAACAATGGGTGGCTTTTGCAGTGATTAGTTTTCTCTCCATGTTTTTTTCTTCTGCTAAAACCATCCTGCCTTTTAGCATGAGTAATTCTACAGATCAGCCACTGTGGACACCCCACACCCCACACCCCACACCCCACACATCATACAAAACAACCCATCATTTCACTTTCTCTTCTCAATCTCATCAAACCCCTCTCTCATCAAGCACTCTCTCTCCTCAAACTCTCTCTCATCTCATCGGACACTTCATTCTCTCTCTTCAAATTCTTTTCAATTTTTTCTTTTATCCTCATCAGACCCCCTCTCTCTCTCATCATTTCACTTTCTCTCTCTCTTTCATCATTTTCACCCATCATTTCATTCTCTCTCATCTCATCAGACCCCCCACTCTCTCTCTTCAAATTTTTTTCAATTTTTTCTTTTCTCCTCATCAGACCCTCTATCTCTCTCATCATTTCACTCTCTCTCTTTCTCTCTCATCATTTTCACTCATTATTTCACTTTCTCTTATCTCATCAGACTCCCCTCTCTCTCATCGAGCTCTCTCTCCTCAAACTCTCTCTCATCTCATCAGACCCCTCACTTTCTCTCTTCAAATTCTTTTCAATTTTTTCTTTTCTCCTCATCAGATCCCCCTCTTTCTCTCATCATTTCACTTTCTCTCTTTCTCTCTCATCATTTTCACCCATCATTTCACTCTCTCTCATCTCATCGGACCCCCTCTCTCTCATTAAGCTCTCTCTTCTCAAACTCTCTCTCATCTCATCAAACCCCTCTCTCTCTCTTCAAATTCTCTTCAATTTTTTTCTTTTCTCCTCATCAGACCCTCTATCTCTTTTGTCATTTCACTCTCTCTCATCTCATCGGACCCCTCACACTCTCTTCAAATTCTTTTCAATTTGTTCTTTTCTCCTCATCAGACTCCCCTCTCTCTCCCATCATTTCACTCTCTCTCTCATCATTTTCACCCACCATTTCACTCTCTCTCATCTCATCAGACTCCTCTCTCTCATCAAGCTCTCTCTCCTCGAATTCTCTCTCATCTCATCAGACCCCTCTCTCATTTTTATCAAGTTTTCTCTCATTTTTGTTAATAGGAAGAAGAGATAGTGAAAAAAAAAAAAAAGAAGTTCACGTAAGGCGTGGGTTGTAGGAAGGGAATAGTAACTGATGAGAAAAATATTTCTTTGAAGTATTTGCATTCCAGCTGCATAAGGAGATGTTTAGTAATGACAATCTCCTATGTTTCTACTTCTCTCTAATTTGCATCCTTGCACACACCATCTATGAGAGGACCCTATAGCATTAGTATTACACTTTCCTATTGGAAATATGTACGCCTTCGAAAGGCTACTTTCAATTAACAACTCTTTTTGAGATTCAGAATTGCTTTGGGATCCGAATGGGATTTTTTTTTTTTTAACTTAGTGATTAAATAAGTTTTTTTTTATTGATGTTGTGAATTTTTTATTTTTTTAAATATTTATAATGATTAAAAAAATACATGAAAACAAAATAAAAGAAAAATAAAAAAATTACTTTTACCTTTTCGGTGGGTTCTCGGGCTACATCTTTCGGAAGGTGTAGCAGTTCTCTTTGAGATTTGGATCCTAAAGGTTGATGACCATTTGGGAAGCAGACTTGTTTCCCCCATTCATGAACTATTCAAGTAAGGTAGTGTCTAGTTCTTGGTGGGTCTGGCCATCAGTAGTTTGGTGTTCCTGCCTGGTCAGGAACCCAGCATCCATGTTAAATGCAAATGGCAACATTTCGTCATGTTTTGATTTGAAGTGGCCCAAAACTGTTTTTCCTTTTCCTTTATTAGCAAGAGTGGCCCAAAAACTGGCTGTCGCTGTTAGAAACGAAGTTTCCTCCTAATTAAAGCATTTAATTAGGTCAATCAATGAGAAATGAAGTGATTAAACACGTATTAGACAAGAGCAACTCCTTGCCTACGCAGCTTAATGCATTCGTTTTTTGGGATTGAGTGACACAAACACTAACATGCCATCCTGTTTTTTCAACAGCAAGGCATAATCTCAGATACAAATTAAACCTAACAAAATAAGTCACAATTCATGTTAGCATCTACCCAAGCTGATTAAATACATGCATGCAAAATACGTCGACCCACTTTACAGCTCAAGCACAACATTAATGAAGTAGGCCACCACAAGCTAGCTAGCAGCAGTAGTACGATCTGAGTCTCAAGCTGGGCCGTTCTTGAGTCGCCATCTAAATAGCAATAAGGCATGCATGCAAACTGTACAGCATGGTTTGCGCTGTTTGATTGGGATAGCTTAATTGCAGCAAATAATTAGAAAAATGTGCTGAACTACATATATACTAGCATTTTAATTTGGAACTACTAACTAAGTACTCGACCCTTTGATGTGTGAGTGAGGCACACTCCATGCTTGGCTGTTACCCATAATTAATGACCCACTTGTACAGTACAACAAAACACCCCATGCATGTAGGACTACTTGACTGACTTTAAATGGTCCTCACTCCTGATCATCAGTTGATATCTTGTATATATGCAGGTAGATATATATAATAGCGTGACTTTGGAGAACTTGATTTTCTTTTGTCTTATTAATCAAATTATTGGAGCTGTAATATAGGGTTATTCTAATATACAGAAAAGGAATGTGAAAGATCAAGAGGAATCGTTGTCAATAAGTCAATATATGCGTAAATATATAGCTAAAATTATTAGATCATTTGCCCCTTTTCCCTTTCTTTCTGTAAAAAGATGCTTCTAGGATATATGAATTAATATTATTAGAGGACAGTATATAATGGGGAAAAGAAAGAACAAATCTGGAAAGAGAGATCTAGGTTTCTGTGATATTCCCGCATTAATGATCTTCTACTGCTGCATGCGCCAACAAAATACAAGGGTCTTTGTTGTTAAAAATGCAATAAAAAAGGAAAAGTGCCAAGACTCGAAGCTGCATGGTATATAGGCATTCGCCCTGTTTTCATTGCCTTAGAAAGAGAATTCAGGAACGCAACATGATTTGATCAAAATAATCGCATGGGGAGGGAAACAATGATCTATCGAGGATGTTTACTCAAGTGGGAATTTCTCTCTATCATTTTCTGTCAGATATACCAGTGCAGGTATTTCCGATGGGTAGCGATAGGCTTACTACGTACCTTATTACTACCCATCTACTACTCAAGTGTATTTCAAATTTTTTTTTATATTTTTATTATTTTCTTTTAAATATTTTTTTTAACATCTTTAATGACTAAGAAAAAATTAAAAAAATATATAACTTTACTAATACTCAATTCCTTAATCATTAAGTAAAATAAAAAATTAAAAAAAATTAAATACAAAAAGAATAGTAGATGAATAATAGTAGGATAGTAATCTTATCATTATTCATTTCCGATAACTAACAAGAAAGCAAAAGTGATCGTTCAGTCAAGGCTCAATGTTTTCCTTCTTTAATTTCCTCAAACTTAATTATCAACTTCATTACACACAATTAACATCATGCAACATTATGGTTACATATATATATATATATATATATATATATATATATATATATAGTCTATAACTTGACATATTCCTTTCATATTGAATTTTAAATACCTGGTCATTTGGATAAGAATTTACTAGCTAGGATCACCTTAGATCACAACAACTAAGTAAAGAATTAAGAAAATATTCCAACAATATCATATTATATTTAATATAGTGCACTAAACTATATATGTACAACACGCATCAAGTTTTTGAACAATATTTTCCCACGTACTCCCTACATGATTTCCTTCCTTCACAGGAACGAGCTGCTAGAACCATAGATAGATAAGTACTTGCAAGATCTCTAACGCGATTAGCAAACATATTACATCAATTTTGAACTTCGAATTAATAGCCCCTGGGGGATCAATATCACCTTCTTTCAAGTCTCATATCATTAGAAAAGACTTTGGGGTACTGTACGTATTCTCTCTTGTTGTTTGGAGTTTCTATCGTTTTGTTTCTACTAATTTAGTTAAGTTGGTATCAATAGTTTTCGTTGACCTTCCAGTACATTATAAGTGCATATATACATACGTCAAGTATCAATGTCATCGACAGAGACTCTGTGAGAGAAGGGGAGAGAGAACTGATCATGGAGGGCTGGAGACGCTAGCTAGGGCCTACGTTATTGAAGCCCGGAAGCAAATGTTCCCTAATGTCTCCTAGGAAAAGACTGTGAAATGGACTAATTAACGTGAGCATCATGTTAGCTGTCACCATGCAGTACTATACATAGCCCGCAAATGGTCCCGAATCTACTTTTGTTTATATAGGGTGTGAAGTGGGGGCACTTAGACAAGGGTTTCACATGCCCTAATAACCATTCTTCGACTACAAACCATGTGGCGCAAGTGGGGTTGTGTATTGGTCCCAAGCATCCATTTAACTCCGAGTTAAATCACTTGGCCGGATAGTGCATGAGTTATTATAAGCATGAATTTTAACCCTAAAATATGTCTAATTCACATCAAGTTGTGCTCCTATGAAGGGATACCGAAACATACCCAAGTTGTGGCCATTGACAAACCAAAACTACTCCTGCCAGGGAAACAGCTGGTTCATGCAGATTTTGGAAATTATGCGAGTCCTTGTAATTTACCAACTATGGTTCGGGTTTGATAGAATGCATATAACACTACGTTTTTGGGTTTTTGCATCATGTCTTTGCTGGTCAAGTGTGTGCCCTACAAGCGGAAATGCATGTCATGAATTGCATCAATCAGATCATTCCAGTCAAACGAGAAACTGCAATGATCAGCAGATATGTCCATTTATTAGGAATTCAGATGATTAGCCAAGTAATTTGTGTGATATAATATTATGTGGGGTAGCCATCGATTCCTCAACTGGAATTAACATCCTATTGTTGTTAATAGTGATCAAACCTAGTCTGATCTTCTGCATGACTAACCTAGCTAGGTCATTTCCAAGTTCTCATTATGTTTCATTTTATAATTGCTCTCAGCTCATTTGATCATGATCCCCCATCTCGATCTCTCCCATGGCCAAGTCCTGCGGGTCAGATTTTATGATTTTAAGTGAAGCCGCGTTTTCATATTAATTAATGACTACTACTACGTACGTACCATTTTCTTTCTTTCCTTTTTTTTTTTTTTTCCTAATATTTGATTTTAACCAAGTATAATTGTATCTGATCAGACGGTTAAATGGTCTCTTTTGTTTTTAATTAATTGGTATATGCGTATAATATATGTATGTATAATATTATAGGTTGACCCGACATGACTAGCTCGTTTGATTCATTTATTTATTAAAGCATGAACAAAATGCAATTGAACTTGTGGGTGGACGAGAGAGCTGGGAGATATGAAGGAATGAGATAACTAGGATAACCCAAAATCTTTAATTGTACCAATTAATTTTGAGTTGGAATTAGTGGATGCAGCTATATATAGATTGTTAAAAGGTCCATGCAAATATGAACTTTGTACGAGAGGCCGTTGCGGAAGAAAAGGCCGAGAGACCAGGAGATCAGACAAAGATCCAGGCATAATTGCCATTCAACGAATCAAGACACATTGGTCCCCTCATAATTACTAATATCAACAACTATTATATATACACTACCGAGTTTGAATTGAACGTAGTGGGACTTGTTTGTTTTCACGATACATCTTATCTAATTATTATAATTTTTTTAAATTTTTACACAAAATAAAATAAACAATTCAACTTTTTAAATTTCAAAATAATAATATTATTAAAAAAATATATTCTAATAATATTTTATTTAATTTTTAACTTTTATCTCAACTCATCTTATTTGTGAAAATAAACAAAACCTAAAAATTAATGTACATTAATTAAACCGTCAAAAAGATAAACTTGTACGTTCAAGAAGAGGGTTGAGGAAGAAAATGAGAAAAATTAGACCTAGCTAGGTATTTTCATGCATTTACCTAATCAATATATATATATATATATATATATATGGTGCCCTCATTGCTGACATCAACCACTACAGTATTACTACACACATATATGTAGTCTGCAATAAGGTTACTTCACTGTAGTTTCCTCAAGTGATGACCTGCACTGATTTCGATCCTCGTTAGTTGTTTAGCAAATAGCAACTACTCCTTTAATTTAGCAGCTCAGACCTTTATATATATATATATATATACGGTTGCTTGGAGCGAGGTGGTTTCGGCCTATATATATAGAATTAAGTACCCCATATCAAACCTCAAAACGAAACAAGGATCAAGTAAACTATATACTTGACAAATATACAAAGTACGCACACGATCGATCATCATGATGAGCTGTCTGTCACTTTTCTCATGAAATCCCTCAAAAATGTTGAAGGCAATGACGAATTAGAGAGAAAATTAAAAGGACCTCGGAATCTGGAAGCCACACCTCACCTACCTAATTACCAAAGTTAGAGCCAGCTAACAAAAATAACCCTTCGCTTGCTCGCTTTTTAATCACTTCTATTACGTGAAAAGGCACTTTCTTTAATGAACTTTTTCAGTGAATTAAACTGATCCTAAGATTTACACTCTGAAACCTAACAAATCAGGTAGCTAAAACTAAGGGCGGACGGTAGTCCAGTCTTTGCCGTCCAATTGGCGTGCAGGTGTCATGTTATCATGACTAAAACATTACCACCAACTCTAATATTCAATGGGCAGGCAGGCAGGCACCAACTCTATCTTGTTAAATTTGCACACGTCTCCTGCACTCAGAACGAGGATCGAACCATATTGCGATGGAAAAAAGGTCTAGCTTAATTATACACCTGATCACCTCACACATGATGAGTTCCTGCTCAAATTCAAACCCCATGATCATCATCGTCAGCATCATATTTTACCAAATGCAAAGATTTTCAGCAAAACATGATCTTTCTGCAAAATACAAAATGTTGGGTTTAAATCTCTTAGGATTGTAATATTATAATCGTTTTGGACGCGCGCACTACGAGAGATAGTAGTAGTACTACTACTGATCGACAAGTTTGACCTGAAATAATCAAGTCATTTGGTTTGGAAGTTCATGAACAGGAAGTAATGGAGAGGATCAAAGGTGAAGGATATGGCCGACAAGTATTTGATGCGGCAAGTCCAGCAAGGGAGCATATGGGCCATGGAGGCACAGTACTCGTGGCCGGGTTGTAGCTCGCTCGGACCAGCTTGTGGGTCACTCTTGCCTTTTATTGCTGTCGGTATGGCTTTCTGATCAACGTTACAACACTTTTCGATCCCTAGCTTCTCTTAAAGTTTTTTTTTTTTTTTTTTTGTTTTGTTTTGTTTTGTTTTTTTTTTTTTTTATATTATTTTTGCCAAATTATTTCCCAAGTCTAGGTTAAAACATGCATGCAGAATTAACTGAAATCATTGAACTCAATTAATGGTAGTACTATTTCTTTGTCTTTTTGAAAAATTGTACTTAATTAATTTTCACTCTCAAAACTATAAACAATAAATTGGATTTGTAGGGAAGAAATAATTTGAGGATGAATTTGTTTTCTTCCCTAAAAGGTAATTTTGTTGTCGTACAGTCGTTTAATTACAAACCACTAAAAGTAAGACATTACACATTCTAACTACAAAAAACTTATGTATAATACACTCTTGATCTAATTCTAACCGTTAAGGTCAATCAAAAATAAATTATATATATATATATATTTATATATATGACACAATCTTAAAGGTTGATGATCTTAACCAAAGATGCACATGATTGTAATTTTCTTGATAGCTACATTCATGTCAATCGGGATTATTCATGTTTGGATACAAGAAGTCTCTTAACTCATCTCATCTAGTCATTATAATTTTTTTAAACTTCTATAAAAAATACAAGAAATAATTCAATTTTCTCAAATCTTAAAATAAAAATGATATTAAAAAAATAATATTCTAACAATATTTTATTCAACTTTCATCTCATTTCATTTCATTTCAACTCACTAACCAAACCTCCCTAATGATCTTTTGGAAACTAAAACTTAAAACATTTGGTCGTAGTTGAAGGTGTCAAGTATATATATATTTCCTTAAGTTTTTCATCTTGCGGGATTAAAGATAGCTAGCAGAAATGAGTAAATTTATAAATTTTTTGAGAATTGCCGGTGAAATTGCTAGGGATTTTCCTTTCTATTTTCCTAGCGACTAGCTAGCTCCGTGATTAGAAAAACTTGTGTAAAGATGCTTTTCAAAAAACTCTCTGTGGAAGATATATATTCAGTCCTTATTTCTAACATTATCTTGTTCAAATTCGCCTTGAATTGTTTAAATATTGAAGATTGTGATCAGTTGAGAACTTCCACAGAGTAAACGGTTCAGACTTTTCTGCATTGATAATTTGTTCTTATCAATAATGAGATGCAAATAAAATCGTTGAAAACATATATATATATATATATATAGAGAGAGAGAGAGAGAGAGAGAGAGAGAGAGAGTGATGAGCTTAATGTCTCTACATATCTCTCCCTCTATACATATATGTGATATTATATAATACATGAGCTAGTTAATGTGATTGATCATATCATAGGATTAGGTGGATAGTGAGATAAGATGAGATGATTTTAGATGAAAGCTGAAAATTGAATAAAATATTGTTAGAATATTATTTGTTAATATTATTATTATTATTTTAGAATTTAAAAAAATTAAATTATTTATTATATTTTATATGATAATTTAAAAAAATTATAATAATAAAATAAAAAGAATCATTTCACTACCTAAACGGACTTGATAAAGAAATAGGAAGTTGAAAAGAAAAGAGTAAGTGTGGATGTTGAAGTGAGTTGAGTTGAGTTGAGTTGTGATGATAAAATATTGTTAGAATATTATTTTTTAATATTATTATTATTTTAAAATTTGAAAAAATTGAATTTTTTATTATATTTTGTATTGAAATTTGAAAAAATTGTAATGATGAGTTAAGATGAGTTGAGGTGAAACACACCCTAAAAACTCATGAATTCAAAAGTCTTGGAAGTTTTTTTTGCCGGGGCGGTGGAAAGCGCGTACCGCGTCCAGTACAAATATATTAATATAATTAGATCCATGTTGAAACAAGAAAGTCCGGCCTGTCGCTCTCCTTGTGGTCAAATGTATTTTTTTTCCATCCGACGTGGCATTCCATCTCAAAGAGACTTGACGATAACCACTGCTATTATCTAATATATATACACACAACATTTGCATAGAGCTCTCCACTGCACCAATTAACCTAGCTAGCTAGCTGAGGGTCTTCAAGATTCCAATCCAAAGACGTTTCAAAGCTTTCATTCTCTCTTTCTGATCTCCGAAATTGTTTGGTTCTTGCTGACTGCTGTCCTTCTCTGTTTTCTGCACCTTTCTGTGAAAGAGCTCCTTCTTCATAGCTTACTTAATCGCAGAGAGACAGTACCAGAAATGAAGCTCTTGTCTAGAAAGGTCACGTGCAACACTCACGGGCAAGATTCCTCATACTTCCTAGGGTGGCAGGAATACGAGAATAACCCCTTCGACGAGGTTCGGAATTCAAATGGGATCATTCAGATGGGTCTCGCGGAGAATCAGGTTAGATATATACATATTATATAAACGTACTCCAAAATGAAACAATATTGTTTAATTCCAGCTTGAATATGCTTACAAAGTGTGGTTGGTTACGTCGTTTTAATGCAATATTTTGAACGTACAGCTCTCCTTTGATATTCTTGAATCGTGGCTTGCTATGAACCCGGACGCAGCAGGGTTCAAAAGAGATGGAAACTCCATATTCAGAGAGCTTGCTCTCTTCCAAGATTACCATGGCCTCCCCGCTTTCAAAAAGGTATATTTATGTGTGTGTATATATATATATATATATATATATATATATATATATATATAGCAAATTATTATTTTCCTTCCTCAGAGAAATGAATATTTTTCCTCCAGTATTAACGTTTGTCTCTAACTTCAAATTTCTGGCATTCAAAATCTCTTTCAGGCATTGGTAGAATTCATGGCAGAAATCAGAGGAAACAAAGTGATCTTTGATCCCAGCCGCCTCGTTCTCACTGCCGGCTCAACTTCAGCTAACGAGACTCTCATGTTTTGCCTAGCTGAAGCTGGCGAAGCCTTTCTCCTTCCGACTCCATACTATCCTGGGTACGTACGTGCGTACATATAAAAATATCTTCCTGTTTACTTTCCCCGGCCTCTGCTAACTGCTAAGATATATCTATTACTCCTTTTAATGCATTATTAATTCCCAAGTGGCTCATTATTTACACGATAAAAAGCATTTCCCTGATTTTGCTTGCATTCCTTGGTTAATTTGCAGATTTGATAGGGATCTCAAGTGGCGAACCGGGGTTGAGATTGTACCGATACACTGCACTAGCTCCAATGGCTTCCGGATTACTGCATCCGCTCTTGAAGAAGCCTACCAAGAAGCACATAAACGTAATCTAAGAGTCAAAGGTGTGTTGGTGACGAACCCGTCAAATCCATTGGGAACTACATTGAGTCTAAGTGAACTGAATCTCCTCATCGACTTCATTACTGCTAAAGATATCCATCTCATAAGCGATGAGATTTATTCCGGCACCGTTTTTAGCTCTCCAGGCTTCGTAAGCGTCATGGAAGTTCTAAACGGCTATGAAAACACCGAAGTCTGGAACAGAGTTCATATTGTGTATAGTCTTTCGAAGGACCTGGGTCTTCCTGGTTTTCGCATCGGGGCAATCTATTCCAACGATGAGATGGTCGTGGCCGCGGCAACCAAAATGTCAAGCTTTGGCTTAGTTTCTTCCCAAACCCAATACCTTCTTTCTGCATTGCTTTCTGACAAGAAATTCACGAAGAAATACCTCTTCGAAAACCAGGAGAGGCTTAAACAAAGACAGAAAATGCTCGTCATGGGCCTGCAGAAAGCCGGCATTAGCTGCCTTAAGAGCAATGCAGCTTTATTTTGCTGGGTAGACATGCGGCACCTCTTGCACTCTAACACTTTCGAATCGGAAATGGAGCTTTGGAAGAGAATTGTTTACGACGTCCGGTTAAACATCTCTCCGGGATCGTCCTGCCACTGCACCGAACCGGGATGGTTTCGTGTTTGCTTTGCTAACATGTCCGAGTCGACTTTGAACCTCGCCATGCAACGGCTGAAGAACTTTGTTGTGGACTCCACCACCAACAATGGCAACAAAAGATCATTGCACCATTATTATTCTCCCAAGAAATCGAAAAAAAAGTCACTGATCACTAAGTGGGTTTTCCGGCTATCATCTCGTGACCGTGACCGCGAGTCGTCCGATGAACGATAGTCTGGTCTTAAGGGATTACTCATGATCATTCGAAAAGTTTTTTACTTTTATTTTTCGGTCAAGTTCTGATTTTTCTTGTTCTTTTCTTTTTTTTTTTTTTTTTTGCGAAGATTGTAGAAGTCATGCACTCTGTCCTTTTATTGGATTAGAAGTGTCTCTAGCT
This sequence comes from Juglans microcarpa x Juglans regia, assembly GCF_004785595.1. Taxonomy (NCBI): domain Eukaryota; kingdom Viridiplantae; phylum Streptophyta; class Magnoliopsida; order Fagales; family Juglandaceae; genus Juglans; species Juglans microcarpa x Juglans regia. The sequence continues at coordinate 23,556,673 of NC_054601.1, read as the reverse complement.
TCGTTTGTACAAGTACTTCGTGTCGTATTGCACCTTGCATGAATTCTTGGTGATGTCTTCATGATAACTTCACCGTGATATATGTGATCATTATCTACTAATTAATTATCTCGAAAATTCAATTACGGTGTAATTTATTTACAAGTGTACGTTTCCCTTTTAGTTATCACTTGACAGCTTATGTATAAACAGATATTTCCGCTTGCAATGAAATGCGTACGTACGTAATGGCGCCCGCGAGATAAGCGGCCAAAGACGCGGAGTACTGAACTTGTGCTGCCCTCCTGCCGACGGTGGGCGGTTTTAATTGTTTCCTATCTCGATCGACCGACCTTATCACTCACATGACTGCTTTTGTAGCGAGTACGTACGGACGTATGGGATCACTACTTTATTAAGTAATACCCTGGAAATGAGAAAATAAACAAAAAATGAAAATAGGCCGTGTTTTTGCTTTCATGGGTCTAAGGCCAATTATGAAGCAGAAGTCATGCATTTGTGACTTTGGTACGTATTAGGGTTTCAAACTACGTACATTCCATCTTGAGGCGCAGGACGTCGTTGGAATTCCTGCACTTATCCAGTATCTCTGACCTGATCTTCCAGTGGAAGAGAAATTAATATGCAAGTAAAGTTGACATGTCCTGAGGCTGTTTCCTTTGGGATATTCAAAATCGTCACCAACTACGCATGCAGGGCGATAAAGAGTAACTTGCAAGAAATCACAAAAGTCAAATTGCCCTTTAAACTTTCTAGGGGTGTAATCAATGCTAGCTTTATATTCTCTAGCTTGCACAGGTTACGCGGTTTCTGGCTATATATATATGTGTGGGTCCGAGAAGGCAACTAAAAGGGGACAAGAAGCCGAGGCTTCACCTTGAACAGGTAGACTTTTCGGCTTGGTCCATCGTACTGCATAGGGATGAAACTCACCTACCTAAAAATCTCTCAAACAGTGTCTAGTCATTAAGTATTTGTCCGCATCATAGGCAGAAAGTAAGGAGAATCCTCAATCCTCTGATATGAAAGATATCGACAGACCACTAAAGACACCAGTAACGTGAGGCAAATTTAGGAATTACGCAGTATTAATGACACCATTACTCGAACTACACATCACATTAATGACGTCATTGCAAAGTCACACCTCATTAAATGACTCTGACAAAAAGAATAGTACAAAGGATACGGACTTTTTAGGAGCAGACACGATCTGTCCTCTCAAATTCTTGGTATAAATAACAACTCCCGGGTACAAGAAACGCAACGCTATCTAATCTCTAGACTCTCTTGTAATTTATTTATAAACTTTCAAGAGACTTTACTGACTTTGACATTGGAGACTCTCCGGCCCTAAGGCCACTTTCTTCCAGCTATCTTCTTCTCTATTTTCGTAAGCTCAAATTTGAAGACTAAAATTGCTGAAACCTGGCCCAAAAGATTGTTAACGATATTATGCATGGCCAAAATTTACGTACTAGTCTTTCTGATCTCTGTTCTTGACTTAATGTGAGTTCCTTCACAGGAAACAAAGCATATCTCCGATGATATTCGGTTATCAAGCATCTTGGCAGGGATATCATGAAAATCTGATGTCAATGTTCTTTAAATCACATCAAACCCTTTTACATGTTAATTTAACGCATCGTATGCATGTGCAATGGTACGAATCAATAAAAGATGACTCGATCACTAAGTGTGGAGTTTGGATATATATATATATATATATATATATATATAGCTTGAGTAGTATAGTTAAATACAGTGTGCTAGCTAATAATACGTTCAAGAGGTGATCACGTGCTCATATCTGATGCCTGTACGCGCGTATACGTGCCAACCCTATAACTTAATTTTTCTGGCCTGCCTTCAACAGGAAAAAATTACAAAATAAAATAAAATAATTTATTTAAAAGTCTTGTATAAATCATACTCTTTATGCCCTTGACACGATCGACAAGCTGATCACATGACAATAGAATAACTTTCATGTTCCTATATATATTAAAAAGCTGGCCGGTAGACTAAATATATATAGGATGAAAATTTGTTTACTTCATAGCTGCATGCATGTGCTGTAAATTTTGACGTAATTTATACGTAAAGCAATTTTTTTTTTCATTAGAAAATATTTTCAGTGGAATTAATATTAGAGATTTTCTGGAAAAATTAGTTATCTTCTACCTTTTCTATATATGTGACGGAAAAAACCAAAATTAATAAAATTGAAAAATTATTTACAGGCGAAAGCCCAAAAATGGTTTTGAAACATTTTCTAGATCTAGTACTACGTTTGTTTGGATTGACACATGACAAATTATGTAATATGCACTCATGATGAAATTTTACCTGTTTTGCATGATGAAACATTTATTGAATATTCCGGTTATTTTAAAAAATAGAAAGACATATATATATATATAGGTTTTTCAGGATCGACGATTTTCATAGCTTTTCTAGATAGAAATTTCTAATTTCCATTCGTCAACATGCATCTGAAATTCAAGCATTTGGCTGATGATTATTACTTTTTTGTAATTTTACTAAAATTATTAACGTCCGTACTCCATCGGCATTTTGTTTTAAAGTACCTAATTATCACTTTGTAATTTCCCCGCAGACCGATCTGATAAATAACTTCTTTAACAAAAAATTGTCATCAGTTAATTTAAGTACCTACTACTCATAAGATATTACTCATCCCATTGAGGAATGTGTACACTAATTAGCTACAGTACACTTGAAGCACGATTAATGTTCATACGAGCTAACTGGAAAGGTTAAAAACTTTCATAAATATATAATATAAATATAAAGAAAATGATTTGTGCTAGTATAAGGCATGCAAGAAATTTGAAAAAAAAAAAAGGAAAAGACTGGAATATATCTTTATGGAAAAACTGGCTTTTAAATTACGCGTCTAATTTTTTCAAAAGATTTGTGCGAAATTAATCAATTTCACTCATAGCTAGTTTATATTTAACTACATTTTTTTTAAAGAAATAATAGTTGCAGTCGTGGGTGTGCAAGCGTCACACAATTATTTTTAAAAAAATGAATAAATATAAGACATACATAGAAAAAAATTAATAGTTGACCCACTCTTTTCAAAGCGACTCTGCACAGTACTTATGCATTTCACGACTGTGTATAGCATTACTTTATTTTTTTTTTTTTTTTGTTAAATGTACTTCCCATTATGTAAACTATCAAGGTTTGGAATTTTGGTAGGTGATCACCACGTTCTTGCAGTTGACTGCTAGCTAAAAATTAATTATAACTTGGCCTTTGCTGCACATCGATCACGTTCACTAGCTAGCTAGCCAACTGAGCACCTTCAACGCATCTTAAATGAAGTCAAGTTTAGACATTAATCACTTGCGGACAAACAAATGGTTCTTTAATTAATAATCACTTAAGGCAAAAAACTCCCAAAATTTTTAAAATTTGATGAAAATTAAGTTTTAGAAGGTATTTTTATAAAATAGACTATATAAAAATTAGTTTTTGGTACCCCAAAATTATTTTTTTTAACTTAACCTCCAAACCAGATTTTCTAGTTCCGCCGCTGTTTATTATCATGCATGGTTCGATCGACAGAACACGCACGATCGATCATGTACTGAAAGGAAATTTCCCTGCGATAACATTATTAATTAATTAATAATTAATTAAAGGACTACTTGGACTTCTTGGCCGCGTCTTTTAGCCTAAAAAGTAAAAGAATACGGGAAAAGCGACAAAGTTCAGTACTGAGCTAGCAGTGTTGATCAAGTCAGCAAATTACAAAGTTTATTGGCTCTTCGAGCAGACAGACACTGAATAGAAAAAACAACGAGACATGATAACTTTACTACTTATAGATTAATAAATAAGCTTTTTGTCGCTCGACATAATATACTCGAAACATCAAACATCACAAATGAGACCATAATCACCCTACAATCAATGTCTTGTACTCCCAAACCTTACGGGGATCGGACAGTGACAATTAATTAGCTCATTAACGGCAATGACAAAACCCTAAAGTATTTATAGTTTGATAAACACTTAAGATTAACCCCCTATCGATCGATGGGTACGTTCACTTCGGCTTTAACTAATCAATTAGCACCAAATTTATTGAACAAATTAACTAGCTATAGCTACAAGTACGTAATATTTAATTTGTATTATTCTATTCTTCAAGGCATGCATGCAGGAGTACGTGACAAAATTGATTACGTGGGTATGGCTGACATGTGGGTTTCACATTTGAGCAAGCACATGCTAGGGAACAGAGAACACCTGCAACATATTTTGAACACAGGTAATTAATGGGCGTAGGGTATATATATATATTAGGGTTTAATTTCTTCTGTTGCCTAGCTAGCGCTCATTGAAGGAGCAACCTGGTATGTGCTCCCTTTGGTGATGCTCACTCTTACGGGGACAGAGGGGGCCATGCGAACATGGCAGCTCATTGATTCTGACACTAGTAATGCCACTACCGATGACTCTCCCTCATGCCCCTCTACCCAGAATTGCTTGTATATATGCTGATCAGTTGGGCCCCCCTGTTGCTACGTACGCATATAGATTGGTGTTCTTTTGGAATTTCTATGTGAATGATTGAATGATTAATATATAAGAGGTTTGTCTTCATTTAAGGGCCATGCTGATCAATTGGAAAAATGTAGTAGTTTCTATCGGGCATGCATATATACTGATGATCTAGCTTTTTACTTCCATGTTTTTTCTTTTTTTCTAGTGGCTGATTGACTTGGTGGCCCTTAACAAAGAACAAGGAGACTAGTAGCTTCTAGGACACGCATCATATTTAAGGGCACGGCTCACGTTATCGCCTGCATAGCAAAAATCAAATGATCTGGCTTCTCTAGAAAGAAACTTGATATCATCACCTCAAATTTGAAATTAGGATACCGATTAAAAAAAGGTCTGATAGGAGTTGATAGCTTCCATGGCATATATCTTTAATGACGAATGAAGCTCGTTTGGATACTAAGAATTTTTCAAAATATCTATATATTATGAATAGTTGTGAAATAGTTTGTAAATAATAATAAAATAATAGAGAATATTTTGTAAATAATAATGAAATAATAATGAATAGTTTGTAAATAGTAGTAAAATAAGTTGAAAATATATGATAATAATTGTATTTCCAAATAAACCCTAAAGCTTGGAGACCTTTTGCTTGGCTATAGGGCCGGGATGTTTCCTTTGGAATTAAGGACTTTGTTCAAGAAATGGTATTCATCCTTTTTCAGCTCTTGCTTCAAAAGTTTTAATAATTTTTACAAATTAGAGATAGAATAGTAAGCTTCAAGATTCTCAATAATGGCAATAATTTTAATTTGATATATTCAAACTCTAGGATAATCAAATGATCACAGCAAGATAATTATGGGATATATAGCATGAGCATTCAGACTTAGAGGGACCCTCATAGCCTTGAAAGGAATGGGCCTGACCAGGAAGCCCATTAGATATAAGCCCAAAGAAAGAAAAGATTTGTTGCCCAAGAGACCAATATGAATCCATAAGGCAACCGCCATGAAGGCCAGATAAGGTGATTAGGCTAGTAAGTTGAGATAAGCCCGCTCTTTTCGGATTGATTATAATGTTAAGCCGATAATAGCAATGAGAGGATCAAGTTTGTAACTGGTACTTATCAACAATTCCCCAGGCCTGTATATGTGATAAGAAGGTAACAATTCAAGTAACTTGACACTCAAAGCTTTGGTGATATCCTCTTCTACATATCATTAACTTAGGCATCAGAGGTATTTCAGACACTCTAGGCTGTCAACTTTTTTTGATGCAGGTAGTGTGCGTTGGGGAACAGTGTGTGGAACACATCCCGAACAGTGGCATTGTCTTTGGGATCCCTTGAATTTACGAGTTCAATCAGTTTCCCATCGAACTCCAGCGTAAATTCCACATGCCAGCCACCACACACACTCAAGTAATTCGCAATCAAGACACAACACCTGCAGACGTGGACATGCGGCTTGCAGGATCTGAGGAGAAATTAAAGAAAGTTATGGAAACAATGGAGGACCTATAGAAGGAGATTGAAGAGCTTAAGCACCGTAATTCCAAACTCAACGAGGCCACATTACCTAGCCATAATGAGCAACTAGAAGAAGAAGTGCAAAGTGTTGAAGGGACAAACGCCGAAGAGTTAGAAAAGAAAAGACTACGCGACGAGTTGCATAGTCTTGTCAATAAATATGAAGAGATGGCTAAAAATATGGGGATGATCCTTGGTCAAGCAGTTATTGAATCTTACGGACCTACCCTACAGTGCGAAGGTGATGATCGCGCCACTCCTACCAAAGTTTAAAGTCTCGTAGATAGAAATGTACGACGGGTCTCGAGACCCAGTCGACCACCAAGAGAATTTCAAAACACACATGACTTTGCACAATTTTTACAGCGAAATAGCCTGCTAAGCCTTCTTGATAACATTGAAAGGCGTGGCGAGAGGCTGGTTCAGAACATTGAGACCTAGGTCAATTAACGGCTTCAGAGAGTTGGCCAAGCAGTTCCTAGCATAGTTTATGGTGAGCATGAGGCACCGACGACCCTCTATATATATCCTTACCATTAAAAATCAAGAGGAAGAAACTTTAAAGGCATACGTAACTAGATTCAAGAAGGAGAGGCTAACAACCAACAACCAAGTAAAAAAGATAACCCTGGCAGCTCTTCTGGGAGGTGTATGGCCTAGGAGCCCATTCATGGCCGAGTTGGCGAGGAAAACTCCTTCAACTCTTAGGGAGTTTATGGACAGAGTCGACGAATTTGTTAACGTGAAAGACATCTTAGCAGTCGGCGCCATAACCCTGCCTGTCATAGTAGGAAAAGGGCTATGTGCAGCTACCACGATGACCATCCTTTTTTGGTGTTCAAGGCCCCGTCATCCTACAATGCTATATTAGGACGACCAACCCTAAATAGTCTCAAGGAAGTTACATCCACCTACCACCTTAAATGGAAGTTTCCAACAGTAGCGGGAGTAGGGGAAGTGTGAGGCGAGCAGGCCCTGCCTCGAGAATGTTACGTGTAGGAGTTCAAAAAAGGGGGTCTGACGTTTGCACTGTGGAGGATCACGCCTAGGATGAACCACCACCCCCGCCACTAGTTCCCTTCGATCATGATGTGGAGGCACGTAATGAACATAATTTATAACAGGCAAAGGCAAATGAACCATTGGTGCTAGTGACGTTGCATCCAGGGCAGCCCGATACAACAATACGAGTAAGCACACAACTTCTCCTTGACATCCAGAAAGCCTTGAAGCAACTGCTAGTCGAACATAGGGACGTGTTCGCGTGGAGCCATGAAGAAATGCTCGAGATTGACAACACATTCATTAAACATAGACTATGTGTCGGCCCCACCTACAAAAACGTCCATCAAAATAGAAGATCGTTCAATGTAGAGAAATATTCAGCTATAGCCGAAGAAGTGGATTGCCTCCTCACCGCAGGGTTTATTAGAGAAGCCCACTACCTCGAGTGGTTGTGCCCACTACCCCGAGTGGTTGTGTAATGTCATCTTGGTCAAGAAAGAAATGAAAAGTGAAGAATATGCATAGATTTCACTTATCTAAACAAAGCATGCCAGAAGGACAGCTTCCCACTACCGTGGATCGACGCTATTGTTGATGCCACGGCAAGACATAGGATGCTGAGTTTTATGAACGCCTATTCAAGGTACAACCTGATCCGTATGAATCTGATGGATGAAGAGAAGATGTCGTTCATCACGGACAAGGGACTTTACTGCTACCATGTCATGCCTTTTGGCTTAAAAAACTCTGGGGTGACTTATTAGAGGCTTGTGAATCGGATGTTCAAAAAACAAAATCAGATGAACCATGAAGGTGTATGTGAAGGACTTGTTGATTAAAAGTAAGGAACCCACCCATCATTTGACCAACCTAAAAGAATCTTTTGCGGTACTCCGCTAATACAAAATGAAGCTAAACCTGGCGAAGTGCGCCTTCGTCATGGGTTCAGGAAAGTTCTTAGGCTTTATCGTGTCCCGAAAGGGAATCAAAACAAATATGGAAAAGATTCACGTGATTATGAAAATGAAACTACAACGGAACATAATAGAGACCAATTGCTAGCAGGTAGGGTGGCGACTCTAAACAGATTTGTGTCCAGGTCCATGGACAAATACTTGCCATTTTTCAGAGTTTTACAAAAAATAGATCCCTAGAACGACAAATGTGACTAGGCGTTCTAAGAGCTAAAACAATGCCTGTCAAATCTGCCACTACTGAGGCTACCCAAGCAAGGAGACACGCTCTATGTATACTTGGTGCTGTCACCCCATGCAGTGTCTACAGTCCTGGTCAAAAAGTTTCGACAACTTCAACTTCGTCAGTGCTCCGACGAAGTTGGAGTTTTTAAAAACTAGAGTCGGAGTCAGAGTTTTCAGAAATTAGAGTCGGAGATGAAGTTACTCAGGCTCCTTTACTCCAACATTTTTTTTTAAAAAAATGGCCTAACTAAAATGACATCGTTCTCACTTTTCCCCCTCATTCTCGCACAGGAACTCTCTCCTTTCTCCTTCTCCAACATCTTCTCTCCCCCTCTTTCTTCTCTACCCGTCTCCTGCACCATTGCGAGCCACCGTAAAGGGAGCTCTATCTGCCGTTCTTTCTTGCAAGCCTTACATCTTAATATTTTGTTATAAGAGTTTTAATTGTTTGTTAATTGAATGATTTAGGGTTCAAAAATTGTTGAAGTTATTTGTGAAATTTGTTTTTTTATAGTTTTTGTTGTTGATTTATTGTTTTAGTTGGGTGATTTATATTTTTAGAATTTTAGTCGTGAGATTTGTGGGATTTTGTTTGGAAAAAATTGAATGGAGTCCTTCAAACAACGTCTATTAGTTGTTTGCTCAAGTATGGCTTGAGTGAGATTCACACATATTGTTCACTCGAGCTTTCGCTTGAGTGGACGTTCAATTTTTATGTTTTATTTATTTTTAAAACCACAAACACGATTAGACACATATATTTTTCCTTTCCAATGAGTAGATAATTTTCATAACATGTCAGATGATGATTATTTGTTAATTGTTTCAGATTATTTACATAGCAAGTTATGAATGCTAAACCATCTCGCTGAGATTCTCCACAAGAGGATGTCGCACAACCGTTGGCGTCATCGATAGGTACTTCGGGTCATAGACCCCATCTAGAGCAGCTACCTCTTGTTAAAATAGTCAAATCTCAATAGATCTAGAAGATGTTGATATCCTTAATAATGAGGAGGAGTTGATGAATGTTGAGATTGATTGACCAGCACCACCTAGTAAAAAAAGGTCATAGACATGAGAACATTTCACCAAAGTTTCTAATTAGTGTGAGAACCCGCAAGCCTGATGCTATTATTGTGGGCAACTATGCAGTAGCCATTCGAAAAGGCAAGACATATCAGTGTTAATAGCACATTTTACGAGCTGCCACCGATATAAGTACACAAAGGGTTGGAGGCAACTGATCAGACGAAGTTGAGTTACAAGACTTCTACGGCCATTGATGGCATGTAGATTGAGAAGTTATCAATCCCTTGATATAGTGAGAAAATGTTGAGGGATGTTCTTGTGGAGATGATCATCACTGATGAGATGCCTTTTACCACGGCTGACAAGGTAGACTTCTGTAAATTTGTGCACATTTTAGAGCCACGATTTCTCATGCCTTTATAGTATACGGTGATACGCAATTGTTTGAAGAGGTGTGCCAAGGAGAAGGCAGCAATGAAGGAAATGTTTGTCACACCTAGCTAGAGAGTTTTATTTACTATTGATACATGAACCTCCATACACAATGTGGCCTACATGTGTATTGCAACCCATTTTATTCACAGTGAGGGATGTTGCAGAAGCGGATTATCGGTTTCAAAAAAATTGTTGGCTAGGATATGGATGATTGTATAAAGTATTGGGGGATCAGAAAAGTTCTTTGTATCACAGTTGACATTGCTAGTGTGAATAACACTATCATTAATTGGCTCAAGATGAACACGACAATAAATGAGAATATTATTTGTGAGCACCAGTTCATCCATGTTCGATGTTGTGCCCATATTATCAACCTCATAGCTTCTGAAGGGTTAAAGGAGGTTGATGTTTCCATTATTAAAATCCAGAACCTTATTAGATATGTGAGGGCTTCCCCAACGGCTCTGTCAATTTAAGGCAATAGCTAAACAAGTTAAGATCTCATCTTCCAATATGTTAAAACTGGACGTTTCAACTCAATATAACTCTACATATATGATGTTGGATGTAGCGCAAAAGTACTGAACAATGTTCGAGCAAACGAAGGTCGAGGATGGGGGCATAAGATATGCTTTGCTGGAGTCAAATGGGGGGAGAAGCGGCCTCGGTACGCTGAACACAATTGATTGGATCAATGTCAGGTATTTTGTTCAATTTTTTTTAAGTTATTTTATGACGTAACTATGCAAATATCTATGACAAAATATCCTGCTACTAACATGTACTTCGAGGAGCTCTCGGGGCTTTACGGCCACTTGTAACAGAGTTGTACTGATAGTGTGGGTTTGTAGAATGCAATAACTATGAGGATGAACTACAAATACAATAAATATTGGGGATGTAAAGAAGATAAATAGATTCTTATTTGTGACTGCGATCTTTGACCCTCGATATAAGTCGACAATTGTAGAATTTTGGATTAAGGACGTCCTCATAATGAGGATGTTGATTAGTTTATTAGATCGCTTAAATATGATATTGATCATTTATATAGCCATTACAACAACAATGGTCAGTTTTCAACCGAAGGTGATAGCTCTTCACACCTGACTTACTCGACATCTTCTTGGGATGACACACATGCACAGAGTTCAAATGTTTTGATGCTATGACTTTTTCATCAAAACTATGCATCGAGGAATATTATGCAATGTAAGTATCAGGTTGAGCGTTACTTTATGAAACATGTCGAGGCACCTAGTGATACATTCCAGATATTAACTTAGTGGAAGGTGAGCTCTGGCAAGTTTCTAGTCATTTCCCGAATAGGCGGGCATGTACTAGCCATCCATATCACTACAGTTGCCTCTGAGTCGGCATTTAGCACCACTTGGATGTTTATTGGAGTTCATTGTTTCTGACCATCGGTTCATAAAGTTTGACACAACACCGGTTAGCATTGGCTAGTTCCCTCTGGGAGGACTCTAGGTCCCTCCTAAGACCAAATTGCTATGCTCGAGTAGAATCTCACTCCACCTTCAACAAGGTTAGCTCAAAGTTGTCCTGGACCCAGGCCTCCCTTACCTGCATGAGCTTGCTTTGGAGGCTGGATGCCTATTTGCAAAGGATGTCCAGATCACCCTATAGTGAGTGGGTATAACCATTCGATTGCTCAAGGAGAAGCTCCAACTCAGCTTCCTTGGACTTTCAAATCTCAAACTCCCTCTTCACCCGAAAGGCAAACATACGCCTCGATTGAGCCTCTTCTTCTAAATCAACCTGATCGGTGACGATCCAGGCGGCTAAGTCATCCACACCCTATGACAATTAGATATTTGAATGCTGCAGTCAGTAAAAAAATAAGATAGAGAAACCGCATGAAGGAAAGAAGAGAATAAGTCATGCTAAAGAAAGGAAGCCCCATAAGCTGAACAACCTATAGCTGACAGACTTGCTCTTGGGTGGACGGGAAGGGCCCGGGTGCCTCTCCCCTTGAGTCCTTGGAACTGAGTCGCACCGAGGCCTATGAAAGTAAAGGTCTGATATGACGAAATTAGAAGAAATCTGCCCCTAGGGGCACGCCTAGGTTCCTCAGTGGAGTGAACAAGTTCCACCATGACAGAATTGGGCAAAATAGAACCTTCCTCACCCCCACCTCCAGTGGCGAGAACGCCCTCTTCGAGAGGGGAAGATCCCTTGTCACCCCCCAAAGGATGAGTTGAAGGGAAAAGGGATGGAAATCGGCTCCCCACTCACTTCCAAATCAGTGGGTGGGGTCTCACCCCAAAAGATGGTATTTGGAAGAGAGCTTAGATGGCTTCTCTCTCCCCTTGATCCTTCTGGGGGCTGGGGGCCATCAAGTACTCATTCTCCTATCCCTAATCCTCTTCGACCACTGACAAGGTAACTCTTAGACCGAAAAGTTTGGTCTGGACTGGGACCAGACCGAAGCTTTTGGATCCTCTAAAATATGGTCCGAGACCGATCGGTCTCAGTTTCGGTCCAATCCAGACCGAAACAACCGGTCTGATCGATTTCTTTAGTCTAGACCGATCGTTTATCACCCCTAGCCTTAGGGAAATGAATCGGCAAGTGGGGTATTCATTGAATTCCCGTCCAAGGTAAGCATTAATCCTTTTACCCATTTAATTAGCACCACATCTATGTAACAAAATGTTGACAGTTACATGCCTAAGTAGAGAGCGGAGCAATCTGAAAATGATGTCATTGCCAAAGATAGGGGAACAGAGACTGACAAGCAGAATAGCACCGACAAATCATTAAATTTCCCTCACGCCCATGCGAGAAGAATTAGTGGGATAACTGGAGGGACTCTCACAGCCCTAAAAGAAAGCTCATTAGATACAAACCCAAAGCAAGAAAAGATTAATTGCCCAAGAGACCAATATGAATCCATAAGGTAACTGTCGTGCAGGCCATATAAGGTGATTAGACTAGTAGTTTGGGATAAGCCTGCCATTTTCGAATTGATTATTATGTTAAGCCTATAAGAGCAATAAGAGGATCAAACTTGTAACTGGTACTTATCAACAATTCTCCATTCCTATATATGTGATAAAAAGGTAACAATTCAAGTAACTTGACACTCAGAGTTTTGGTGATATCCTCTTCTATGTATCATTGATTTAGGCATCAGAGATCGTTTAGACACTATGGGCCGTCAGTTTTCTTTGTTGTAGGTAGAATGTGTTGGTGAGCAGTGTGTGGAACACATCCCAAACAGAACTGGTAGTCGATATCTAAGGGTGCTACATATCCACCCACCCTCCCAATTCCGCATCCCTTCTTTGGCAGAGAGCAAATTCTTGTCCTCACCCTTGCACTCTCCACACCACCTTCCAAGCGAGGACCGGGGGTTATCAAGCCTAGCCATTTGGGTCATCGCCACCCAATAAAAATCATAGACACTATCCAAGCCAAAAATCCAATTCCACCGTCACCCAATCAAAATCAAATAAAAATATATATTAATGCAAAGTAACAAACAAATCCAATTCCACAAATCAAACTCAAGATCTACACAAAATTGTGAGTTAAGATCTATGGGTCATGGTTGTGGGTTTGTGCAAGTCAAGATCGACAGACCCATCGCCACAATCATGGGCCCACTCGTAGGAGGTGACATGACCCAAGGGTGTGACCATGTGTCCCTTTGTTGGAGGTAACACGATGTCATTTCGAACTTTTGGGCTTTGACCATTCAAGGAGATGAAGAAAAGAGAGAAGCAAAGGCGAAGAAGAAAAGAGATGAAGAGAGAGAAGAAGAGAGACTAAGGCCATGTTTTGACACTATGAGAATTCTCAAAACTTCTCATAATTTCATTTCCAAACATCATTCAAACACTAAACAGTTTTCAATTTCAAACTTTCAACTTTGTCAACCAAGAATTACTTAATCATTATTCAAATACAAAAATGAATCAACCTTTTACAAACTTCAAAACGAAAATAGTATTAAAAAATTATATTCAAACAATTTTTTAATTTTTTAATATTTTTATTCAATTTTTTCTCTTTCATTTATCAAAATCTAATAAAACATATTTACTCAAGTTATTTCACTATTACTCACAAAGTTTTAGATATTAGGGTTGTTACTTTGTTACTTTGTTTTTCTTATTTGTTTTTATATATACATGTAAGCCGATTTTAGATATTAGGGTTGTCTAAATATATAATATTCAATATACTATGTATTTATATACATGAGGATGGGCGGCTAGTAGGGCCACCTACAGTTCTCTGCCCCCATGCATATATATATTAATCTCTTGAGCCCATCCGCCCCCGAGGGAGATGATGAGATTAGGCAGGTGGGATAGGTCCGATCCCACCCCTTATGAGCACCAAACAAACCGTAGTTTAGTCTAACATTAGGTAAAAAGGAAAAAATTTACTTTCTCAGTCCTTGCTACCTATTTCAAAACCATCAACTTCAAATATTCCAATGCATTATTATGCATGGGGAAATGAACTAAAGATTTTCTAAGAAATATTTAAGACTCCTGCCGCTGCTAAAGGTACGTAAGACATCATGATAAAGCAAGATAGTTTAATTTTCTTTTTTAATTTTTTGTAGTCAAACATGAATTTGCAGTTGAAAAATATTTCCTCAATTGCGTTCGAAATATATATATATATATATATTATTATATTAGGATAATAACCAATTAGAAAGTACTGCATGCATCACTGATCTTTCCAAGAAGCTTCATTACTATGACTAACATGAAAAGGTGTTTGAAAGGTTCCATTAACAAACACATGATCTCTTCTTCTAGTTGGGGTTTCGGTTCGACCCTTTTTTTCTATAAAGTATTGCTTCCTAAAGTGGCTGAGATATCCCAGATATGCCGTTCCATTGCCGTGGGGGATCAGACTAACTCAAGAGTGCTTTAGGTACCTCTTTCATTTTCCAAATCGTTAGGTAGACCTCATGAAAAAATACAGAATCCCCCAATACCTTCTCTTTAGCTGACCAAAAAGTAAGGAGTGCCTAAAGTAGATGTCTAAGAATATTGCTGTCGTCGACCATACATGTCCTGTACGATGGTCTCCATTCTCCAATATTAGTGCTCCTCAAGTACTCTTAACTCGAAAATAAAAGCCAAGCTATCCATGCACAATGGCAAATCGGCAATCACCAATATGCATGGCCCATTTTCAATTCCGAAACTCGCATTAATCTGTGATCAGAACTATGCGCGCAGCTCAAATTAAATATGAAAGACTATAGTTCTTGGGCATTTCCCACATGATCGATGAACATATTTTGGTAATGATAGATCAATTAGCACATGCATGGTCCTCCTCTCCATGTCTTTTGAGAGTTGAGTTTAGGGAGAAAAATTAAACAAAACGAAGAAGATCAGAAAAAGAATAGAAACGTGTTTGTCTTTCTTTTCTTTACTGTTTATTTTTTTATTTTTCCTTTCTTTTGTTTTTTTCCTTTCCTAATGACGCGTATAAAAGGAACTCAAACGATAAAATCATCTAATATTATAGGTTCATGTAATTATAAGTTGTGTTGACAAGTGTAAGTACTACAAACGGTCAAGTCCCAAAAATGAGTAGTGGTTAATTTTTATGATTGAATCTCAATAGGAAGTTAAAATTCCCCTCAAAGTTTTGTCTGAATTTGATGTTTCAAGCGAGATATAAATAGGCAGATGCTATTACAGTCATTGCTGTCTATTTAGATTTGCAATATTAAATGTATAATAAATATTGTAGAGTCCACTTCATACATATATCTATTTCTCTTGAAAACTTTTACTCATTATCCTCACACCACACACCACACACCAAACATAATTTTTTAATTTTTTTAATTTTTTTCTCTTACTAAGACCCCGTTTGGATTGAGAAACTATCTCAACTCATATCATCTTATTATTACAACTTTCTCAAATTCTCACACAAAATACAATAAGCAATTCAACTTTCTCAAATCTCAATCCAATTTTTCAATTCCCCAAAAAATAATATTCTAATAATATTTTATTTAATTTTTAACTTTTTTCTAAAACTATCTCATCTCATTATCCAAACAGGGGCTAAATGTATGGTGTATAGATGATGAGTAAAAGAATTTAATTAATTTAAAAAGAATAAAATTAAAAAATAAATATCGTTTATGATGTATGAAAATAATGAGTAGTAAAACTCATTTCTGTTTCGATACAACTTTTAGGAAACTTTGATCTAATTCAATAAGATGGACTCTTCTATGTTCTTTTCTGGACCTATTGTCAGATACCCCTTTCTAGCCCAACAAATAAATGCCTTGGTTTGGGAGCTTGATTGGTAGGTAGAGAAGGAAGACTGGATCGGTCATAAACAAATTCTTGGGCCATATTCAATCTTCGCAAAACACAATTATGTAGACAGCTTATAGCTCTGCCACAATGAATTATGGGTTGGGTCTCATATTCCCAGCAAGCCCAAAGAATTACATAAGTTAATAATCGCAGCTCGAGCTTAAAAAAAAAACAATGATGATGGTAGGTGGTACGTTCCAAGTTCTCTTACACCATCATTTCCCAACCTACTCACATGTTTGAATCTAATATTCCTCAAAAACAGCCAATAACTTCTTTATTTCTTGCAATAAAATCTCCAGTATTGAAGAAGACTCTGTTGTAGTTTGAAGCTCTCTTACCATCAATAGACAATCACTCTCTATGATCAACTTTTTAATACCCATATGAGCACATAACTGCAGGCCTCAAAACACAGCAAGCAACTCTATATCCTCAGGAGCAACAACCTCAACTTCAGCTTTGCTAGCAACCATGACAGTTTTACCATTAGCATCTCTGAGTATAGCTCCAATCTCAGCTTTGTTTTGCCATGTTTTTTTAAATGATTATATACAATAGTACTACTATATATGCCATCATTCTTAGCATAGAGTACCTTTTAAACTTGGGGTAAACTTCCAAAGGAAAACATTCTAGAGCTGTGCTAGGATGTAGCACGAAACGGCTCCCAACAAGAACAAAAAGGTTTTTTTTTTTTAATTTTTCTTCATTCATTTTTTTATACTTTTAAACATTTTTTTTTAAATTCACTACATAACTAAAAAACACTTCCTTAATTACTATGTAAAGAAAAAAGACAAAAAAAAAAAAAAAAGGAAAAAGCTTTTTTTCAGGACCCAACTCTCAGTGACAATAGCATTTCTGAACATTCTAATGCTGTTTAAAAGCTAGGTTTGGTACCCTGTCCATAACAAAACTTTTGATGCAAAGGGATCATTTGGATTTGATGATACAAAACAGAAAGATTCTATGTTGATAGCATTAGATTCTCATGATAAGACTGATCACCGCAAATATAACATGAGACAATGAGATTTCTTTGAATTGGGACAATATCGGGTACACAATGGTATCTTAGTCATAACTTTTACTACAAGTGTCAAAATCGTGCATTAAATCCGCTACAAGAGATTGAGTTTTTTGAGACAAATCATTTTATTTCAAAAAATCCAATTTTCGTCCCAAAATTTTTTTGGAGATGAAAAAATTTCATCTCTATTTTGTCTCGAAAAGCCTGTCTCAAAAAGTTTTTAGAGACGTCTGAAAAATAATTTTTAGGGATGAAATAAGGCAGAACTAGTCGAAACAACTCGATTGCAACTCGGTTTCTTTTAAGGACGAATTAAATTTCGTCCCTAACAAATTTCATCCCTAAAAATAAAATTTCTTATAGTGATCCTAATTCGGAAAGCTTTTTTAATAAACGCATGGTTACCACGCTTCCATGTTTTGACCACAAAAGTAGTTGTTTTCACCCTTTAGAACCTCAATTTACACAAATTTCTCCTTTTTTAAGAAGTATTTCCTTTTAATTTTCGTAAGTGATTTTGATTCCAATTTAATTTTTTGGCCAAATTTATTGAATGATTGATCTTGAGATAAAGTGGAAAATAGTAATTATGTCCAGTTGCTTCAAAACTTGCTAGGCCATATGCAAATATGTTTCCTCTTTTAATAAACATGAGTAATTTTCAAAACGGAAAATTAAACTCAATATATGGATCATCCCACGTCGAATTAGTATATAAGCAAGAGTACAGTTGGCAAACAAGTTAGTAACTATCAAATAGTTAGAAAATTATGATCAATGATCAAAATCATGATAATATGGTTTGACAAAAGATATAATTATCAAGACAGTTTTGACAAAATCATGATCAATGCTAGTAAGCTGCAGGCCGTACGTACTTACGTAGCAGATGAACATGAATCCAGTTTTTAAAGCAGACCGCTCGCAAAAATGGATGAATGAAGAAGAATGTAATCTCAAACTCCTCATGAACATTAACCTTAGAGGCTGCCTGGCCAGATTTCATTGATAATATGGTTAATTAGTCACTGCTTAAAGCACGACAAAATCTTTGTGCTCATATATATTTTGTGGTTTAGAATGAAAAAAAGAAAAAGAAAAAGAAAAAGAAAGAAAAAAAGAAAGAGAGAGAGAGAGAGAGAGAGAACAACGAATCTGCTCGCACTTATAATAAACAAAACATTTTACATTAGATTGCTCCAAGAAACACATGGGGTTAGGGAAATAGTACGTACCTGCTGATTCTTGGTAGTGAGTGTCGACATCACTCGAAAAAATAAAGATTAATTGATAGCTAGCTAGCTAGGAAAGAGTATTATCAATTTATTATGCTCTTATACTATATTATATATATAAATATAAAGGTTGCATGCATGAAGGTCGTCGGGGGTTTTTGTCGGGGCTTGGGTGATCACGGCCTGAAGACTTGAATCAAGGTTTATTTGGTGTTTAATTATATATTATCCTCGTGGTATTGACAGATCAATGTGCCACTAATTAATGGGTTATATATTTTAAAAAGAAAAAACATTGGTGCATTGTTTTTGGTTGCATCCTTGGGACTTTTTCTTTCATGCTAGCTGCTTCTTGTCGAGGACATTAAGCTTTTTGCACTAAAATTAATGATTATATTTTTCCACTAACCTTTGTCGACCTTGAAATTATTAGTACTATCATGCATCCACTCATATATATATATATATATATATATATATATATATATATATATACATATATATATATATATCTAAATTAATGCATGCAAAAAATCTTCAGCAATATATCATGTCTTCAGCAATATTGATCTTGTGAAGTAATAGTCAGGGGATATAATTAGTGCAATGAAGGGCTAGTAAATTGATTATTTCTCAACCCCAAAAATAAAAAATGTTATGAAAGTGAACCCAAAAATAAAAATAAAAAATTAAATTATAATGTCCGACTCTTAACCAAGGGTTAAAATCTTAATAGCCTAAATTTCAGATAATACCCTTCCATTTCTCTTCACTGAAGGCTTTTGTTTTTTTTAGGACCATTAGCATAAATGGAAAACGTTTTACAGCAGGGCATGATTCCAGAATACAAACTCTAAACAATAAAATAAACTAATGAATATTGAATCTATCACAGAGAGAGAGATCAGAGAGACCGCGGCTGATGGCAAGAGGTGCTGCAAGCCGCAACAGAGCGACAAATCAGACCGAAACAAGAGGTGCTGCGAGTATGCGATAGTGCGACAGAGAGGACATTTATCAAAGGTTGGGCTACTAGAAGGTAGATAAATTAGAGTAGGTCTTGTTGAATTTTAATGGGCGGAACCCACGATATTATATTAATCTCATTGTATAATACTTAATAATTACTACTCAATTTGACGAGATTGATGTGATAATTAACTTTGTCAATGGACTTTTAAAGCGTTTACATGTATTGACTAAATCCACAACAATTAATTAAGCTCCAAAAGAAACCACTAATTAAATGATCCACATGTGTTGACAAAGCTACAAATTAATTGGTCCACCAAAAAAATTAGAAAGAAAGTCATAATTGGAGACTGTTTCTCATGGCAATATATATCTATCCTCTACCTTGAATTGATCTTGTTGTGCGCATGGTACATACATGATTTTGATTTCGAATTAGGGGTGTAACCAATATAGTTCAATTTGGTTTTAGACATATTTTAGAACCGAATCGGTATACACTGATTTTGAAATTTGAAAAATCGATATCATACTGGTTACACCTGCAAATCAATACTTCCAATTTTTCCAGTTCCGGTTAAGTTTTATTAGTGTGTGTGTGTGTGTGTATAATAGTATCATATTGTGATATTATAGTATTTGATTTTGTATGTTAGTGATAAATCAATACTTCCAATTTTACCAGTTCCAGTCCAGTTTTATTTGTGTGTGTGTATAATAGTATCATATTGTGATATTATAGTATTTGATTTTGTATGTTAGTGATAATATGCTTGGTTACATATATGTTAGTGATAATATGATAGTTACATACACTTTTTATATGAGTGTGTATATGATCAACTGTATAGAAATGTATTTATCCAAAAGAATATATGTTAGAATTTATTATGCATAAAATGTATTTATCCCTAACATATATATAGTTTTTATTAATAACATATGATCAAATGTCATGTTTAAGATTAAGATTTTTAATAATAATGGTATATTAAGATTTATAAGATTAATTTTATGTTATATCAATTTTATGTTATTAGATTATTATTATACTTGAATATATAATAGGATTTTAAAATTTAATGTTATATTAATTAGCAATTTAGCATATAATATAAAAAATTGTTATATATAATTATATATATTATATATAAAAATTATATAAAACATATTTTATATAATATAAAAACTTAAAATATATATATGAACCGGTCCGATCGTGTTCAATCCGGTATTAAAAACTGAAAAATCAGAATCAGACTGGTTTCGACTAGTTTTGAAAAAAAATGCAACCAATATTAGACCTAATGAATAGATTCGGTCCGATTCACCATTTTTTTTTTCACCCCTACTTTGAATGAAAGCAATATATATTTTGCTTATTATTGGTTTTTTTTTTTAAATCATCTAGCTCATGAATAACATAACATGTAACACATGCATAGCATGCATCACCTCAGAAGTCCTCTTTTTTTTTTCTCTCTCTCTCTCTCTTGTTTAATTTTATGTGGATTATTCAAGTGATGTGTCGGTAAGAAGCTAGACTTGTGAGAAAAGTCGAACCCTAGGAGTGGGAAATTAATTAATTAAGAAAAGACAACCCGTAGACTTTACGACCAATTAACCAATGGAGCATTTTGTTCCAACACATGACTACCAACCTCTACCAAATAATCAACCTCTATTCTTCTAGCTAGCATGTTAAACACTAATTTGAAACATAAGCAAACGATCGGGATTCGATCGTATATATCTGGAAAAGAAATTTCATGATGTCATTCATGTTCTAGCTAGCTAGCTAGCTAGTAGTCACTGAGCATGAAATCAATGGCCGTAATGATTCACGAAAACAGTATCGGAAGATGTTGATTATAAGATGCCGTCTTGGTTGTCATCGACATTATCAATCATCAGGACATGAAAACAGACAACGGAAATTAATAAAAGATCGATGCATGGCGAGTTAGAGTGTTAATTACTCTCTCGATCTACGTACCTACTACCTAGAAGAAACTTCAAAGGCTAATTTCTAGGTTAATTTGGCAACCCCGAAGAGGACAACATTAATATTCCTCGGACGTTCTACTTTAGCGCTATATATATTATAATCTATTCAGCTCCAAGAGAAACTACAAGATTTTGAATCAGTAATGTCTCCTCCTGCAACTAGTGCCAGCTTTGTCTTGCCTTATTCCTCCTCGTCCTTTCAGTCAGTAGCGTACTACTGATCTTTTCCCTCTCGCTTCATCAATTAATCATCATTATTGTGTCTTAATTTTTGTCGCTAATTAAGTGCGTGCTCGATCGGATGTGGTCACGTTGCAAGCTCCTGCATGCATGCAGCTAAAGTTCCAGGATCTGAGATTGACTTTGCATGCCCGGCCTGCAATCTTGGGATCAACTCCTCGATAGGCGTGATATATGCCAATCAAGCCCCCAACAAACACCATTACGATAGAGTTATTATCTTCTTATTAATTATTAATTATTTATAGTGCATTTTTTTTATCATTTTTTTTAAGTATTTTTTTAACATCTTTAATAATTAAAAAAATTTAAAAGTATATATAATTTTACTAATAATTACTTCCTAAACTATTAAATAAAGTAAAAATTTTCAAAAAAATCAAATACTAAAAAAAAAAAAAATAAGTAGTACGAGGATATAACTCTATCATTATCCTTTCCAATAACATTAAGGAGATCATTGCGATGAGCATTAAACAGCTCAATGTGGCAGACAATTTACGATCGGGAGAATACCCATGCTGCATGCATCTCAATTGTCAATTTCGAATATCCTGATCATCAAAATTAAGTCAAATATTGATTGATTAACAGCAAGTATATGCCACTAAGGTAGTGGAAGTACTACTCAGTATATAAGTGTCTTTCTTTATAATTTATGGGACTTTATATTAATCCACACATACGTACATGAGTCATCACTCCGATCTCCGTAAAGCTGTGATCGATCTCCGTGTCACAATTATAATCTATTGGCTCCTACGTACATACCAATTACGTCACAATCCACAAAATTTGGAACATCATGTTCCGATTTTCTGAATTTTTAAGGACTTTTTCATTTGGGTTAATGTTAGTACTAGGTAGTAACGTCCGCGATCGATCCAAATATTGAGCAACAGTACTTATTATAAGCACCATTAATACCCCCATTTATCTGCATTTACGGAAAGAAAAAGGTGCGTGAATATTATTTGAGTGACTGGAACTATCTCAAACTAACTTTATTCGGAGTTCTGTCATTAATCGATATTAATTTCATGAATTGTTCGTACTTTCTGTATAATAATGTCGGACAACATGCTTCGTTAAGTACATGAAGAAAAGAAATTAAGAACCCCACGTGGAACATGATGAACGTTATTTTGATATTCAATGTGATGCCATTAATTCCTATTTAGAGTACGGCCTGTAATTAATATTGGAATCTTAATTACTGTAAGTGAGACATGATGATCAGTACTTAACAATGTCACAGATAGATCAATCCCGATATTTGAAAGCAAATTAAAGATAGAAGCTGAAAGGATTGATCAATCCTTTCAATTGATCGATATATACATATGATCACTATCGATTTTGTAATAAATTACTTCTTCTATTGATCCATCAGAACGACGAATAAAAATTATCATGAATTATTTTATGTTTCACGTACTTGTCACATATCTATATTAGTTTATTTGTACATACTATAAATCTGTACTTCACATCATTTTTGTATAACACATATATATACACGGAATTGATCCTTCAATAAACTGAGGTTTTATTCCAAGAGGTTCTAGACTGCTCCTCTCTACGAGAGTTTCATCCCTTCTCTCTGCTAGGGCTTCAACTTTACATGGTATCAGATGATTTTTCCTTCCATGGCGCTGTCTCACAAATCTGTTTCAGAGGATGCTACCTAGCTCTCCCTTCTTTCTATCTTCACCCGAGTGATAGTCTCGGTGTCCTATTATAAGATGTCATATCAATTAAGAGTGTTGATCATATCAATTAAGAGTGTTCATATATATTAACTTACCTAAACAACTTTAATTATATGTCATGTTGTGATAGAATGAGAATATATATTACGTTAGCTGTAATCTGAAAGTATCTTATAATTTTTCCCGATAGACAGACAAATATTAATATAGAAGATTCTAATTTCTAGGCAATTTTATTAAATTTTCGTCATTCTCGTTGGAGCTACATGAGATGGACTGATTTGATGTACTTTCACTGTTCTGATTGCAGACACGAAGAAACCAATAAAAGAAAGAAGCCATATTTTGATGCCCTACTTCGCTAGAGTCGAACAAGTCAGGGCCAAAACGTCAGAGCACCTTCCCAACTTTAGCTACTTTTTCATGGAGGATTCAGGGGAGCTTTGTGAAAGATACAGTTCATCCCATGTGTTCCAAACAAAAATAAACATATATAGAAAGAGAGATCAGCAACTTTGTTAAATTATAATATATTAATTAAGAAGTAGATAATAAATTTTATCAAACACTAGTGATTATTTGGTAGAGTATAACTAATCGATGTTGAGATATATATATATAAATATTTATATATATATATATCTAAATATGAATATGAGTACACCGGCCCTTTAGATCAATAATTCTCTAGAAAAGATAAGAAAACACCATGCATGCTAGCTATATCAGTATTTATTTCAAGAACTTAAACTAATGGCCGAAAGGAGTGGATTTTATGATGTAATAAATATGTAACAAATCTAATTATTAAAGACTTCAAGTTCCAGGAGAATCAATTGAACAATGTCACGGTTATATATGGTTGATCCTAGGATTCCTCAGCCGTGACACCAATGAGCAATTCAATAAAATAAAATAAAAAATCATAGAAAAAGATAACCTAGGAGTGGAGGATTATTATTTAAGATAAAGCATATATAGATATATAATATCGGAAAGAACATCGATCATGATCTTGGGGAAAAAAATATATATGAGAAAGAACAGTCAGTATGAAAGTGCAAGAGTGCAGAACAAACAAGTCTCTGAGTGAATTCATTTCGGTTTTCTGAAATCCTGACAGCAAATTCTCTGTCGGTACAAATTTACACCGCCCACGTACAGCTAGCGCTGTGCCTGTTGCGCCGGCGCAAAGTACCTCAAATTCTCAAAAGCAGAATCTTGCAGTTGTGGCAATCCTTGTTGACAATTTCCTTCGTGGTGGTCGGACACCAAAGAGCTTATATCTCCCCAACTGGAACTTTCGCCAGAAATGGAAGCTGTTGCAGTGCTAGCATTGATCATTTCCATTCCATAAAACCCCTCCAACCCATGATCTAATTGAGGTGGGTTTTCATAGCCAAACTCACAAAGCTGGTTTGGGAAGTCTTCAAGCCTTTGAAACATGTTGGACAATTGATCAGTACAAGTTTTGTCACTGTAATTCATAGCTGCCGAAAAATTACTAGTAAAAAAACTCGATGTGTTCGCATATAGTTGATGATCTTGAGGCGAGGAAGTACTCCCAATGGGGTATTGAAAATTAGTGGTGGTGGTGGCGGTGGTGGTGGTGGTGGTGGCGGTACTGTTTGGTTGATGATCCGAAAAGTTTTCCCCCAGTTTGATCAGCAAACTCCTTAGAGTTACCTGGTCCTGATCCAGATCAGTAGGGTCTTGGTCTGAACTCATTATTGTCGCTGCTACAGGGTTCTCTGCAGACCAGTATGGGCTCTGGTTCATGACTCCAGTAACCATAAAGGTCTGATCACAGCTCTCTCTCTTCATGATCTCTTGCTTCAGGCTGTTACCTCGGCGAGCCCGAGTCTGTTGGTCTTTGCGCTGCCTGCCAAGGAGCTTCTTCTTCAGCCTCGTGTTCCAGTAGTTTTTTATATCATTATCAGTTCGTCCGGGTAATTGCCCTGCGATGATGGACCACCTGTATACACACCAAGATATATAACTTCAATTTTTTCGATTCCATCAACGATTGTTGGGCACAGTATCTTACAGAGAAAAGGGTTATCAGATCGATATTTTGGGGACGATTGAGGAATTACGTACCTGCTTCCAATAGTTAGGAAAAGGCTACAAATAATGTTATCTTCTTCCTCTGAAAACCCGCCGTGCTTAAGGTTTGGCCGAAGATAATTCAACCATCTAAGGCGGCAGCTCTTTCCGCATCTCTTAAGGCCTGAATTACATGCAACACGAGAATAATATATATTCTGCAAATTAGAATTCGATTGTATCTGGGTTTTTATTTATAGAGAGAAGTGGCACTGGCAATTATAAAGAAAGGTTCATAGATTTTATAAGTAGTACGTACCTATCTTCTGGGGCAAGGCTATCCAGTTGCCGCCGGTGCCACGCTGCTCGATGTAAGTCTTGAGTTTGGCATCTTCCTCTGGCGACCATGGACCTTTCTTGACGTTGGCCTTGTCACAGCAAGGAGCTCTCCCATGTTTTCTCTGGGTTGTAATTGTGAGGTGCTTTCCCAAGACTAAGCCTCAATCGGGTAGCTTTATTTGAAGTTGATGATAGTGATAATGATAATGTAATATATATAATAAAGACAGAGAGAGAAAAGGAAGTGGGAGACTATAATGGCTGGAGGAAGACAGACATGGCACGGTCACTGGATTTCAAAAGGGAAATGAGAAAAAGATGAGCCTTTGTGAATTAAAATAATGATAAAATTATTGGAAATGCCAGAATAGGAGACCAGGGTTTTTCTCATTTGTCTTTCTTAATCCAGAATCTAGACATATGTCCGCCATCCTCTCTCTCTCTCTCTCTCTCTCTCTCTCTCTCTCTCTCATATTAATGCATTTCTGGTACATGATACATCTTACTTTTCATGTATCGATACATACATATATGGTATAGTTGAATAAGTGTACCCGACTATGGATGCATGATTAAAAAGATCAGACAGGAGCTTATGTTTGAATGGTTCCTCCCAGATGAGAGTACGTAATAGCCTCAAAAATCACATATGTTAAGAGAATATTGTGATGTCATCAGTACTATATATATGAGTGTCACCCACATGAAATGGCTCTAAAGAAAACCAACAAGTAAAGAGAAGATTTCCATGAAAGGAAGTACCTAGCTAGTATATAGAGTTGTACACAATTTATTCTAGTTGTCTCAAAAAATTTTGTAGCTCTCGGGATATTTACCATATATATATATATATATATATATATATTTTATCTTGGATAGATCAAAGTAAAATTATATTATTTTCGACGAGAATGATTATTTATGATGAAAATAAATTTATTTTAACAGAAAATAATTATTTTAATAAAAATAATTAGTCATAAATAAATAATTTTCTTATAATGTCTCATGTTATAGTAATATTACAATCGAGACACGGTACAACCTCCAACCTATCTAATCTCAACAAGTGGTACTTTTACTACTAGACCGGACCCAAGACTAATCCCTGATCAAGATATACATATAGAAGATTAGAAGTTGTCAAGTACTATACATTAATCATGTTAGAATGATGAGGGACTTTTTGGTTTGTGGTAGGTGACCAAATCGCCACTAACACGAAATTACCTTGATGCTACCGGGATGATCATAAGCTAGCGCGCGTCCTGCTCATGCATGCTAGCTAACTAGCTCATGATCATCATATAATATCATGCATGGTTTGAATGCATGAAATTTAATTATAAACTATGGCAAAACTTTCAAATTACAGCAACAATAATGGATGCCCTTTGGGTATACATATAATATTATAGCCAAGCTAGGTCTACTTTAAATTATAGATTGGTCCTTAAAGGAGAAAAGCTTGATGGGCTCAACCACTTATACTAACATATTTCACATGTAATTTGGGACCCAAATTGATATTATTAAAGATATGATCAGATGCGTCACAAATTAGATCACCTTCTCTGTCTGTTTATAATTCTGATTTCATACTAATCCCATAATTATTCTATATACTTTTTAACATAATATATATATAATATATATGTATATATATATGATCAAGATGCAATATTGTACAAGTTTTCCAGTACGAGCCACTACAAGAAAAATAGATTTTTGTGACTATTTAATTGGGCGAAAATACTATTTGTGATCAAAACAGACTCATTTTAGCAGTAAATAGTCATTTCGTTGAAATTAACTGACTACAAATAAACAGTTTTCTTATATTGAGCAATCAAGAATGAGGTAGTCCGGTGTCACGTCAAATATTGCATCACAAATTAATTAATTTTTGCATTATTCCTAATTAATTGCCTGATTATTGGGATTAGTGTGTATGTATATATATATATATATTCAAACACGAAACTCAGAGATGAGTGTAGTACTCCACTTGAGGACCGCCTGTATGAATGCCAAAAGAAAACGTGAAAATTGTTTGCTTGTGGTAAATTATTTCTTTTAAAAATAATTATTTTTTATTAAAATGAATTAATTTTTCGTCATAAATAATCATTATTCTTGTAAATAATCCGTAAAAAAATACTAATTTTTCTTACCGTCCGCAGAAAGCCAGAGGCTGACTTAAAATTCTAAGATGAAATGTCATAAAGTCAAAGTTGGCATTATATAATGGTCGTTGCTTTTTCAATGTGTTCAGATTTGTCTTCTAGAATTTTCACTGCGTTTTCTTCCCATATGGTTTTATTTTTTCAATATTATCTCAGTATTTTCTTTATCCCGATGACAATAGATCACTCACGTTGGTAAGAAATTATCATCTTTTAATCATATAATTGATCATAAATAAACGTTTTTTTTGTAATTCATACGTCATCTTCCTAATTAAACTGGCCACAATTAATAATTACTACAAGAAAAATAAACATTTATGACGGATTATTTACGATGATAACGACTATTTGTGACAAAATTAAACAGATTTATTTTGATAAAAAATAATCATTTTCGTTAAAAATAACTAGTTACTTTTATATAATTTTTTTTTTAAGATACACTATCCCCTCTCTCTCTAAAAATTCAAACGCAATATTCCTTCTTCTATGAGCTACGAACAGTGAGAGGATCACCGGCTCCTCTCTCCCTCTCAACCATTGTCCTTGTCTTTTAGTTATATTCTCCTCTCTCTAAATCACTATCTTTAATGTAACAAGACTTTTGTACAACCATGCACATGACTAGCTAGGTGATTATGATTTGCCTTTAAATTAGCTAGGATTAATATTGATTAAAAAAATAGACAAAGTGAGAGAGATATATATAGTAACGATATACATAACACATTTTATAAAATACTATATAATAATATTATAAAATAAAGATATTTTTATAAAATAATACACAACACATGTAAATAATATTACGTTACAACTTTTCAAACACGGAAAGAAGGAAACGGTCTTCTAGGTAGGCCACTGATCTCTGTCTGATCACCCAATGAATGAATTATACTTTTTTCCCTTCTCGGCCTATTTGAGTTACTTTGGTCAACCTAGCTAGCTAGCTATTATAACTTGCTTTGAAACCGTCCTTTTTCACATATAGCATGCATGCATGTATGTGAGCGAAGACATTTACAAGAGTAGCTCTGTTCACACGACCTGTACGTACTGGCTTCCAAAATCCAATGAATGCCATAATATCATGGATCTTGTTACAGTCACCGTTACTTGTTGCTGAAGCTACCGTTAGTTATAGGTTATTTTTTTTGTTCGTATATGTATTTTTTAATATTTTTTTAAAAAATAAAAAATTATAATATTATTAAAAAATACTTTTTTAATCATTAAATAAAAAAAATTAAAAAATCAAAGCGTTAGAATCAAACGGTAAAAATAGAATGGTAAGACTAGTATTACCCTTTTGTTGTTGGGCCATAAAGCATATGATATATAGTGGTGAAAAAAAAAAAAAAAACCTTCATGGAAATTATTTGCTTCTAGAAGTAGAAGAAAGATGTACTTTTTCCTAACATGTTGAAAGAAAGGTGGAGTCCAAGAAATGGGGCAGAGACAAAATGAAAATACTTCTTAATTTGTATAATTCGATAAAAACACACACATACATACATATATATATATATATGTATGCTGCTATGCAATCTTAAAAGATGGTTTAGTAGTCTTAAGTTTGGATGTTGAACTGAGTTGAGTTAAGTTGAATTGAGATGATAAAATATTGTTAGAATATTATTTTTTAATATTATTATTATTTTTATATTTGAAAAAGTTGTAATGATAGGTTGAGATGGATTTAGATACCAAACGTTAGTTTGTTTTCATAAGTCCTCTAAACTCATCTCATTTCATCTAATTATTACAACTTTTACAAATTCTTATACAAAATAAAATAAATAATTCAAAATTTTCAAATCTTAAAATAAAAATAATATTAAAAAATATATATTCTAATAATATTTTATTTAACTTTTAATTTTAATCTCAATTTATCTATGAAAATAAACGAGATATTAGAATGAGTTGTATATATAGATAAGATAATTCAAACTATGCATTCATATTATTAATGGAGCTAGCCATCGAGCATGAGGAATTTTTTTTTCCTTGAATTACTCAAATTTCACTTACATGACATTAATTTATCGTCTAATTTTCAAGAACTATTCGAGGCGAAAAGTACTACTTCCATTTTAGATTATAATGACGATTATATCATGCCTTGTAGACTATTTTTTAGGCATGATTTTGCCGACAATTAATAGCTAGGGCTACCTTGTCATGTGTTGATACTACGTACATCGTGTGGTCAAAAGTTAGACTGGTCATGTGGTCGGACCGTAGACCTCATCTAACTATCAATTCAATAGGGATGCATTAATAGATAAGAAAAAACCCCGCATCTAATGATCTGTTAAGGTGAAACCGCGCGTAGCCGTCGGTGGAAGTGGTACTGGCGGCTTCATGGGTAATATTCCTGAGTAAATCCAAATATATATCATGTTGAAAATTCGTCATGTACATGTAGAAACACAATATTAATGTAACAAGATCATCATCTTGAAACAATGTGAGGGACTTTAATTAGGGTCTTGACTCTTAGCATAATATTCCAGCTTATCTTTTTTCAACTTTGCAACGGAACGTCTTTGAACTGTAGTTTATTTTGAAGGATATGAATTATGAATATCGATCCATCCAGAAACTCCACGATCCTCTGCACTTAAAATGCATCAACTACGGGCTCGTTTGTTTTCAGAGATGAGATGAGATTAAAGTTAAAAAGTTGAATAAAATATTGTTAAAATATATTTTTTAATATTATTTTTGTTTTGGAATTTGAAAAAATTGAATTGTTTATTTTATTTTGTGTGGGAATTTAGAAAAGTTATAATGATGAAGTGAGATGAGATGTTTTCTGAAAACAAACGAGGCGGTCAACCCTGATTTTTAGGAAAAGCATGATCTGATATTGGAGCTGACATGGTCAGATTTTTGTAGATCATCAAATGCTAAGGAAGTTGGAGTGCTGTGCATGTGGTGCAAGAGGGGTAGAGATTGGAGATCTGTGAGGCTGGCGGCTTGAGTAGAACATGAGCCTCAAATGCTGGTTAAGAGTAATGCTAGATATAAGCTTCAAATATACAAGTTTTTTGTAAAAATGTGATCCCCATAAAAAGGGCTTGCACAAAACTTTTCTCTGGTGAGATTATCTTTTTATAAAGAACTCGCATGAAACTTGTGCATTTAGAGCTTGTATATATCATTTCTCATGTGGATTATATATGGTAGGACCAAAAGCTTTGAGTCTTCTTTCCTTATTTAAAAAACGACAAATCAAGTAGTAATAATGCATCTTGGATAGACAAATTTAGGAAATTATCTAAAAATAAATAAAATTAGGCATGATAATTTATGTTCGTGTTGTGTCAAGTCATAAGTATTAGATTATATGGGGGGTCAATCCAAATCCAATCTGTTTAATTAACGGGTGACACAACACAACCTACTTAACCTGTTAAAATCTTATAGTTTTAGATCATATAACCTAGTCAAATACTAATATTAATATCACATATTCCCAACAACAAAAAAAGATTTATAGGACTATACATTTATTAAATTTAAAAATAAAATTTATTTGTATTATACAGATTGATTATAAGTTCAGATGATTAATCCACAATTGACTTATTTATTAATTAATTGTCTTATCGGATCAACTTATTTTGATCCAAACTCATTTATATCAAACCTAAAAGTACATTTTATTTCATATCATATTCGTGTCGGATTCATAAGTGATGTCATGAATTACTACCCCTAAATAAAATAAATTTAGGGAAAAATGGTTATTAATTTAATAATTATTGTGTCCTGTAAGCATGACATTACCCTGACGGAAGAAAGGATTCACAAACTTTGACCTCTACAAAATCCTTCCAAGAAGAAAAGCAATTGATCTTAATTAGTATCAGTTTTAACTTTTCCTTCACTCCAACCAAAAGTTAAGTCGGCTGCACAGTTTTTTCCTCCTTGCTGATTTGTTTAAGTTAAAAAGCTAAATAGTAAAAGGCGATATCAAAAGAAAATGCTAATTGAGAAAGAAAATCTTGAAAAAGTTATATAATATTGGCAATTACTTCGTATCCAGAACAATACCATGGGTCCATGACCTGCCGTTTTCATTGAAATTACCAGATGCTGTTGCTCTTGCTTTTTCACGTGGGATGAAAATAATTATTTGTAATGAGAATAATTAGGTTGGTTTGTTTTCATAATTTTTTTCAATTCATTTTATTTAGTTATCATAATTTTTTAAAATTTTTACATAAAATTAATATTAAAATAAACAATTCAGTATTTTTAAATTTTAAAATAAAAATAATATTAAAAAATATATTCTAAAAATATTTTGTTCAACTTTTAACTTTAATTTTAACTTATTTCATTTCATCTGCGAAAACAAACGAGACCATTTTGATATAAAATATATAATATTTTTTGTAAAAAATAATTAGTAAAAAATAAACAATTTTCTTATAATATATATATATATATATATATATATATATATAGACGTGTTTAAGTTTCGAAACATAGCTTTGCTTATTAAATCACACCTTTAATTCCTGCATTTAAATGTCATAGATTTGATAGTTTACATCTTTTAAGAAAAACATGAGATCTTTTCTTTTGACATGTTTCAGCAATTTAAAATTAAAACTTTAAATATTTAAAATACTCTTATCTTCTTTTCTCTTTAACACTCCAACTTCTTTTGTCAATATTAATTTATTTCGACTAGATGCCACATTTAAATAATTCCACAATTGCACTATAAATATAATAAAAAATAGAAGAGAATTAAAAATGACTATTTTTATGTTGTGCATCACGCATGTTTGTGACTATAATTTAGGGTATGTTAACTTGTTAACACCTGAGATATATAGAGAGTGTTCTTTTGATAACGGAATAAGAAACCATAGCATAGCTTATGACTGGCTAGAGGGTAAGTAGTATTGTTATTGTTGTAAATATTACGCGCGCACAACATTATAGAATTGAGTGGTAGTCTCATTTCATCAATTTTTCTTTTCTAATTCGAATCAATTTTAAAATTTTTATCATTTTTAATAGTTGAAACGTTAGCACATATGGTTATATGCGTAAAATTATACCTATAGATAGTATTCTTCAAATATTATTTTATTTCCCGAATGTGGATAATGCGGTACTCTCTCTACAAGAAAAATGAGTATTTGTGACCATTTGTTTGTGACGAAAAGACTATTTGTGACTAAAACAGACTTATTTTAACTGTAAATTATTATTTTCTAGAATTAACTGTCCACAAATAAGTAGTTTTCTTGTAGATCAATCAATTGATCTCAACTTCTCACCATATATCATGTAATGAAAATTGTTTATATAAACATCATTTTTAATTGGCATGGCATTCTATGATAGAATGAACATACTTGGGAGCACCTAATAATTATACGTATTATTGAAGTGTAGAAATATATATGGTGTTGTTCCTGTTAAGTAAAATGGGTGGAAACTCACTTATTGGTTCTTGTGAGAGGTCCCAACTTCTGCTAACTCAACGTTAGGGATGCTACTTGCCCATGTGGGGGTAGGGTAGTCCCTTCTCCGCCCCCGCATGGGCAGGGGGTAGGCTTGTCACCACCACATCCTAGGGGCGTGGTGCAGGGGTGGGGATGGACACCTCATCCATCCTACCCATTCCAATAGTGTTTATGGCACATTGGGCTCAAAAATTATTTATGGGTTTAAAAGTGACCAAAAACATTTTTTTTTTATCCAAATTGTAAATTTAAACTTGTAAATATGATCATAATTTAAAAAATAATAACATAGTTTTCAAATTTTCTAGTGTATATTTTGTGCAAGTTATAGTGTGGCATAATGTGATTTTTATATAGGAAGCCAATGCAATACAAGTATCTTACTTAAGCAATGTGGGACTCTTGTATTGCTTAAGTGAGACACTTGTATTTCCTTGACCTCCTATATAAAGGTCAGGCTATGCCACACTATAACTTGCACATATTAAATAAAAATTATACTTAATACATATTACTATATTTATATATAGTAAAATTATTAGTATATATTTATAAATATATATAATATATGTAAGTAGGCGGAGTGGGGGGTTGGCCAGGGGCCCCGCCCCCGCATGGGAGAAGCTGGGTGGACGGGGGCGAGGTAGTGGGTTGGTAGCCCCTGCTGCCCACCCCTACTCAACGAGCTTTGGGCACCATGCAAAGAGTGCAAGAGAGAAAAATAAAATCCGTAGTGCATCCGCCAATTAGGGAAGTAAATTCTTGAACACTTTTTTAATCTTAAGCCTTGTTATTCCCTGAAAAATAACAACCCCGTAAAAAAATCTTGGCCATGTATTAGCGGTTTTAATTTAAAATTTGAGTTAGTTGCAAAATTACTTAAAGATTTTCACGTTTTCCCAATTTGTAGTGTCAGTTTTCAACTTTCACATAAATGATAAACAAACTTCAAGAAATTTCTAATTAGATTTCTCCATTAATCTGCTAAGGTCATTTGGATCAATTGGTAATACCTTAATTTCTCACTAAGAGAATCAAAGATCGCGTCCCGCTCTCCCATGTATAAATAAATAAATAAATAAATAAAAGATTGCTCTATTAATCTCCTATTTGAAAATTAATGAGGGCACGTGTCAGCCAATGGATGACACATTACATACTCGTGTCAGGTGGATTTAACCCATTAATTTTCTAACGGGAGGTTATCTGAGATACCTAATTGCCAGTTTATTGAAATTTAGGTATCAATTTTGCTGACAATTAAAAGGTGAGGTTTCAAATTATCTGTCATAATTTAGAGATTCGCCAATTTGCAAACATACAATTTTAAAATGAGTAATCGTGTAAATACGGACCTAATTAGTTCGTCAAAAGATAAGTTCACCGTTTCATGAGTCCCTTCTATTTTGAAAGCGAAAAGGGTCACAGTATGAGAAGTTACTTCTCCCAACAAGAATCACATTAACAGTTCAAAATACAGCAAAGCATACAACCCATAAAACTAAAGGAGACCATTCTAACAAATGCATGCTAAAGCCTAAAACACTACCCTACGGCTATTTCAATACAAATATCAGCAATCCTCACCAGCTCTAGAAGAAAACTGCACATACAAAGCCAATAAAAGATTACACAAATCATATACAAATTTCCCAATATATCACACCGACTGCCGACTGGGATCATTTACATGATATTTATCCCACTTGTAAGAGGAAGAGATGTTACCAGCCTAAGCAACTCATAAAGGAGTGAAGAACACAGATTTTATCCATTGCAGTATATAAACCGTAGGTGCATCCAATAAAAAGCCAAAAATATTTTACTTCTGCTTTGACCTTGTCCACAACTTATGCTCGACGATATCCTTTTCAATATAATATGGCAGCACCATGATGTTCAACTTCCTGTTTACTCGTCTGGTCTCTCTTCATTGAGACTGCAAGACAAAGACATTCATAAGAAAAAGATTAGAAAGCAGCAGGAAGAATGAGCAACTACTCAACAATGCAATAACCATATAAAATGTAGGCCTATTTGATATAAATTGAGCACCCATGGATTGGGACCCTACGAAAGTTTCACAGAGAACTCTCCTAGTTGCAGAAGCCATCAGTCAATGAAAAGCACCACATGGAGCAGCATTAAGATCATGACATAGGAAAGAAGATGAAAGGAGCAGAAACAAATCACAAATAACAAACAAGCAAAATATCACAACCACCTAGCGAAGAACAAAAAGCCTCCCAGATTGAAAAAAGATAAGTCTTATAACTAAGAACGACATATACTTACAATATGTGAAAACGAAAATATTGAACATGAAATAGAAATTTCAGAACAACCTGATAAATGATTAAACAAAAACCACTATAATCTCATATACCCACACACAAAAACATCAACACAAGCAAGATTTGAAAACACGGCAGCCACCTGAAAATGATCACTATCATGCCCAACATGAATTACTTCCTGTGGATTTTCTGGTGCCTTGGGGCAACAGGGAAAGACACCATTCTGTACATGTGAAGAATTTGCATGACCATTTACTCCTTGATCTGGAGAAATATTTATTACTTCATCTGGAGAAATGTCCAGCTCCAATTCTCCAACAGGATTCAACAGGCTGTCTAATTTGTCTTCATTTGTGAAGTTGTGAGTGCTGGTTGTCTCAAGAGTCACTTCTGAGATTTGCATGATTTTATCTACAAAAAATGCACCGGCCTCTTCAGCACCTTCATTAGTCTGAGAGGATGACAATACGCGCTGATCCTCAGGAATATTTTGTTGGGAAGAAATTACACTGAAACCAAATAAACAAATATTTAACAGAAATATATAAATCATCAATTTACGCTTTTAAGAACCAGAAGCTCATTTCATATTATTTCATTCAAAATCTCCAAGAAATGCAATACAATTATACAAGCACTAAGCTAGAGCAAAAGAAAGGGATTGACTTCAAGGTCTTACCTCTCAGTAGAGGCCCATTGAGCAGGGCCATCTTCTTGTTGCCTCCTTTTCTTATTGTTCTGTGTTTTCTCTAGTTGTAAATTAACACCGTCATTGGATTTAGAGGGAATAACTCTTTTTTTCCTTCTAGCCAGAAGCTCTTGCTCAGAAATTGAAGGGGCACTCCTTTCACTGGCATATTCTTTGATTTGAGATTCAGTATAATTTGCTTCTTTTACAACCTCACCAACAGTGGGCACTTCAACTATCACTTTTGGCTCACCAAGTGCATATCTCACCTGTTGTCTCTCGCTGAGAATTCTGTTTGACTTCTCTCGCACATAGTTTTGCCTGTTGCTTGCATTTTCATGGTCAGATGTTAAAGACCTTTCTTCATACTTCACAGGAGTCTTATCAGGAGAACGTTTGAATATTAATTCCGTGCAGCGTTTAATCCAAGAGTAACGAGCAGAGTTTTGCATAGAAGCACCATCCATATCACCCTTAGATGGAGAATCGAGCACACTGCTAATGTCGGTAATATCTGTCTCTTTATGTGAGTCAGCCTTTTGTAGAAGAGTCTGCTGCTGCAAAATTCTTTTTGTGGAAGTCTTCCGCTGGCTTGGTTTGGAACCAGATTTTTGCAACTCAGCAACTACAACACTATCTGAAGCAACTTTCAAATCCTGCAGCTTCTTAAGGTCTTCAATCTGGGAAAGAATCTCTTCTCTATCTGCATGTAAGAGCTCTCTTTGCTTTTTTAATCTCTCGCTTTGGACCTTAAGGTCCTCAATGCAATTATTTAGCTCTGCCCACTCCCTGTTTCTTTGTTCACGTTCAAAATTTATATCAATTCTCTCAGTTTCGAGCCTCTTCATTTCTAAAGCAACCTGTTCCAGCTCCTTCTCCACTTTTTCCTTGAGAGAGCTTAGACACTGAAGTTCATTTTTCTTTTCTTGCTCAAAGGCTTTCTCCCTCTCCCTCAAATCACTCTCTAATTCTTCACGTCTTTTTTCAAAACAATTCTCCAGTTCCCTCTTATGCATATCAATATCCAGTAAGAAATCTGCACGTTCTTGTTGCATCTTGCTGAACCACTCAGTACGATCATGCACCATCTTATTCATAAAGTCTTCCCGCTCAAGGTTTAGTGCCTCAATATCACGTTTACACTGATCTCGCATTGCAACTTTTTCCAGTCTAAGGCTATCATGTTCGTCCTTAATAAACTTGGAAAAGGCCAGTCTCTCTTCAGCTACGTGTTCTGCTTCTTTCCGTAACTCTACTCTTTTTTCATCAATAAACTCCCATTCAGATTCAAACTTAGCCTTTTCTATTTTCAACTTATCATAATCAGCCAAAAGCTCATTTTTTTGAGCCCTAATAATATCTATTTCTTCTTTAAGTTTCATCTCCAGAACCGATAACTCACTCGTTTCAGTTTTCATGTCCTCTAACTTCTCTTGTGCGCAATCAACTAGCTTCTTTCTGTCTTCCAATGAATCCAGTGCCTTTTGAAGCTCTACTTTCATTTTCTTAACCTCTTCTTTTTCTTCTAGCAAATTAGCCTTATTAAGCTCAAACTCCTTCTCAGTAGCACTAAGGCATTTTTCTTTCTCATCAAGTAGATTTAATGTCTCTGCCACTTCTTTCTCCCTATCTGACAAAGTCCTTGATTCAACCTCCAACTCACGTTCCCTTTCCCATATTAGGTTCTCCCGCTGCCTAAGATCCATCTCCTTCAACTCCCAAGCCCGACTCTTAGCCTCAATTTCTTCTTCAATTGATTTTCGCCTCATCTCCAGCTCAGCTTCAAATTCAGACTTCCTTTTTCTCAAAGCAATTTCCTGATTGGCAATGGCTTTTTGTAATTCATCCTGCATTGTCCACCCAAGCAATAAAATAAGAAAAATAGAGTAATGATCACAAAGGAGTCCAGCTTTCTCTATTGCAAAAGATTATAAGTGTTGGCTAAAAGAATTCCAAGAAACAATCCATGCTCAGAATTATGTTAAAACCTAGGACATAGCTGACACCGTCTTCCGCTTTATAACTATAAAAAAATGACATAAGGAAAAAAAAAAAAAATTAAAAAACTCACCGATTCCTTGCTCGCAAATTTTTGCTGTAAAACAAGAAGGCCTTGCTGTTCCTTGTTCAGCAAAGCTTCCTTTTTAATGATATCCTAAATAAACCCAAAAGAGAACCTACATAAATGAAGTTTCCCCTAAACGGAAAAA
Organism: Juglans microcarpa x Juglans regia; assembly: GCF_004785595.1. Classification (NCBI taxonomy): domain Eukaryota; kingdom Viridiplantae; phylum Streptophyta; class Magnoliopsida; order Fagales; family Juglandaceae; genus Juglans; species Juglans microcarpa x Juglans regia. Next base: position 23,518,116 of record NC_054601.1, on the reverse strand, counting down.
TCTTACAACAAAATAAAATCAGGAAATACAAATATGAACCTGCTCCCTTCTTGACAGGGAAGCCTTAGCCAGCTCCAGATCAGATCTCTCATCATTTAGAGCTCTAAGTTCCTTCTTGATATTCGTCTTTAAATCCTCTCTCTCTCTTTCAAGTTGATTTATATCCTGAGATCTACTAAAAATGTGATCCTCTCTCTGGTTTAGCAAAGCTTGCGCATCAAGTAATCTTTCCTGTTCAAGCTGCAAAGCTTTCTGCCTTTCAGTCAAAGATTGCCTCTCAAGAATGATCTCTTTCTCCTTTTCATCACAACTAAAACATAAAGACGACAAGGAGATCATGAAGGTACATGTAGAGCAAGTCTTGAACAAATTTATGACCATTGTGTGACTATGGCCTTATATGAAAGACAATAAAGAAATTTCTTCTGGGTTGATGACAAGTTGAAAACTTCTGCTCTGTTTCAACAGTTAGCCAAGATGAAATGTCAGTCCACAGAGAGAGCAACCTTATGGTCTTGCATGGAATTCTTTCATAAACTAACTTATGACAGGGCGTAGAGAATAAGGAAACCATGTCCACATAAAAAACAAAGTTTGGTTACTAGAAAAGGAAAAGGGAGATTAATTACATTTCTGTCTTCATCTCTGTAACGAATGAACAGAATATCTAATCCCCCCCTCCACTTCCTCTATCTTGATCAAACAAAGTGTAAGGACCTCTCACAAAAAAGCACTTGAGCAAATGATTCATTGAAAGTTGTAACAGAGCATAGATTAAGAGAGTCAAAGAAGAGGATTTAGCTACAAAATTCAAATGGAAACACCATTTTGCAGTCCACTTCAGGTTTTTGTGGGCTTCATTGTGACTTTGAGTGGCATAATGAAATAAAAGAAGAGCTCAGAGATCTCATGGAAAGATACTCCTCGAGCATTTTTCTCAGGCACATTTTCCTACTTGAAACTAATAAAATCCCGCTAGAACAAAGGCACTTTACAAAGTGATTTCCAAAAAATGCGATATAAATGACTAGAACACATACTCAGACTTGAAAGATATGATACGCCTCCTAATGTCATCTTCGCGTGCTTCAACATCCTGCAGCTTTTTTTCTGCAGCACTGTTACACCGGCTCGCTTCTGCTTGCAAAGATTCTGCTGAATGCAGCTTTGCCTCCGCTTCAGTGAACTTCTTCTGAGCATCCTCTACCATAGTGCGTGTGTCAGCCAATTTCGTCTCAGCTGCAACCTTTATTTCAGCAGATTCCACACGCATCTCATGCAAGGCTTTCTCAAGCTACCGAAATTCATAGAACAAACCCCAATAAAACATAAATAATGATGACAGAGGTCATATGGGAAAGGAAATTTTTATTTAATTTAAAGGATGACCATGATGATAAGCTTACGCTTGCTATACACTCATCCTTGACGACTACAGCCTTCTTCAGACTCTCTTCTTGTTTCCTTGCCTCAGATAAAGCAGCTAGGTGTGCAGCTTGATCACACACCCGCATTATTTCAGCTGTTTCTGCAGAGATTTTTATCTGCTCATACTTGGAATCCAACTCCTTTCTTTCCAATAAAAGAAGGCCCATGTGGTGTTGGTGTTCAAAGATCTGATAGTGTTGCTAGTCAGATATACATCGAACAAAACAACTAATAATAAATGGGTATGGCTAGGATGCACCTCATGGGATAGGTATAAATGTAATAAATAATACGAAAATAGAGCCTAGATAGAGTAGCAACATTCAATGCACATACCCAATAAAACGACACTAAAACCAAATAAATTTGAAACAGAAGTGAGCTGCAAATGAGATAAAATACTATTTGATTACTCAATAACTCAATAACAAACAATCCCACAGGATTTTTTTTTTTTTATTGGTATTGGGTGCCCGAGAACAGCATCCCAATTAATTCCAGGGGTGCACAGGTTCTCAACAAGGAGTTTCCCACAAATGCACCTTCGGTAATTCAAGGGGAAACTCCCCAAGTCCAATGGCCCCTAGAAATTGTTTGCACCCAAGAGGACTCGAACCTCAGACCTACGAAGGAGCATACCACCAAGAACAAGGCCTTTACCACTTGAGCCAACCCCTAAGGGTTAACAATCCCACAAGACTAGCAATATCTTATAGAACCAAAAACATCAACAGCAAGAGGTCAAAATTCCGCTCTCTTGAATCTAAAAAACTATATGTATGAAAGCATGCCACCATCTCCATCATCACTCATTTACAATTAATGATATACCATCATAAGGTACTCTTATGCTTAGAAAATGGATAAATACATTAAATTTAGTAAAGGGGCACACGTACTACTTGAGATTCTCTTTCCAATAATAGATAATGTAATAGACAAACACTCAAGCCTACACAAATTGATTTCCACCCATAAAGTACAGTCGACAAGAACTATTGAAACTTAAAAATATGACACGCTGAAATCGTTGATAGTCACTTTCCTTCTCCTCATAAATGTATTTTGATAAGACAGACAAATTTTATTAAAAACAAAAAGGTATTATCCAGGTACATGAGGAGTATACAAGAGATACACCTAACAAAGAGGTGAAAAGACCAAGATAGTCCCAGAATCTAGAAATTCAACAAAAAATATAAGCAGCCATCCAATGGTAAAATGTATATAAAAGAGGGCACACCACCAACTTCTCGTAGTCTTCAAAGTTACACACATTCCTTTCTCTCCAAATAAACCACATTAAGCAAGAGGGAATCATTTCCCAATAGAAAATGATGCTGATGACTACCAAACTCTCCTTTCTAACAGATGGAGAGATGCACCACTCCACAAGGCATGATCCAATCAATTTCCATAGGATAAAAAATGGCCTTACATAAGGTACTAGAAATCTCGCAATGAAGTAGAAGGTGATTAATGGATTCCTCAATTTATTTATTTATTTATTTTTTTATCGGTATGGATTCCTCATAATTATTAAAGATGTGAACCACATCTTTTGACCATTTACCTTTAAGGAATGATTCAACACACATGGTAATGGGAAAAAACTCTTGTTTGCCCACAACACGCTAAATGAAGTGAAGTAAACAATTCATTTTCATTTATATCCAAATACCTTTCTTAATAAAATGATTCAGCAGCTCGCCTAAAATATACTTTCAGTTTTTCCAACGTTATTAGCCCTTCACCCTCTATTTTAATAACAGAGAATCAAAAGAACTCAATATGTCCAAATAGTTTGCACGAATTTCATATGTTTTAAGAGTTCATATATTTCCAAATAAGTAACCAAGAAAAGCTAAACAACCGGACAAACCCCCCCAAGGCCACCAAAACGCTATATAAATAAAATAAAAACGCTAAAATAAGCAGATAATAAAAAAAATTCTATTATTCAGAAAGAAAGAAAAATAGAAATAAATGAAATTTAAAAATATATATATTTGGCAAATTAAGAAACCTCAGCTTCAAGCTTTGCAATATAGGTTATGAGCGCAGCCTTGTCACTCCGTTTGATCGAATCCTCATCGAAACCGGCCTCTTTAAGGCGCTTCCAGATGGTTTCATCGCTGAGAGGGGTTTTCAAAATCCTAGAACCAGGCGTAATCGACAAAGGCCGAGCAGAAGTCGGTGTGACCGCGAGGCGTTTCGGTTGCGGAGTCGCCATCTCCGTCCGGTTCGGAAACCCTAAAAGAATCACTTTTCGCCTTTTTGGGGAATGGGAGATTCGGCTACTGTTGATATGTAACTCGGCACTCCCACGTTGTACTTGGCTTCTTTCTCTCTCTCTACAACACACTACCGTGACAGTGTAATGCTGACTTGGGAGTGGGAGTGGGAGTGGGAGTGGGAGTGGAAATCGCGCGACGTCGTTTGCTGGGATTTTACAATCTTTCCTTTCTCCACGATTATTTTCTTAATTTACTCGGATTTTAAATTGTATCAATTTACTTCTTGAATTTAAACCTATTTTTTCAATATCGATCCTCTGTCAGATTTTCATTACTTTATTTAACGAAAATTAAATACCAAGTGTCCATGTAATAAATCTCACACGGTAAAATAATAAATATTAAATAATATAAAAAGAGATTTTAAAAGTTAAAAAGAATATGAAAACCTAAAATCACTCAAAAATTACAAATAAATCAAAACCCACAAATTATTGTTTTAATAGACTCAAAAAATAGAATTTACAAAAAAAAAATTAACGATCTGAGTCTTTTACTAAGAAAAACACAAAATATAAGAACAAAAAATATGAAAAATAGAAAAAAAAAATTAAAGCCAAAAAAAATTAATAATAAAAATAAAAATGGGTTAGCTTTTTTCAAAATAAGGATTGAATTGTTTATTTGACTGTAGCATCAACATTAATCTTTGGTTTCTGAAGGTTATTTATGTAGAGGCCTCTTTCCACTGTCATATGTGCCATGTCGTGCCCTGCTTTTCTTGTTTTAGGTTTCCTGTTGCAAATAGAGGACTCTCTCCATGATCTCTATCAGCGTCTTCCTTTGACTAAGACGGAAAATACGGAGGTGGTGTTGGAACCGGCGAAGTTAGCAAATGCTCTTCTGAGCTGAGGTAAGTGTCTGATAATGAAGTTATTCACTACGAACCATTATAATAAAGAGGTGTTCAAGAGTACGATGCGGAAAGCTTGGCATTTGGGGTTTAGGGTGAAGTTCAGAGATCTGGATTCCACTCTCATTCTTGCCGAATTTGAGAACATAAAGGATAAGGAGAGGGTTCTCTGAGAGGGTCCTTGGTCGTTTGATAAACATTTAGTTTTAATGTCTGAAGTTGATGGCCGGAGTCAAGTTCACCAGATTCAAATGAAGATGGCTTCCTTTTGAGTCTGGATTCATGACTTACCTCTTATGGCTCGAACTAATTATATTGGTCAGTTATTGGGTGAGAAACTTGGTGTTATTGAGGAAATGGATGTGGAGGCAAGGGAGATGGAATGGGGGGAGTATTTGCGAGTACGAGTTGCTTTAGCAATCGATAAACCCCTGCTCAAAGGCTCAAAATTGATGATTGGGGATGGCAAACCAATGTGGGTTCGGTTCTCTTATGAGCAATTACCGAATTTCTGCTATTGGCGTGGATGTTTGGGACATGGTGAGAGGGATTGTGCCAACGCAATACGAGGCTTTGAGGTGCATATAGTGAAGGATTTCCCATGTGGTATGCGGCTTCATGCAGGAAGTGGGTTCGGAGGTTGTCCATTGGCAGGGAAATATAGGGGACCCAATCCTTTGAAACACACTCCAACTTCTTCCCCTGCCACAGAAAAGGATGCCATAGAGCTTGGGTCTGATACAGTGGAGGACGGAGGAGTGTCCTTTCCGCCAGAATTTCAACCTAAACTGATGGGAGTTACGTTCAAGATGGGTGCGGATTTACAGGAACAAGGCAGTTACGGGAAGGTTGAGGTGGGCGAGAAGTTAGGGATGGCTGTTACTAAGAAGAATATTCTGGAATCTTCTGGCCAATAATCGGGAAAAGTCTCCAGTATTGTTTTTGGGCTTGGTGGGCAAGAAGTTATGGGCTTTAATGTCACGGGGGTTAGCCAGGAGGGAAATAATGCCAAAAAATCGAATGGGCTTAGAGGTAAGAAGTGGAAACTCACTTCTTTGCTACATGAAACGACACCATTTCCTCCTGGGCGAGGTTCGGTGAAGGGGGCTTCCAGAAAACTAAAGGGGCATTCAGAGGAAGACAATTCTTGTGGAAGGTTATCAAAGCGTCTTCAAGTAGCTCCAGTTCTTGATAATGCAGCGAAGTCTATTCTTGATGAGGCTGCAAAGGCAATGCCAAAACCTGAGATATCGGTGGTGGCTGTGGATCAGCACCGCCAAGAGCCATGAAAATATGTAGTTGGAATGCACGTGGGCTTGGGAACCTGCGTGGCATTCAAACCCTCTATGATCTAATTCAAAGGGAAGGGGTCGATGTAGTGTTCTTGCAAGAGACCAGACTCTCGACTCGTGAAGTTGAATTCTATAAGTACAAGTTAGGTTTTCAAAATTGTTTGGCTATTAGTTCTAAATGTAGGAAAGGAGGTATTGCATTATTATGGGATGCAGATGTTGATCTTTCAGTTATTAACTATTCTTTTAATCATATTGATGCTGTGATAAAAGACCCAAATTTGAGGATGGGACACTAGTTTTTAACTGCTATTTATGGTTTTCCTGAGACTCATTTACGGCATAAAACTTGGCGTTTGCTTAGATTGCTGTGTAGAGCAAATGATGAACCTTGGATGGTGATGAGGGATTTTAATGAATTAATGTATTCTCATGAAAAATGTGGGGGGTAGACAAAGGCCTGACAGTCAGCTTTACGCTTTCAGGGAGGTTGTCGAAGACTGTAATTTGAGGGATTTGGGTTTCTCAGGTCCAAAGTTTACGTGGTCAAATAGGAGACATGGGGATCAATGTATTAGTGAAAGGATTGATCAATTCTTGGTCAATTTTGTTTGGTGGGATTGTTTTCCGAATGCTAGAGTAACTCATGAGGTGGTAGCCTATTCGGACCATTTACCTATTTGGGTGAATTTGGAGGGGGCCACTTTCCCCGTCCAAATTTGAGGTCATCTGGGTTGGTGAGAAAGCTTGTGAAGATATTATCAAGAATAAAACTACTATGCCTCCCCATTTTGATCGCTCCATTTAACTGCTAGTCAGATTTTTTATTTTTTTTTACTTAGTAATTAAGGAAGTGATTTTAAGTATATTGATGTATTTTTTTTTATTTTTTTAAAATATTTAAATATTTTAAAAAATGTGAAAAAAAAACAAAACCACTAGACAGTACGCCTATCGGTAAGAGTGGGGCGGCATAGTAGCCCCACTCTATTATCAAAGGCGTTTGGGGAAGGGGTGCTAGCCCAACTACTATGGATGTTGTTTTTGGTTTGATTAATGAATGTGGAGCTCAACTACAGGGGGGAATAAACAATGCTTTGGAAATGTTCAAACTCAGTTTTGTAAAGCACAGAGAACACTGCACAATCTACATGAGAGGGCCCGAACTTGGTTCCTATAGAAGAGATGAATTTTGCAAGAGGTGAGGTACAACTTTGGTTGGAGAGGAAATAGATCATATGGAGGCAACGTTCAAAGGCATTGTGGCTCAAAGAAGGTGATAGTAATACTAAATATTTTCATAGGAAGGCATCTCAGCGAAAGAGGAAAAATCAGATTTTAAAAATCCAAGATGACAGTGGCTGTTGGCAAGAGGGCTCTCAGAGGGATGGGGTTATTCTTGACTATTTCCAAACCCTTTTCACTAGCTCTTTTCAGTCTGTTGATGCTAGTTCTTTGGCTTTCTTGGAACCATTGGCTGGGAGAGTTTCAGATGAGACAAACCTGAATCTGATGGAGTTCACAGCTGATGATGTTAAGGAAGCGTTGAATCAGATGAACCCTACAAAGGCCCCCGGACCTGATGGCATGTCTCCAATATTTTTCTGAAAATATTGGCATGTTGTTGGTGAGAATATTACTGCAATAGTACTTGAAGCACTCAACTCAAGTTTTTTTCCTTCTACACTGAATCATACTCATCACTTTGATTCCTAAGAAAAAGTGTGCTATTAAAATGAGTGATTATAGGCCCATCAGTTTATGTAATGTGGCCTATAAACTTATTGCAAAGGTTTTTCAAATAGACTTAAATCCGTATTGCCAAGCATAATTAGTGAGAGTCAAAGTGCTTTTATTCTTGGGCGTCTTATCTTTGATAACGTTTTGATTGCTTATGAGTTGATTAATTTCCTAAAGCACAAAAAGAAAGGTAAAAAATGGTTTATGTCCTTAGAATTAGATATGAGCAAGGCATACGACTGGATTGAATGGGGTTTTATAAAGTCGGTTATGGAAGTGATGGGGTTTCATCTGAAGTTCATTGAGCTGATTATGTGTTGTATTGGATTTGTCTCTTTTTCTATTTTGATCAATGGTGAGCGAAGGGGTCCCATTTTGCCAACTAAAGGGTTAAGATAAGGAGACCCATTATCTCCGTATCTATTTTTACTATGTATTGAAGGACTGATTTCTTTATTAAGAATTGTGGGGTTGAGAAATGAAATTTCTAGGTTGAAAATTTGTAGAGGGGCACAAACTATAAATCATCTAATCTTTGCAGATGATAGTGTTGTTTTTTGTCGTGCGGAGGTGGAAGAAAACAGAAGGATACAAGTGTTATTGGAGAGATACAAAGTTGTTTCTAGCCAAAGAATTAATAAAGAAAAAATAGCTATTGTGTTTAGTGGTAATTTGTGTGGCGCCCTCGACCCCCACATGTTATTTTTGTGGAGTTTGCGACACCGGGATAATGACCACACGGATCACACACCCCAACAACCAATGCTTAAAGTGTGTACAACATGCAATAAGTGTACAAAATAATATTCGCAGTGGAGAAATAAAAAGGTCTTTCTTTATTAAGTACCAGAAATTGTTCAAAAACAGTAAAATAACTTTACAAGAATTATACAGTCATTCGACAAATAAATTAAAGACATGAAATAACATAAGGGAAACAAATCCCATAACACTGAACAATATCTCAGCAACTCAGACCTTTGGTAGCGCTGATCCCTCGGGTTCATACTCGGGTTCTGCGTCAGACTCTACGGAACCATAAGATGGAACCGTAGGGTAAACACCACAATGAGATTATGACATCTCAGCAAGTAATTATTCAAAATAACATCCAGAAGATTTAAAACATAATAATAAATTCATGTGTCCCTATACGGACAAATATGCAGAATAGCAACCTACATTCTTTTTTCCCAAAAATATACTTTTAATACTCACACAAAAAATTCCATTTTTTGCCCCCAACATAATTATTACAAAATTACGCATGCACCACGGTCTCCCTTATGGACCATCCGTACACCCTGACTCTCATCGTCACATCACGGGTAACGTCCGTGCATGAGACTTCGTAACGAGTGATGCCCAGTTCCTTGCCCAGCGCGTACATAGCCAAACATCCTCTAACCTTGCCAGCCAAAAGGTCACGGAATCAGTACGAGAGCGTTACCGTCTCGTCCGTTCCCGTCGTCGCCCTGCGACAACTCAGGAGACATCACATCAGTCTGTTACGCTCCCGAGTGACCAGAGGAGCTCCACCGAGATAATGCCCATCTCGGTTTGGGGTCGTGATACACATGCACCCACATATTCAGTCACAATTCTAAACAGACAACGTGACATCACATCTCAATTTATTAAAGACGATAATTATACATTACAAGAGTTTATTGGAATACATTTAAATATCTCATTTACAATTTCATAATAATTACAAAAATACAGTTTATAACCACACACGTAACCCCATCCTCCAATCCAGCTCAAGGCCCAATTCCAACAACTACAATTAACAATTACAACCCAACATTTCAACTGCCTAAGGCCCAATTTCCAATCAAACCAACAGATCAAATAAACAACAGTTATAATATCAAATTAAATCACTTGAGTCGCGAAAGAAATTACATATACACGAAGATGGAAAATTTCTGAAAGTTCAAGCGAAATGAAGTGTTGCCAAAGGTGACGGCACAACGGCGACATAGTGGCAATTTTGATGGATTTTTCACAAGATAATTTCAGTCTAAATTGATGGAAACAACTCTCGGCAAGCACCAAAAATACCAAGAGACTGAGTGAAACTCATGACTGAAAGTCTTACAAGAATTTCAGGACAATTACAAAACTTTGGAAACAAGATTTCAAGTTGAGAGAGAAAGAGAGAGAGAGATGAACAAATTTTGAATCCCTGAGAAGAGAGGAATCCGGACCTATAAATAGGCCAAGCAAGGAGATTTGCGAGGCATGCGTGTCGCATGGGTGGAAAAAGAACAAAAACAGCAGCAAGCCGTGGAAGCTCGAGGTGGAAGTGGTGGCCGCATGGAGCGGTAGCTGGACAGTAGCTCTTTCGAAATTCCCAGCCGAACGATACCGAGTAGAAGAATGGAAGGAGGAGGTGGCGACTGGAGGATGAAGTGCGTGACTAAGGTCCACACGGTGATGGCAGCAGCTGCTGGAAGAAGAAGTTGCAGGAAGAAGATAGAAGGAGGAAGAAGGTTGTGCAGCGCATGAAGGAAACAATGGAACCCTAGCGTTCTAAGTGGAACGATGCCGTTTAGCAACAATGAAGGGCTGGGTTTACACTTTGCACGGGCTAGGCTTTGTTTGCACAAGGGTTAGGCTTACTTCACTTGGGCTAGGTCAAACACAACACACACAGAGGTTGGTCTGGGTTCAAATCACACGGGTTGGGCCTCTCATCACACACAACACAATTAAAAACACACACAGCCCACCAAAAATAAGAACACTACAAAAACAAAGGCCCAATCCGAAAATACACCAATAAAAATTAAAATAACATAAATAAAATAACACAACTAAATAAATTAATAAGGAATTAAAAACACATAAAAATCATGGATCTCACAATGTGAGTGTGGAGAATCAAAATGAGATCAAGAATTTATGGAGTAACGGTGAAATACAACAATTTGAAAAATATTTGGGACTTCCACCTGTTATAAGGAGATCAAAAAAGAGTGATTTTCAGTCCATGAAACAAAGGGTATGGCAAAAGCTTCAAGTTTGGAAGGAGAAGTTGTTGTCACAAGGTGATAAGTAGATTCTGTTGAAAGCAGTAGCCCTATCCATACCAACTTATACAATGTGTTGCTTCCTTTTATTGTCTAGTATTTTTGCTGAGTTAGAAGGTATGATATCAAGATTTTAGTGGGGCAAAAAAGGAAATGAGAGGAAAGTGCATTGGTTAAGTTGGAACAAGTTGTGTCAGACAAAGAACTTTGGAGGGTTGGGTTTCAAAGATTTAAGAATCTTTAATCTCGCTCTACTTCCAAAACAAGGGTGGAGGTTATCCCAAGATGAAGGTTCATTATTGCATAAATTACTAAAAACTAAATATTTTCCTCATACCTGTTTTATAAAGGCTGGTTTAGGCAAATGTCCTTCTTATACTTGGAGGGGGATTTGGGAGGCACGTAAATGGCTAGATGTGGGATGTAGGTGGCGAATAGGGAATGAGAGGTCTGTTAATATATGACAAGATCAGTGGATTCCAGGGCATTTATCCTTGATGGTAGAAGGGATGGGTGAAAGTGAGGGTACTAACTCGGGCTTGGTGGATTCTTTATTTGTTGGTAATGACAGAATTTGAGATATTCAAAAGCTTAGATCTCTCTTCAATCCAAGTATAGTCTCAGATATTCTAAAAGTACTTTTATGTTCTGATAATGTAGAAGATAGAAGGGTTTGGGCTCATGAACGTACTGAGTTGTTCAGTGTGCAAAGTTGCTACAGATTTATCTATGCTCAAATTGGTTTTTACTGTGCTGAATCTTCAAACATGTAGGCTCAACCGAAACTTTGAATGTATTTGTGGAAGATGAAAGTGCCAAATAAGTTAAAATTTTTTGCACGGCGTGTATGCAAAGATGGCCTACCTATTACTGTGAATTTAGTGAAGAGACATGTCTTAACATATGCTACCTGCTGACTTTGTTTATCAGAAGAAGAAGATATCAGTCATGCAGTAGTCCATTATGGGGTTGTGCAAGGTTTGTGGCATCTTTATCTTCCTGAATTAATATTGGATAAATGACTGTCATTATTCGAGATGGCCTTGCAACTTTGCGAAAGGAATATGTCTGAAAAGCTGTCTACGTTATTTGCTTTGGCTTGGGGCTTCGGGTATCGCAGGAATAAGTTTGAGAATGATCAGGAGCTGTTAGGGCTTGCAAGTGTTGTTGAGAATGCCTATATTCTACTAAGAAGCCATGCTCAAGTCAAAGTGGGATAAGGCAAGTGTGGGGGCAGTGCTGAGGGATGAAAATAGTAGAATCATTATGGCACTTAGCCGAGCAGAAATTGTGGCGCCCCAATCCCCCTTATATAAATACACAGGGATCGAGACGCCAGGATGGTGACAACACGGTCACACATCCCAACGAAGTGCCAGTGTGTGTACATGCAACAGTGTACAAATATAATAACGCAGCGGATAGTCAACTAAGTACCAAAATTTAAATATAAATATTTAACACAATTTATCTTTAAAAAAATTATACAGTCATCCCAAATATAATACAAAAGGTAAATACAGTAATTGATAAAAACATAACTCACTAAACAGGAGCAATCCCAGATCACTCCTCCACCGGAGCCAAACTAAGGCTCGTCATCATCGTCTGCATCAAAATCTGCGATACCATAAAATGGTACCACAGGTAAGTATAAACCAAACAACTCTCGGGATAAAAATACATTAATGCAACCAACAATATAGCAAAATACAGTTAGCCATAAAATACCATTTTTTTCCCAGAAAAATGATTATTTCCAACACACGCCAAAAATCCCATTTTGGCCCAAAATATCCGTAACACATTTTCCCATAAAATGATTCACACAAACAATCCATTTATCGGACACTGTAGGCGGGAATCGCAGGCGGGACTCTACCACCATCCCTGCTTACCACCATCCCTACCGCGTGCACCGTAGGCGGGAATCACAGGCGGGACACAACCACCATCCCTGCTTACCACCATCCCTATCGCGTGCACCGTAGGCGGGAATCACAGGCGGGACTCTACCACCATCCCTACTTACCACCATCCCTACAGTTCCTTTACACACAATGCATACTTAACAGAGCACTGTAGGCGGGAATCACAGGCGGGACACAACCACCATCCCTGCTTACCACCATCCCTACAGTCTCTTTTCCTTTTACTCATATGAAAATCCAAATCCAATAAATACATGAACATGTATGCAGTCATGCGAAAACCCAGTTTTCTTTATAAACATGATCATGCATGCAATATGTGATGTACGTGAACAAGTCATAACCAACAACCACAATTCACAATGCAAACAAACACAACTCCGTCCACAATCCATCCGACCCCCGAAACTCCTCGGACTCAGTCCGGCAAAACAAACCAATTCACAGATAATATGCGTTAGTGCAAAAATATATTTAAATCACGAAAGTTCTTTAAGGAAAATACTTACAGTGCAATATAATAATTTCCGGAGGATCTCGAAGTTGCAAGTGGTGATTTCTGAGCAACACCACAGTGTAAAATACACTGTGGCCGTGGGTCACAGATACCCACTTTTCAACGAGGACAAACGAAGACCCAAGATTGATAGGGTAGGGCCTAGGGAGGTCGGTGAAGCCAATGGTGGCGGTGGTTTACCGTGGGTGGCGGCGGAATGGGCGGTAGAAGACCAAAATGCCCAAATCGGAAATGTAGTTGGTGGAGCTTCACCGGTGACGGATCGGAGGTGGGGTTGGGTCCAATGGGTTGCCAAGAGGTCGGGGATGAAGTGGTAGGAAGATGGTGGCCAATGGTGGTGCGACGGCGGCGCAACGGCGGAAAGAGTGCCGCGGCTTCGAAGAGCGACTGGTGGTTAACGGCGGCACGGATGGAGGTGAGGTTGGTGGGGTGAGGTCGCCGGCGGCTGGGGAAGCTAATGGGCTGGGCGGTGAGGGCCACCGCCGGCTCACGGCGGCGCTGGCATGAAGGTGGCCCGCGGCTTCGTGGGGGCGTGTGGGCTACCGGCGGCGAGGTAGGGGCTGAGATTTGGGAGGTGAGGTCGCCGGAGGGAGGGGGAGCTGGTCGGCTGGGCGGTGTCGCGCACGGCGGCGCGACGGCGGCGCTGGGAGGAGACGATGGAAACGGGCGGAGGAGAGGAGAGAGAGAGATCGCGCGGGAGAGGAGAGAAAATAAGGAAGAAAAAGAAAAGAAAGAAAAGAAAAAGGAAGGAAAGAAAAAATGGAGGGAAAAGAAATGAGGTCCAATCCTCATAACTTGGGTCACAAAAAAGATCCAACGGAGACGATTTTAAAACCACAAGTTAAATAAAATAATTTAAACGTAATGGTAAAGTCAAATTGAAATAATTAAATCCCACGGTAATTAATTTAAATATTAAAAGCAATTTAAATGCATAACAATAAATAAATATTTGGAAAGCACATAAAAAATAATTTTCACCAAATTAAAATCATAGAAATAAACTTACTAAAAATCCAACCAATTTTAAAATAAGAGGATAAATTTTTGAACAATCAAAAATAATCCTTCAGTAAAAATACACTGAAATACGGAGTGTTACAGAAATTCCCATGGAGGGTTCAAAAGGAATAGAGCTTCTAGCCATCCTTAAAGGCTTGCAACAATGTGTCACTATGGGTGTCTCCAATCTTGTGGGGGAAAGTGACAGTTTGTTAAGTATTGATGCTCTAAATGATGATAGCATGACTAATTCTATGTTAGGTGTGCTTTATTATGAGATTAAGAAACTTGCTACTTGTTTTGCTGCTTGTATATTTTCTCATGTATATAGGGAAGGCAATATGGTAGCTCATAAGTTGGCTAGAAATGCTTTTAAGGTTTAAAGTATGGAGGTTTGGTAGAATTGTATTCCAGACTGTATTTCTCAGTAATCGTTTGTTTTCCAGTTGATGAATGATATTATCATTTTCTATAAAAAAAAAAAAAATTAATCTTTGGGGTAGCTTTTTCTTGCAATTCGATGAATAAAGAAAAATAAGAATTGGATTATTTATCAATTTTTCTTTTCATTTTTTTGGGTAATTTTTATCATTTTTTTTATCATTTTTAGTTGCGTTGTTGTTTCATTTATTTTGAGTTTAATTACTATGTGAAGTAAACTCTGGAAAATTATAGATAGAATGATCGAATGAAACCGATGATACCTAGTATGTTGATTAATTATGTTGATATATACTTGTATATACTTGAAAGTCTAGACTAGGGCTAAGCAAAAATCCGATTCTGAATCCAACTATAACACTCGGGCTGAACATTAAACCCAAGCCAAGACACGTTTTATAAATTCATTTTTATTTTTATTTTTTTATTTTGGTTAAGGGAAGCCATTTGAGATTTATTGAGTAGTTTTTGAATAGGTCACGGGTCCAAAATATTATTACGACGAAATATAATTTTTTTATTGAGCTTGTAATTAGGTTAAAACCTATTTAATAATTTATAGACCAAGTGTGCATTTTTTGGAGTGGCCCAAGTTTTTACTCTAAAAGCCCAACAGAACTACGCAACAATTCTATGAAAGTTTCTTCTTCCTCTTTCTTTCTCTAAGTTTCCAGCTTTCTATATTTACGCACACCCTTAATACACAAATCAACTCTCTACAGACCCCCATACATGGACGGCCACACCCTTTTTGCATGTTTTGAGCATTAACAACCAAAGCCTCTCCCACATACAACATATTTTGTCAATTGCCCAAGCCCTTCCACACGTATAGTATATTTTGTTCAACTTCCCATCACTTTCTCTCCCACATTTTATTTGTATTCTCACCTAAGGCAGGCATCTCTCTCTTTTTTTTTTTTTTTTTCTTGTGAGTTTCGCTGCCCAAGCCCTACCCTAGTCCAACGCCTTTCTCCCCACCACTGCCTCCTACCTCTGTCATACGCCTCTTGCCAACCAGCTACCTCCTAACACCTCAAAGCACGCCATGACAACAAGCCACCATCTAGCCCTTCACGTTGCCAGCCATACATCCAACAGAGTCAATGCAGCACCACTACCATACTGAGCCTTCGAGTTGCTTTGTGCGTGCACCAACATGCTCTTCCAAGTCCAACAACCAAGTGAAGAACCACCACTGGATCCATGTCTTCCCCTTCTATAGGTAGAAACAAAACCACCACAGGAAGCCGTGTTGCGACACCGTGAACCACCAAATATAGCCCTTGCCAGCCACTGTTTTTGCTCCTCAAAATAAAGCAACGTGCCATCTAGACCACACTGGTCCTTCGTCCGACTTGAGCATAGCCAAACGTGCACCACGAACTAGTTGCTGCCGACATGCAACCTGGAAGAGAGAGCAAGATTTCAACCAAGCACCAAAGTCCAACCGTGCCCAACCACCTTCACCCAACACCATTGAAACAGAGCACTCCTACGCATAACCCAGTCACCAATGCTTCACACGGACGAACCACCATGCACGAACTAGTGGCAACGATGACACAACATGGCCACGAATGCCGTGAACCAGCCACCCTACACAGAGAACACCGTCAGAAGTTTTCAATACTTCAAGCATAGAAGTTTTCTCAGCCATCGGTTGTCCCTATCTCTCTCTCAAAGTAAGTTTAAATCCTTTCCTATTACATATATATACACATACACGACGAGCTATAAGTGTATTTTTTGTTTAATGGGTTATGAATTTGAGTTGTTAGTGTTAGGTTCAACAAAGACCCATGCATGATATAGTTTGACCGAAATGTGTATGAGTTAAGAAATTTGATGCATTTTTAAAGGAAAAGTCATGTGAGAATCTTTTTTTAACGTGGAAACATTGAGGGTAAGGCCCAATCGTTAGGCTTGATTTTTTTCTTAGGGATTAATCATGTAATTTTTGGAGGAACTATAGGGATGTTTAATCACTTTGGGGAACAATGAAATTTTGGAATAAGGCGAATTTAGGTGTATGACAGTTTTAAATTCAATGAAAAATCAGTCATTAGTATTTCAAGGTTTTAGTTGCATGAACGCATTTAAGGAACAATTTGCATGCATTTGGAATTTGATGTAAGTTATGTATCTATTTTATAGGTGATGATTGGTATTCGTTTGGCACTATTGTGGATAAATTTAGAAAAGTTAAGAAGTCCAGGTAAGCAGGGTTCTTATACTAGACTTTACATAAAAAAAAATTACTGAGGTTAATTTCAAAAATATGCATGTTTGTTAGGGGTGTAAAAGAAAAGGGACCAGACCGGACCAAACTGGTGGAATTGGTCCGATACCGGTTTTATTTTTCTTAAAACCGATAAAAAACATACATCTTTTTGTTTCTTTTTTTTTAATTCAATAATTTGAACTTGCTATGACAACTACCAGTAATTTAATCATTCAAATATATGTATCTTTAAGAGTCAGTTCCTGGACGGGTATTGTTTTTAAGCAATCTCAACATTGGATACCTTTATCTTGTGTTGTATAATATGGGATCCTAACTAGTCACCAAGCTTGTTTGGGAAATAGATGCCCATGAGCAAGTCTTCAAGGACATAGCTGACAAGCATCAATGGTTTCTCTTCATTACAGAACCAAATTACAGTTTCTCTCATTTTCCAGAAGATGAACGGATTGCTCATGAGTCATGAACTAAGACCATTGCTGCAACCATTCCCTGTATGGAGTATTTAGAAGTATTGAACTCATCATGCAGGCAGCATGATTGCCCCAGTTTTATATCAAAACATAATACAATTAACCTACTCTATTTTTTACTTCTTTTCCTAAGCATTGAACCCATCAAGGAATGACATTGTGGCAAAAACTATAGTTCATTTATAAATCTAAAGTTGTCTAAGAATGTAGACTATGTTTTCTATTGGAAAATCAATTAGGTCACTTGCCGATTGCATGCATCAAAGGCCACCTTTTTTTTTTTTTTTTAGTTACTTTTCTGGTGCGTAAAACTTGAAGTTCGAATAAATACATGTTTGCTCCCTAATGCCCAAAGTTGAGAATATAAGATCTCAAACGTCGTAATACTACAATTTGAAAATGATTTTGTTTTAAGAGTACAATATATATGTATTTTAAGGTCCAAGATAAATCAACTGTTGATTTTCTTGCATTGTTGGGATCTCAGGGGATTACTAATAGCTGTGAGTCCTTGGCTTTGATACCTCATTTATTGAGAGGTGTTCTTCACACTCACAGGCTTGGTTTACCTCAAATTAGATGAGTTGGCCAAGTCTTGTGTTGAACGTTTAGCTTATTTTTTTTCTACTTGCTGGGTCATTATTTTATTTGTTATTGGAGTATTGGTACTTGTGATCTAGAATTACAAATTAGTTTCAATTTTTTTTCTCTACACATGAGGCAAGAGAAAGGAAAAGAGGAAATTAATTACACATATTAGAAGGCTTGGCCTCTTTTGGATACAAGAAGTATTTCATCTAAAAAATGTTTAATAGCACAAAAGTTTACCATTATGATTTTAGGATCGATATTTATAATATTATCAATATTTAACCTCTTATATTAAATTTATAGCTAAATGTAATCATGGTCATCAAGGGTAATCGATCCATGTCATTTTATCATGCTCGATTTCTATGTTCATATGATTAAATGGATCAACATCTTCTAAAGTGTTAAGAATATCATCGTAATTGTTGATCAAGCGTATTCACAATATAATGACTTCTTGCAACTGACCTAAAATTGAATGCCATAAAATATTTGAGTGATCTTCCCTAATGCCAATTGGTTTTAAGTGAAATGGCGACTTAACGGTTTGATAAGTGATACTAGAACCAGAGATAATAGCTAGGTTCGTCTTGTGAGAACGCCATTAATGTGCTAGCAATCACGATTATCAAATTAAAACCTCTATATTTATAAAAATATGACGTATATATTATGATTTGAATCTTGGAATATTAGTTTTCATCTACTTTGGAGAAGATTGTGGCATGAAGAGGCACACTTTTGTACACTTTTGTAGACTGTAGTGACACATTCTCTAATATTGGAGAATGTCATTGCCTCATCCTCGATAAGAGTACTACAAGATCACTAAGGGAAAATGAGAACGATACAAACGACCGCCGTGTTTCAAAAGACTCCCATGCAAGGTGGTTGCATGATTGTACTAGCATATGAGGTCCATTCGCATGGGAGTTATATATGGGATGGTGATCATGGTCTAGAGGGCAAATCGGCATCTAGGGAACATTATTAGGTGAGGTGCATGTGAGTGTTGAAGAGGTAGAGGTGTGGCGGCGCATGAGTCCTACATGTAACTTGTAAATGACAAAAATTGCCCCACAGACTAGAACATTCTAAGCCCATGAAGACAGCCCGAATCTTGATGAAGTGATCTGAAGCCCAGGACAGTGGTTTGGGGTATTAGTTTGGTGTTTGTATATACATCCATAGCAGTAAATAGAGAAAGAATATATAAAATGTAAATAGAGAAAGAATACATAAAATGTAAATAGAGAATGAGATACACAGATTCACGTAGTTCGGTATATGGCCTACGTCCACAAGTTGTTTGGAGGACAAGTCTACTATGATGGGAGTATTTTGTTGGAAAATATTTTGAAACGCTTTGTAAACTAGAGAATATGTAAAATAATAAGAACAGATTAGAAAGAAAGAACCCGGTGTTGAGGCATGTTGTGATGGACGCTTTCATTAGAGTAGATTCCACCGCCTCCAATTATAAACATGCACTAGACTTCTTGACAGTCTACTCTCAAAATACAACAACGTCGGTTCCCATTAATCTTCTCGTCGGTGCACACAAAAAGAGATCATCGAATCCGATATAAAATAGCCAAAGCCCAAAGAAAGAAAGACAAAAAGAAGGAGGAAATATTTTTCTAATTTTTGTAGAGAATTTTGGAGATCATGAATTTGTGGGTGAGATTTCCTATTTATAGAAAATGAAATGGCACTTGTGAAAAGTCACAACTAGAATGAAATGACACTTGTAAAAAGTCACAACTTATTTAAATGAAATGATACTTGTGAAAAGTCATATCATATAAATGAAATGGTACATGTAAAAAATCACATCACATAAATGAAATGGTACTTATGAAAAGTCATAACTTATATAAATGAAAGGGTATTTGTGAAAAGCCACAACTAAAATGAAGGAGTACTTTTGAGAAGTCACAACTTCTCAAATATTAGATAATACATTGAAAATGTTTTTAATTCACCAAAGGACACAACCCTTTGGTTGGAAAGCGGTTAAGGCTCATATCCCTAATAGACAAACATTGGTTCAAGTACAAAGACACATTTTCATCTAAATCTAGTCAGCCGACCTAATACATTGAACAAAGGTAATGGTTCACATTATATTTACTTTACATCAAATATTTTAATCATTTCCAAATTTAAAAACCAACAATCCCCCACCTGATTAAAATATTTTAAAGAACCAAATAGAATACAATTTTCTTTGGATTAAGTACTATGCATCAATAGAGGTAGCTTGCAGCTTTGAACGTCTATCTAATGTTAGCATGTTTCCATCTGAAATATCCGTGATGAACTAAGTCTTGAACCAGAACCTTTTAACTCAGGCTTCTCCACACCACACACATAGTACGACATATATCAGGTTCCTTTTAAGGTGGTGCATAAAGGTCGTGCACCGTATCTTAGATTCATGAGCGCTCTAGGGAATAGCCCAATTACCATAGATTACGGCCCTACGATCACACTCACATAGGTGAGTCCTCCAAGGATACCTGCAATTCAATACCTCGCCTCAGTCTTGGACTCATTTAAAACATTTCGCTTTTCCTTTGTCATTGCATTTGTAGCACTTACACCCTAGGGATGAACCTATAATAATATTTTAATAGTGTTATCCAGTCACTCAAATAGTTTGTTATTCCTATTAAACCTTCTTCTTGGGATCTCCAGTCAGAAAGGTTGGGTTGCCACTACCAGTGACCTAATTAATGGACTTCAGTTCCAACCCCCTTAATATATGTATAACCTTCGACTTTGCCAGTCCTTTCGTCAAAGGATTCGCTAGGTTATCTTCTGACTTTATATATTCTAAAGTCATGTATCCATTTTTTATCAGGTATCTTATCATAGAATGCCTAATACTCAAATGTCTCATCTTATAATTAAAGTGTTTATTATTACAAACACTTATCATAGCCTGATTGTCATAAAGAACAGAAATAGCTGGCTCTGGTTTTTTAACTAATGGAATTTCTGATAATAAATTCTTAAGACACTCTACCTCATGTTCGGTAGTATCTAAGGCTATTAATTCAGCTTCCATAATAGATTGTGAAATCACAGTTTGCTTAGAAGATCTCCAAGTCGCAACTGCTCCATCGAGAGTAAAAATATATCCACTCGTTCCCTTATGATCTACTATGTCAACTATCCAACTAGCATCACTATATGCTTCTAATTCTAATACAGTGGGATACCCAAAATAATGGATACCATATGTCATGGTTCCTTTCAAATATTTAAGAATTCTTTCCAATGCCTTCCAATGAGAATCATCAGGCCTACTATTATACATGCAAAGTCTACTCACAACATATGAAATATCAGGTCTAGTAGAATTAGCAATATACAGTAACGTATCAATAATTAGAGAATATCTCAGTTTTGACACATGATCTCCAAGATTCTTACTTAAATACAAACAATGATCAAGAGGAGTACTGATAGGTTTGCATTCGAATCTCTCAAACCTTTTAAGAATCTTTTCAATATAATGAGATTGATTTATGTTAATACCATTACGAGATCTCATTAATTTAATACCAAGAATTACCCGTGCCTCTCCATGTCTTTCATGTCAAAATTCTTAGATAAAAATTTTAACATCAAGAACAATATCTATATTGGTACCAAAGATGAGAATATCATCAACGTAAAGACATAGCATTACGCATGCACCATCAACTATTTTAGTATATAAACACTTATCAGATTCATTTCTCTTGAAATTATAAGATAAAATTATTTCATCAAATTTTTGGTGCCATTGTTTAAGAGCTTGCTTCAAACCATAGAGAGATTTAATAAGTTTACAAACTTTCCTTTCCTGTCCTGGAACCACAAACCCATCTAATTGATCCATGTATATCTCTTATTCTAGATCGCCATTAAGAAATGCGGTCTTTACTTTCATTTGGTGGACCTTAAGTTCATGCATCACTGCTAGAATAATTAGAACAAGAATTGTGGTTATTCTAGTAACAGTAGAATATGTATCAAAATAATCGATACCCTCTTTTTGTGTAAAGCCCTTTGCAACCATCCTAACTTTATTATTTGTTTTCAGGAAACATCTCATCTCATCTCACCTCATCATTACAACTTTCTCAAATCCCCACACAAAATAAAATAAACAATTCAACTTTTTCAAATTCCAAAACAACAATAATATTCTAACAATATTTTATTCAACTTTTTAACTTTAATTTCAACTCATCTCATCTCATCTCTGAAAACAAACGAGTCCTAAATTTATCAATAGTACCATCAGGTCTCAATTTCTTTTTAAAAATCTACTTACATCCAATGCTTTTACATCCAAGAGGAAGATCACATAAGTTTCAAGTGCCATTAGTTTTAAGAGATTCTATCTCACTGTTTACTGCTTCTTTCCAGAAAGTAGAATCAATGGAAAGCATGGTATCCTTGAAAGTCAATGAGTCTTCCTCCATAGAATAAGTATAAAAATCATGTCCAAAATTATTTACCTTTCTAACTTGTTTTCCTCTTCCAAGTTCATTTTATAATCTTAATACACTATCAGGATTAAATATAATGGTAGGTTGACTACTAGTGGAAAGAAAACTTACTGTAAATAGAGATCTTTCTAACTTATTTTTTAAATGAAATAGATCTTCAAAGAATATTGCATCCCTAGACTCCATGATAGTATTGGGATCAATACCTTAGACTTCTGATTTGATAATCAAAAACCTATATGCAGAACTATGAATTGCATACCTAACAAATATTGCATCTACTGTGTTGGGACCTAATTTCCTTTTCTTAATTTTTGGAACATTAACCTTTGCAAGACAACCCAAACTCTAAATAAATTAATATTGGGTATTCTACCCTTCCAGAATTCATATGGTGTCTTGTCAGATCCCTTAAATAGTACTCTATTCAAAATAAAACAAGATACAAGCATTGTTTCCCCCCACCATTGCTCAGGTAGGCCGGAACTAGAAAGCATGCATTTGACTATATCTACCAAAGTTCTATTTTTCTTTTCAGAAACACCATTGGATTGAGAAGAATATAGAGTGGTTTCTTCATGTATAATATCATTCTCCTCACAGTATTGAACCAATTGATTAGAGAAGTATTCACCTCCTATATCAGACTTGATAATTTTAATCTTTCTCTCCAATTGGTTTTCAACTTCAATTTTATAGACGACAAATTTACTACATGATTTATCTTTTATTTTCATCAAGTAAACATAACAAAATTTAGGCATATCATCTATAAAGTAATGAAGTATTTATTACCACCTTTAGAGGAGACACAATTTAAATAACAACTATCACTATGAATTAATCCAAGTAACGATGAATTTCTTATAACAGATTTAAATGGCTTTCTAGGCCGTTTTGATTGAACACAGATTAAACATTTTTCATCCAAATCAACAGAAAATTTATGAATAATCTCTAAATCCATCATTCTTTTAACATTATGATAATTAACATGGCCTAATCTAGCATGCCATATTGAAAAGAAACATGTACTAAATGCAAATTTATTATTAGAATCAAATTTGTCTACTATATTGTTTTGAATATTTATTACAAACAAACCACCACTCACATAACTTTTCCCCACAAATAACTCAAATTTAGTTATAATAACTTTATTAGATTGAAATAATAATGTATAGCCTACCTCACTGAGTAAAGATCCACTAATTAGGTTTCTCCTTGCATCTGGTATGTAAAATACTTCTTCTAAAAAAAGAATATTTCTAAATGTTAATTTGAGTACAATTTTTCCTACTCCAAATACTTGTGCAGAGGTGGAGTTACCCATCGTCACTTTCATGCCGCTTGTATCCTGATATGTTGAAAAAATATTGCGGTTAGAAGTGACATGTACATTGGCTCATGTGTCTACTATTCAATCAGTAGCACTACAAGCCAGATAAACATGGGGACTTATGGTTAGTACATGCCGTTCATCGGTTCCAACAGAGTCGGTCCCGGAAAGCAACATATGAGCATGTGGGTTAGGCGATCTTGGTTGTTCATTTCCTTGATATTTTCTCTTCTTATAGCGACAATTTTTGGCCAAATGACCCGGTTTGTTACAGTTGAAACAAATGGGTTTTTATCATTTTGTTAATATATGACTTTGGTTTCAAATTATTCCCATAATTAGTTTTACCCTTATTGAATTTGGATTTCTGATGTATTGGATTCTTATGTGTTTTATAGCTTTCTACAATATTTGCTTTAGACTGAAAATCAGAAACCAATAAAGGGATGAGATCATTTCCCAAGTGTTGTTCTTGGATCCTAATGGCAGAGATCAAGGTTTCTATGGTCATATCTTCAGTCTTATGTTTAGGAGATAGGCCGAAATTCTTCTATGAATGAGGCAACTTGCATATTGTACAAGCAACTTGGAGACGCTTCTTGGCCCAATTCATGGTAAAGAATAGTTAACTCATGGACTTGCTCTACCACAGATTTTGAATCATCCATCTTGAAACCAAGAAATTGGCTTACGGTGTACTTATCAATTCCGGCATCTTGTACACCATATTTCTTATCAAGAGCATTCCAAAGATCTTTGGCAGATTTAATATGTAGATAAACATAAAAAATGTATCACTTAAATGATTTAAAATCATACATCTACACAAATTATCTTTTTCTACATATGTTTGCAATTCAATAATACGTGCGGGCTCATGTAAATCATAAGAAGGAGGATCATTTTCAATAACAAAGTATAATCCAAATATTGTAAGAAAGATTTTCATCTTTTTTTGCTAATGCTTAAAATTGATTCCTCCAAATTTGTCAGGTACAATTGGTTCGTTTGAAATCATGGTGGCAACAAAACAATTAAAACACACCTCTAGTTTAACAAAGAGGATCTACTCTAAGAAAAGCGTCCATCACAACGTGCCTCAACACCGAGTTCTTTCTTTCTAATTTGTTTTTGTTATTTTACATATTCTCTAGTTTATAAAGCGTTTCAAAATATTTTTCAACATATTTTTACAGCCTTTCATAGACTCTCATATCTCACTATACAATGGGGTTAAGGACCCCTTTAGCCTAGAAAATATTTAAAAAAAAAATGATGTCTCCTGTCTTGAGGTTCTGTCAATAGTTGGTGAGAAATTCGGTTTTATGTCACTTCATGATTCCTTTTTTTATGTATAACTAATTGTCTTTCTTCCTCTATTGATTTTCCTTGCCTTATTCCTTACCTATTTTCCCTTTAGTTTATTGATGGCAGCTTTATCATGGCTGGAGAATTAGGCTTGATCTTAAGCTGTGCCTGGTATATTTGCCCCAACAGTGCTTGAAATGGAGCACAAATTGCAAAGACTCATTATAGATGGATGACGATTGGTAAAGACGTCGTTGGTGGGGTGATGCAATAGATTGGCTATCAGCCATCCATAAAGAGAGAAACTAATTTAATAAAAAAATAAAGGAAATAGCACAAGGACGTTGTGGGGAAGGGCCGGGAAATAAGAGATCAGAGGGAGCTGGAGCCTATTATGAGATTTGATAAGCGAGCTTTTCACTCTGGATCCTTTCCTAGCTAGGGTTTGGAATTGGAAAACCTTTTGTTTATGGAAGAGATGGGAGAAGACGAGTACTTTACAATTCAAATGAGGAAAGAGAGAGAAAGCTGCTGGCAACGTATAAATTATATTACTAAATTTTTAATTCATTGCATTTGAGAATTAACTATTAAATCTTCAATGAGAAATTTTATTTACAGTCTCCATTAGGGGATTGCATATGCAAACCATTCATTAAATAAATAAAAAAATATTTTGGTAAGGATATTATTATAATTTAAAAAATATTAAAAACAAAATTGACTAGACTTGCATATGCAATCTCCAAATGAAGATTGTACATAGCATTGCTCATCTTCAATATATGTAATTTGTTCTCAAGTTCATTGCATTAATATCGTAACATATATGTCAAGAGATAAATTAAAATTCAAAAGATTTAACAAGTACTTATTAAATTGAAAAAATCGAGAAATCTCAATTACACCAAATTTAATGTCAAGGAAACCATGTGGTTCATAGCTGCGGATATAAGTATGGAGTTACAAACACCTGTTACCTGAATTAGCACTTCGGCTTCTTTTGTTTACACATGCATGGCACGCGTGGAAATTGAGGAATAATGACATCATGTGCATATATATTTATATATATATATATATATATATATATATGCAACGTAATTTTTTTTCCGTTGGTCAAAGGATTAATAGATCTAATTACTCAAGCTAGCTATAAATTAAACTATATATTAAAATCTAATAATCTAAGATATATGGAAACTAAAACACAAATAATTAAATAGTTATAGTACTACTACTACTTAATTAAGGGTTAAAGTCAAAACTAGTACTTCTCGAGTGTTCATGAATCCATGATCATGAGTTTGCAAGAAGCTCCTTCAATTTTCAATTTTAGCATTATAATCCTTAAGTTCGAGAATTTTTACAATTAACTCTCTCATAATTAGGTACGACACGGTTGTCAACACATGAATTAATGATAAAAGATCTGTTGACGTTATTGTTACAAAGAGCGGTGCTACTATATATGCAACCGCTCATTTTGACTTTAAAATCTTATTTTATTTTTGTAATTCTTTTAATTTTTTATCATTGTAAAATATTTAAAAAATATATTAAAAAATATCAATATATTAATAGTCATTTCCTTAACCATTAAATAAAAAAATAATTAAAATATATAAAGTGTCAAAATGATGAAACAAATAGAATGGACAAAGTAACATTTTTCTTGTTACAAATTAATTAGTGATCTGCATCGACCGGTCTCTCTTTGACAACCAAATTAATAAAAGTTTATGTTGGGATTCAAAATTATTTTTTAAATTTATTTTATTATATCATTTAATTCAAACCATTTTGATCTGATGACCACCAAAAGTAACTTAATTTCATAAGAAAAAAACATTATTATCTAATAATATATCTGTCTTCTAGTTTTTGTGATTAAAAATATATAAATTAAAATATTCAAAATAACTCCACAAAGTTATAAAAACAAAGTTACATAATCTCATTTATAGTTTTCCCAAAAATATCTCAATTAAGCTAGCCCCACTAGTTTTACAAATTCCAAAAAAAAAAAAAAAAAACCTCAAAAAAATTCTACTTAATAATTCTTAATCTAAACACATGCAAGCATGCTTAATTTCTAATATATATAAATCCCAAATCTTTAACAATTAAGACCTTAAAAACCTAATGATGATTTCAGAGATCTTTTTATTTTATTGTCCTGGTGATTGAAAAGGCAGCTTTCATGCATGGACAAAGATCGATATATAAACTATATATGGTTAAATTTAATGAAGTAGTAGTAGTAGCTGCCGGCCTGGCCTCTCCATTTCTCTTCATAATTAATTTCAAGTGTTTTAAGTCGCATGGCTAGCTAATATTTTTAGTGTCATCAATTTCCCATTTCTAGAGTGGCTGTGAGCCACTTCAATTCACCATTCAAAAGGCAACTGAACAGTGCAAGATCGATGATGGAGTCCATTTTAATTAATTTGCACGCAAAAATCCATTTTCCTTATAAATAATAATGCTCGGCATGCGTCCACACACACACATATAATATAGAAAAATTCTATATACCATACTATCATCTCACTTTCATCCCATTAAGTATGATGTGGTACATTTGTCACAATTAAATAATCATTTATTATATACTTTTTTATCATTTAATAGTGATAAATATGTCACACACTACTTAATATGATCAGAATAGAATGAGAATGTGGTATATATAGATATATATATATTCTCTCCATTATTCTCATCCATAGGCAGGATAATATATGTGTATATATATATATATATGTATGTATATATACATACCTCTATATATGTTGTGACTTTTCAGCTAATTTTGCATAAGTCAAAATTAAAATAAATAAATTCTCTTCGCTGATCTTGCATGATCTCTAAATTATAGCCAGCTAGCTAGGCTAGTTATTCATAAATAAGAGGATCTCCATCTTCCACGCTTTGCAACGTCATTTCATTTGTGAATTTATGGATCTGATACCAAATTCTCAACAAGCTGGCAATTAATGAATTAATAAATAATAATAATAATTAAATCAAAAAGGAAAGAAAGTACAATTCAAAATGTGTCATCTGCTCGCGAGTTGCATGCCAATTAAACTACAACCACACATATATGGTTTGTGTTTTCATGACTTAATTGAGTACTGCAAATTCAAACATCATGACTTAAAAGAAATTGATCAAGACTTCGTGAACTACTAAAATATCATGTTCTTGCATTTTTTTTTTTTTTACAAGTGACTACCATTAATTAATATTACCTCAAATGACATATTGCTACATCAACATAATTTCTATCAACGAAAAATCCCATATTGCATGGCTGGTAAAAATTAATGCTATAGGATCTAGAATCTTCTTTCCCCACTACTCTATTATTGCATTTAGACTTGCAAATATATATATAAAAAACTATGATATTGCATGAAAAAAAAAAATGAAATCAGAATATTAATCTGATCTCTTTTTTAAGTCTAGCTTCCATCTGGCCGGATGAATGATATAAGAATTGACTAAGAAGGCGTAACATCCAGCCATTGGGGTCTACCATGTTAAATGATTGGAGATATGGATCATGAAATATCAGCACTAGTCCTCCCAATATATATATATATATATAAAGATCTGGACCCCGCAACTTTTATTCTAAAGGATACAATAATGCATGAATGATAACATTCAGGGAGCATAAATTGATTGGTATTCATGGAAAACTTCATCTATGATCTATATATCTAGCTAGGAATATGTATGATACAAGCTAGGCATTTTGAGCCCATGAGCTAGCTGGTTAGATGGACCTAGATGGGATGTACATGATCATGTCACGTGCACAAAGCAATATATATGTGATGTTCCTCCAACCAGCAACAACCCATATGTCCCCAACGAGAAGACTCTTTCCACTCCATTCCAACAGGAACTTATCCTATGCATGGGGCCCCCTATTGCCTTAACTTTGTGCTACAATATTGCCGGCATAGCCTCGACTCTGTTTGCTCCTTACCGCCCTCTTCAACCGCCAAATTAAATCAATTGGTGCTTTGCTCTTAAGGACCCCACCCCGGCCCCAAGCCATGCATGCCTGCCCAGACATATTATTCTTTATTTTTTCTTTTAAATAATTACTAAGTATTATCGAAATACGTACAAACACATGATATTATTTCTATCTTATATACCATGCATGCGGCATGTTGTCATAAAATAAAAATATCATGTCATCATCAATATTATTTTGAAAGCAGTAGTACTTAATAATTTTTGTCAAATAATTGTGATGTATGAGATCGGGGCATGCATGCAATGACCATGCATGGTGGGGGTAGGATTACTGACATATTGGCTCTATATAATATGCTTTTCCCCACTTTTAAACGCAAAGCATGATGGTTGTGCATGAAAGCTTCACTCCCAACAAGTATTGGAAAAGACAGTTCAAGTGGCCGGGGCTACCTAGGCCAATGAGGCAACCCAATTAAAGCTAGCTTTTGCTTTATGCAAAAGTCGGTGCGTTTGTTGATGCTTACATATATATATATATATATATATCCATCTCTCTCTCATGAAAAATCATTCTAGATTATTATGTCTCAACTCTGAGTATACTAGGATCATGTTTAATTTGTTGTTCAATGCTTAATGATTCTGTCGATCTTCTGCAAGTACTTCGAGTTTCTGCTGATGATCTCTCTCTCTCTCTTCAAATCAACTTTATCATGTATAATTCTTTAAATAATGGAAAATGCTTGGTTGCCTTCCAAAAGTTATTTCTAGTACATTTTATTTCTTTTTTATTTTTTTATTTTTTTTAAATGTTTAAAAAAATTACCACTAGTGAATTTGTGTCATGTGTATGTATTTTTTTAACATTAAAAAAAATACACTAGGGGGCACTAGTTTTTTAGGAACATTTGGAGGGCAAGGGCCATTTGTATTTCTCTTCCCACCTTTTTAAGGTGAAATACTTTGTACAGAAATTCGCCTCCTCGATCGGAGGAAGACCGAGAGTGTGTGCACCTCTCAGCACAATTAATTGAGATCATGTCTTAAAATTTTATCTATATTTTAACTTTTTAAGGCTTAAATTTGAATAGAGGCGCGCGGATACATATAGTGTGTATAAAGGTCCTACATGATAGTTATCCAATCAATAGATCATCTTATTCTAATATAAATATATATTTAAAAAATACCACGAAGAAAATATAAGACATTTATCGTAGGCTTTCCTGCATATATACTAGCTAATTGTAATGAATTCTTCTATATATAATTGATTTAGGAGATGCTTAGAGAATGAGATAATATGAGAAATCTGTGAATAGTAGTTAAATGGTTTGTAAATAGCAGTGAAATGATTTAAGTTAAGATGTTTAATTTATTGACTTTTGGGAAAGAAGAGGAAAAAATCGAATAAAAAATATTATAAAGTTAAAATATTGTTAGAATATAATTTCTTAATATTATTTTTGCTTTATAATTTGAAAAAATTGAATTATTTTTTTATATTTTATTTAAAAATTTGAAAAATTTGTAATCAGTAAGTAATGATTAGATGAGAAATGTGGCGCCCCCAATCCCCCTTATATAAATACACAGGGATCGAGACGCCAGGATGGTGACAACACGGTCACACATCCCAACGAAGTGCCAGTGTGTGTACATGCAACAGTGTACAAATAAAATAACGCAACGGATAATCAAATAAGTACCAGAATTTAAATATAAATATTTAAATACAATTTATCTTTAAAAAAATAAATATACAGTCATCCCAAATATAATACAAAAGGTAAATACATAAATTGATAAAAACACATAACTCATTAAACAGGAGCAATCCCAGATCACTCCTCCAACGGAGCCAAGCTAAGGTTCGTCATCATCATCTGCATCAAAATCTGCGATACCATAAAATGGTACCACAGGTAAGTATAAACCAAACAACTCTCGGGATAAAAATACATTAATGCAACCAACAATATAGCAAAATACATTTAGCCATAAAATATCATTTTTTTCCCAGAAAAATGATTATTTCCAACACACGCCAAAAAATTCCATTTTGGCCCAAAATAACCGTAAAACATTTTCTCATAAAATGATTCACACAAACAATCCATTTATCGAACACTGTAGGCGGGAATCGCAGGCGGGACTCTACCACCGTCCCTGCTTACCACCATCCCTACCGCGTGCACCGTAGGCGGGAATCACAGGCGGGACACAACCACCATCCCTGCTTACCACCATCCCTATCGCGTGCACCGTAGGCGGGAATCACAGGCGGGACTCTACCACCATCCCTGCTTACCACCATCCCTACAGTTCCTTTACACACAATAAATACTTAACAGAGCACTGTAGGCGGAATCACAGGCGGGACACAACCACCATCCCTGCTTACCACCATCCCTACAGTCTCTTTTCCTTTTACTCACATGAAAATCCAAATCCAATAAATACATGAACATGTATGCAATACACGAAAACCCAGTTTTCTTTACAAACATGATCATGCATGCAATATGCGATGTACGTGAACAAGTCATAACCAACAACCACAATTCACAATGCAAACAAACACAACTCCGTCCACAATCCATCCGACCCCCGAAACTCCTCGGACTCAGTCCGGCAAAACAAACCAATTCACAGATAATATGTGTTAGTGCAAAAATATATTTAAATCACGAAAGTTCTTTAAGGAAAATACTTACAGTGCAATATAATAATTTCCGGAGGATCTCGAAGTTGCAAGTGGTGATTTCTGAGCAACACCACAGTGTAAAATACACTGTGGCCGTGGGTCACAGATACCCACTTTTCAACGAGGACAAACGAAGACCCAAGATTGATAGGGTAGGGCCTAGGGAGGTCGGTGAAGCCAATGGTGGTGGTGGTTTGCCGTGGGTGGCGGCGGAATGGGCGGTAGAAGATCAAAATGCCCAAATCGGAAATGTAGTTGGTGGAGCTTCACCGGTGACGGATCGGAGGTGGGGTTGGGTCCAATGGGTTGCCAAGAGGTCGGGGATGAAGTGGTAGGAAGATGGTGGCCAATGGTGGTGCGACGGCGGCGCAAAGGCGGAAGGAGTGCCGCGGCTTCGAAGAGCTACTGGTGGTTAACGGCGGCACGGATGGAGGTGAGGTTGGTGGGGTGAGGTCGCCGGCGGCTGGGGAAGCTAATGGGCTGGGCGGTGAGGGCCACCGCCGGCTCACGGCGGCGCTGGCGTGAAGGTGGCCCGCGGCTTCGTGGGGGGCGTGTGGGCTACCGGCGGCGAGGTAGGGGCTGAGATTTGGGAGGTGAGGTCGCCGGAGGGAGGGGGAGCTGGTCGGCTGGGCGGTGTCGCGCACGGCGGTGCGACGGCGGCGCTGGGAGGAGACGATGGAAACGGGCGGAGGAGAGGAGAGAGAGAGATCGCGCGGGAAGGAGAGGAAATAAGGAAGAAAAAGAAAAGAAAGAAAAGAAAAAGGAAGGAAAGAAAAATGGAGGGAAAAGAAATGAGGTCCAATCCTCATAACTTGGGTCACAAAAAAGATCCAACGGAGACGATTTTAAAACCACAAGTTAAATAAAATAATTTAAACGTAATGGTAAAGTCAAATTGAAATAATTAAATCCCACGGTAATTAATTTAAATATTAAAAGCAATTTAAATGCATAACAATAAATAAATATTTGGAAAGCACATAAAAAAATAATTTTCACCAAATTAAAATCATAGAAATAAACTTACTAAAAATCCAACCAATTTTAAAATAAGAGGATAAATTTTTGAACAATAAAAATAATCCTTCAGTAAAAATACACTGAAATACGGGGTGTTACAAGAAAGTTGAAAATTTAATATTAAAAAGTATTATGTTTAAGTGATGTTTAAACCGGAATGATCAAATTATAAGAAATTTTGAAATGCAATGTGTTTATCAACAACGCCCCTTATTGTACTACTAATGGATATTGGTTATAGATAGGGCCTTGTTGGGAAGTCCTATGGAACCCATGCATGCATGCATGCTCAAAGATCTTGCTAGCGATTTAAATTTTTCGTTAGTTTGTATGTACGTATCTAACTACCTAGCTCGTGTAAGATGCATGCTAGCGAGCTAGCTAGGGATAATCTCTGTACCAACCATAGGAATAATTGATTACATAAATTAATAGGGGTTGCAATTTAATTAGCAATAAGCAAGCAGTACTTTTTCTAGGTAACAAAACACTCTTTATTCTATTCTTGCGGACGTACTTGTGAATTACGCGCGCACTACTGTTCCGATCGAAGAGGAAAGTGCATGCAGCTAGCATGCATGGGACATGCATTGTCACCGTGCACTACTGTTCAACTCGCGCGGTAGACATCGATCGAGCAAGCCCCAAGAGACATATATAATTTATAAGACACCCATGCACTTAAACATCATCATGAGTACTTTTGTAACAGCTAACACAAACATTATATAAAAGAGAAAATCTATTATGCCGCCTCACTATGATCGCTCAATTTGACCGTTGGTCAAAAATTTTTTTTTATTTAGTGATTAAGGAAGTAATTTTAAATGTATTGGTGTATTTTTTTATTTTTTAAAAATATTTAAATGTATTAAAAAATGTAAAAAAAAAAAGACAAAACTACCAGGCGGCCAGCGGTAAGAGTGAGGCGGCATAGTAACCCCACTCTATATAAAATTAGCAAACTTCATCGCCGCCTTAAAGCTGAAGAGACAAAAAAGAAGAAAAAAGAAATACACAAATTAATTAATTAATATTGCCTATATATATATATATATATTGTATTCTCACCCGATGCGCTCCACAATCATCAGATCACGGAATCGAATGCCCATAAGACCAAATCATTGGTAGGGGCCATGTGTTTAACACAATCTCCCCTCCTCTTAGCCATCCATGTGTCACCCCTCTTCGAATGACACGTACGTTTCGAACAAGATTTTATGTGAGAGAGTAAACAAGCTGGGAGGGGGATAAGGCTAGCTGGTGGGGGGTACTGATGTCATGATCAGAACCACTAGCTAGTAACTTGGTTTTATCTGTCACTTGCTCGAGTCTCTTCTGTATACATACATATATATATATATATATGGATGAGATCTCATCCTCTAGAGGATGAGATTTGGAGTTTATTTAATTGTTTAATTAGAAAGAATTTTTTTTATAGGAATATATATATCATGTGCGATATTCATCCCTTGAATTGAAAGTTGGTGTATACATTGATACATAAATTATTATTTTTTAATTATATTATCAATTACTAACTCATGTATCAAAGTCAACATCTATATCTAGCTACTTAGTTAATCCAGAAATGTTAAACTGCGCGCAGCCAGTCGCAGACAAAAACTATGGATAATCCTTCTATATAAAAATGGCCGGAGTGCTGTCTCACTTGCTCTATCATAACACCAATTTTATATTTATCTAAGCAAAGCAACAAAGAGCTGGGCCCTCTTATGATCTTCTCTAAATCCTTTAACGAGCCATATTTATGGAATGCCACACCGTTGACATGATGATTGGGTATCACTAATTGGAAAGACAAAAAAAAGTCAGTACTCTAATCATGTAATTATTTAATGACTCTTATAGAAAAAAAAAGTTAAATATCTATCAGTGTGATTAATAGAAATGATAAACTAAAGTAAAGATCATGATCAGTAATATTACCCTTTTTTTTATATAAATATAAAATATAATATGTTCAATCTTTTTGCTTGCTTAGGCATTAAGACTTGAAAAAGAAAAAGCTAGCTAAAAAAAAAAAAAAAAGAAGAAGAAGAAGTTAAATCTCAATCTCAATGACATTTGTTGTCCCGGCCTCCACCGTCTGATTTGCATGATGATCATGCATATATACCGACTCAAAGTATAGCAAATAAATGCATGGTACTTAACGATATAAATGTTCCGTTTGAATTCGAAACTCATTTCAATTCATTTCATCTCATCATTACAACTTTCTCAAACTTTCATACAAAATATAATAAGTAATTCAACTTTTTTAAATCCTAAAATAATAATAATATTAAAAATATTATTTCAACAATATTTTATTTAACTCATTTAAAACTATCTCAACTCATCTCTAAATTCAAAATAGACTATACATGCTGTCATGCTATATACTGTATGTACCACGGCATGTAATAGAGTATAGTAGGATACAGTATATACTATATATTAATTCTTGATATCTCGAGTAGATCTAATGTGCTGTCATGATATCTCGAGTACTACTAATCCAATTTTAAAACTAAACGTACGGCTGGAAGCTATATATATGCGCGCATGCATGCTTGGATATGATCTCACAAATACGGCTATAATTATGAGCACAACTTTCTCATCCTTCTAATTAATTAATAACTAGCTAGCTGGGGTTCTCAACAATATAATTAATTGTTGTATGAGGTAAAGTTTTCTTAATTAATGAATAATATTAATAATATATAGTTGTTTTGTAACAGTTAAGGGTGTAATTATAAGTTATATAAAATACCATTAGACTAGCTAGGCCGTTGTCATGATCATCAGCTTGTTAATCGATATGTATTATTTTGCTAGTTTCTGTTATTTAATTAGGTTTATCATGTTCATGTTTTATGGGTGACCTAACTTCTCATCAGCATCGCCGACAAAAGCAATATTATTGAAAGTGCTCATTGTTTATATATTTACACAGAGAGAGAGAGAGAGAGAGATTGAGATCAGTAGTAGGTCCCCAATTCTGCACATCAACTTTCTAGTTAAGCAAAGAGACCCCCCTCCCCCAATAATTCTTGTTGATGAATCATAATCTGGTAGGATGGTATTAATATATATAGGTTTTGAAACTCGATCCAATGGTGTTATCTACCTACTTTCCATTTTTTTTAAAAATATTTTTCCTTTCCTTTCTTTTCTTTTTCACACATCATCACACATAGGAAGAGATCAAAACCACTGATCTTAGTACAACTCTACTAGTCGAGAACATAGCCTGAAGACAATAAGAAAAAGAAAAGAATACAGCTAGAGATAGTGCACATCCCTTTCTAATCTTGGCATTCATGATGCGTAAGAAAAAAACGGCCCACCCATCGATCCTCATTAATTAAAAGAATGCCATATAGGTGAGGCAAAGTGACATGGTACCCATCTCGATCTCTAGCTATAGTTGCATTAGGCATCGATCATGAGTGGGAGACAGTTCATGTGGTCGATCTGTTATTAAAAAAAGAAAAAGAACTTATATATCCATTCATGGCTTTTACATCTCCTATTTTTCTTCTTGGAAATATCTTGAGTAATCTGTGAATGAGTGCAAAAAATTGTATGTAATTTTAAGAGAGAGAGAGAGAGAGAGATCCAAGGCTGCTTGGACTAAAGTAAAACGAGGCAAAAGTGAGCTAATAATTGGTAGATGTAAAGTGAAACTTTATACTCAAGGAAGCATGGGAAAAGAAAGTGGTCGTAATAGTTAAATTTGGTACGCTAATGGGTAGCGAAGGGGCGGGCGAATCATCCTCTTGATGTGTTTCCCACTTCCATTTGAAGTACTGTAGTATTCTAGGGTATTTGAGATAGATCAGATAGAGAGAGAGAACTTTCTCTGTTGTTTTTTTTTTTTTAATTTTTTATAAAGGAAATTGTAATATTTTCTTTATTATAAGAGTGCTGATAACAATATGGTATTTAGTGGGGTTCAAATGGTCAACCTATGTAAGAGAGATAGGGGGAACTTTGATGATTTCCCAGGCTGAGATTCGTTTCTATACTCATTCTCACCTTTGATTAATAATCATAGCCACCCACCCACCCACCCAACGCCCCCACAAAAGTCTCATTCATTCTCTTTCCCCTTCTTATAACCCTTCTGCTCCCATAACTTTCAACCATATTATCTCTGGCCTCCTCCCCCTATTTCACATAACAGAGAGAGATTGTCTTCTCCAAATGGGTTTTGATGATCATATTGTTTGTAACACAGGCCTCGTTCTAGGGTTAGGCCTCACATCAGCAACACATGAAGAGATTCCATCTCCATCAAAGGCAGGGCCGCCAAAGAAACCGTGCCTAAATTTCACGACCATGAATTTTGAGCCGTCCTTGACGTTGGGTCTTTCCGGTGAGGGTTATGGCCACCAAGTCCCCAAAAAATTGATGTGAACAGAGGTTGTGACGAACCGGTTGACTTGTACCGACAAACTTCGCCTCACAGTGCTGTTTCTTCCTTCTCTAGTGGCAGGGTCAAGAGGGAGAGAGACCTTAGCAGCGAAGAAATTGAGGTAGAGAGAGTCTCTTCAAGAGTCAGTGATGAAGATGAAGATGGTCCTAATGCAAGAAAGAAGCTTAGGCTCACCAAGGAACAGTCTGCTCTTTTGGAAGAAAGCTTCAAGCAACATAGCACGCTCAACCCTGTAATCTCTCTCTCTCTCTCTCGCTCTCTCTAGATCTCTCTCTTCGGTGTTATTGTTTCGATCTGTTCTAAGTATTAGGGTTGATGTTTTGATCGAATTAACAGAAGCAAAAGCAAGCTTTAGCAAGGCAGTTAAATCTACGGCCTCGACAGGTTGAAGTTTGGTTCCAGAACAGGAGGGCCAGGTATGTATATCTATCATCCTTAACCCTTACAAAAAAGTAAAACTAAAGGTTCCATAACCCAGGAGAACTTCCAAAAGGGTCCCCATAAAAAACTGCCCATAAACTACAGTAACGGGCTCCAGTTTTTAGATAGGAGGGTTTCATTGTTCCAATACTTTTTTTTTTTTTAATTGTTTGGGGATTCATATTTTCCAAGTTCCGTGAGCAATAAATAAGTAATGTTATTTGTAGGACAAAGCTAAAGCAAACCGAGGTAGACTGTGAATTTCTGAAGAAGTGCTGCGAAACACTGACAGATGAAAACAGGAGGCTACAGAAAGAGCTACACGAGCTGAAGGCACTGAAACTAGCCCAACCCTTGTACATGCACATGCCGGCGGCCACCCTCACCATGTGCCCATCATGCGAAAGGATTGGATCAGGGGTCGTCGGCGAAAACGCTTCCAAGATCAGCACCTTTTCGATGGCTCCTAAGTCTCACTTCTACAATCCCTTCACCAATCCTTCTGCAGCTTGTTGATTAATTAATAGGGTGTTAGGATTAACTAGAAGAGAAAATATAGATCATATATATATATATATATATATCCTCTCATAACCCCTGTTTTTTTCTGGTCTCGAGGGAATTGCTTGTAGCAAAAAACTAGTGTAATTAAGTTGTAGAAATTAAATAGTCGTTACGTACTGATCATCATCAATTGCCTTTCTTTCTTTTTTCTTTCCTTTTTTTTTTTTTATATATATATATGTGTCTTGTAAAGTACTGTTAAACAATATTATATATATATATATCTACGAAGAGATATCAGTACTATATATATATTATTAATTTTTTTATTAATATTGATTTATTCGATCTTTTGTTTCAAGTTCAGACACCTCTTCACACTACAAGAAAATAGGTTTTTTCCAGTACCAAATTTCGTCGCAAATACCTTAAAAAATGGATATAATAGACAGTGAGCATGAGCTGCAACTTCTTGCAATAAATTAAACACGTACATATTATATATATATATATATATATAGATCCTTATATAATACATGATGATATTCTGGTTACAGGATATATTAAACCTAGCTACGAGAGATAAGGATGCATGATAACTTGTTTTGGCAATTAATTAAGGTATTTTGCACGTACGATTTCTCCCTTTTACAATAAATTATAAAAGAAGCTTATAATTAACCTTTTACATAAATTTCTAAAAACTTAATGTCTAATTTAAACTGTCATGTTATAATTAATGATAATATGATGACTAATTAGTCACGCCACGCCACGCCACATTCATGCATGTTTTTAGTGTCATATATATAAAAAAAGGAAGAAAGATCATGGGATACTCATAAATTATCAGTTGGATGTTATGATTAAGTAAAAAGCAGGGGATAGGTGTGGGGAGGAGGTTGGCTCACGTGTATCTCTCTCTAATTCAGTTGTTTTTGTGTATTAGAGAGAGAGAGAGATATCATATGGGTCTACTAAATGGGTGGTCAGAGGCGTGTAGAGAAAGTAAGGAATGGATGATTCATTTGAAGAAAGTATTCCAGATAGAGAGGATTATGGTCTCGTGAGATGCTCTCCCTTTCAGGGGACTGGTGGGGCGCACCCCACGTGATGTCCCAATGGGCCTCTCCAGTTCTTTTCTTTTTTTTTTTTCTTTTTTTTTTTTTTTAAATTAATTATAATTCACATTTTTCTTGAAAGTCAGACAAGACTAATTTTGTGGGCCCCGAACCCTTTGCCTTCTGATTATTCGTTTTGAACAGTGATATGAAATGAGATTAATTAAAAAATAAAAATTAAATAAAATAAAGTTAGAATATTATTTTTTAATATTATTATTATTTAAAAATTTAAAAATTTAAAAAATTAAATTATTTATTATATTTTATATAAAAATTAAAAAAATTATAATAATAAGATAAAATAAGATAAAATACAATGAGATAAAATGAATACTTAATAGTAAAAGTTTAAAATTAATCCAGTAAAAGAATTGTTATAAATATAAAGAGATTATATAAAATAAATTTATAAATTAATATAATTTTATAAAATTTATTAAATTTATTTTATAATAAAAATAATTTTATAATTTAATATATTACATTACATTCATGAGTTTCTTTCGCGTGGTTGACTTTCCATCACATAATAATGGTACTTGAGAAATAATGTTACTGCAATTTGCCGAAAACGAAGGGCGCAGATTAATGGGAGAAACAAGAAAGTGAGAGAGCGAGAGAGAGGTAGAATGTAAACGTTAGAGGCACGCCAACATGATTAGTGCCGACAGGCAATGCATGAATGATGACTACTGATGAGAGGGAACTTCCGTAGTAATATTAATAATAATAATATTATTATTAATTATTTTATTCACACATTCACTCATTATGGTGCGGACCAATAATTAATGAGAGGGACTTTCGTGGAAAAGAGGTACTTTCCCGGAAAACTCATCATTTTCATCATCATTTTTCTATCAACATCGTCATCATATCAATTATTTGTTTTTGAACCTTAGAAAGTACGTGCAAGCTTGCTTTACGCGCTCTCTATCTCTTACAATTTAAAAAATAAAAACAAAAAATCTTTCTTAGATATAGTTTAAATAGAATGATAAAGATTAGATAAAATAATTTTAGATGAGTTAAATAAATTATTATTAAAATATTATTATTATTTTAAGATTTTAAAAAATTAAATTATTTATTATATTTTATATAAAAATTTAAAAAAATTATAATATTAAGATGAGATGAGACTCGATGAGATAACTTCTGTACCAGAATGAGCCCTTAGCTTCCAATAAATACAAATATTTTATACAATCATATTTTAAAATAAGGGACAATTTTATAAGATTGTAAAAATACTTTATAAAAATAACATTACTTTACAAAAATACTTTCATTTTAAAATATGTATTATAAAATATATTGTATAGATATAATTATCCCCAATAAAATACCATGATGACAAGATGACCACTACCCTCTCTCCCCTTCTCCATTTCCTACTGAGAGTATTATATCCCTTTTTTTTTTTTTTTTTTAAGTTTAGCGACATGAAGTCTTATCTACAATAATATTTGAGATAACCTTAACTTGCATGCCCGTCACCATCAAAATTAATTAAGGTTATGTTTGACAAACATGTGAATTCTCAAAATTTATCATATAACTTCATTTTCAAACATCACTCAAGTACAAAATACTTTTCAATTTCAAAATTTCAATATTTTCATCTAATCATTAACTAATCATTACTTAAATACAAAAATCAATATAATTTTTACAAATTTTAAAACAAATATAATATTAAAAAATTACATTCAAATAATTTTTTAACTTTATATATATTCACTTTCACACACTCCATTACAATACTTATTTTAAACTATATTTTTATTCAATTTTTTCCTCTCATTTCTCAAAACTAAATAAAACATCCTTACTTAAATCATTTCACTATCATTCACAAAATTTCGAGATATTTTAA
This sequence comes from Juglans microcarpa x Juglans regia, assembly GCF_004785595.1. Lineage (NCBI taxonomy): Eukaryota > Viridiplantae > Streptophyta > Magnoliopsida > Fagales > Juglandaceae > Juglans > Juglans microcarpa x Juglans regia. The sequence continues at coordinate 23,477,001 of NC_054601.1, read as the reverse complement.
ACATGCAAACATGCCCTTAACATATTGATGTGTAAATACGTGTGTTTAAATATAAAGATAAAAATAACAAATCACATATTAGTGTATGGTGCAGGCTGAATGATAAGTAATATTTCTCAAGTTAACCATTGACCAAACTACTTTTAAGAAGTTCTTTTCTTGATACTTAATCAACCTTTTGTTTTTCTTGATACTCGATCAACCAAGAAATTCAAAAGGATTGGAGCATTCATTTGACTTTATTTTCTCCTTTTTTCTGTTTGTTTTAACAATTGTAGTTAAGTTTTAATATAGTATCCAATCCCGGCCTTTGTGACCATCAATAATGTGTAATCAATTATGAAGGGGAAAAACCCATAGAAAATGTGAAAGTTGTGATTCATGTCATTTTCTTTTCTACTTTTTTAGCTAATTCAAAAGAATTAATTGTCACTTGTCATGATGTGTGTCGACACATGATGAGGGCCAACTTGCATTGGAAAACGTGTGTAGAAGAGAAGCAAAGTTGCTTTAGACAAAAGATTTTGAACGTTCAAAATCTTCTTACGGGCCTGATGATTATTTATATATAGACTCGCTTTATGTAAGTGAGCGCACAAACGCAATTATTGAAAAAAAAAAGGAAAAAAGATCAACACGAAACACACATGTCTTATGTTGGCTACTTTGTCGGCCTGTCGAGTTTTCGGTTGAGTTCGATTGTACATATATTAATATATAGGATATATATGATTAATACACTAATTGATTGTGCATCGATCATTTGGTTTAGATTAATACAATAATGTTGTCTTTCATAGTAAGCGTTTGTCTTTCATGGTTTTGGAGGCCACATGATAGATACCAGGCATGAAGTTGATCATGATCATCAAGGGCTTCTTCTAATTTTCTTTGTTTCTTGGGAAATAGAGGTAGGAAAGGTTGGATTCATGATGAGGTTGACATATTCATCATGAGTAACGTAAAATGTGTGAAAGATCAGAGAATAGTAGATTATTATTTGCTTACTAATTTCCCAACTTAATACAGCTTATATCATGGGTATGTCTTAATTTAGTTATATACAAAAATGATCAGTTAAATAAAAGCAGGGTGATCCTGTTCTGCATAACATTTTTCTTCTTATCCTCATCAAATGTAGAATATAATGGTCATTTAAGACAAAATTAAAGATACACACTATAAGAAAAAGTAGTTTTCGCTGCTACTTTTCTTTCCGGCGACTAAACAGAAAGTTTGGAGAATGTTGCAGTGCTAAAGGAGACGCTGATCTTGTCTCAAGGAGATAGAAAAGTTCTTATTAAAGCAGTGGCTTTAGCTATTCCAACTAATGCAATGCGCTGTTTCAAGTTACCTATTAGCCTGTGTATTGAGTTGGAAAATATGATGGCTCACTTTTGGTGGGGTCAGAAAGCAATTGAGAGAAAAATTCACTAGATTAGTTGGGAGCACGTGTGTGAATCAAAGTTCAATGGTGGTTTGGGTTTCTGAGATTTGAGTACTTCTATCACTGCCCTTTTGGCAAAACAAGGCTAGAGAATTTCACAACAAGAAGATACTCTGCTGCATCAAATCTACAAAGCAAGGTACTTTTCAAATGTCAGTTTTCTTGAATCAAGAATAGGCACTAATCCATCATATGCATGGAGAAGAATTTGGGAAGCAAAGCATTTATTATTTCAAGACTATCAATGGCGAATTGGGAATGGATCCTCAGTAAAAATATGGGAAGATATGTGGATTCCTGGGCACCAAGCTCTATATAAAGAGATGAGAATGACTATGGAGAACAATAGTGAAGAAAGAATGGCATCCCTTGTTGATAGAAATTCGAGTTGGTGGAATGTAGAGAAAGTTAGAGCCAGCTCTATTCAATATAAGGGTGGCTCCTAATCATATTCTGAAAATAGTTATTTTTCTTGGAAAGCATGCAGATACATGGATATAGAAACATGAAAAGAATGAGACCTTTAGTGTTAAAAGTGCTTATAGATTCTTCATAATCTCCACACGAAATAAAGGTGAGAGCATAAATGCTCAAGATCATAATCAGCTATGGAAAGAGACTTGGAGGATGAAGATTCCTAACAAAATCAGAATATTTGCATGGAGAGCTTATAGGGAAGGGCTTCCAACAAAAGCAAATCTGAGGCAAAAGAGCGTCGAGGTTGAACCTACATGTGTGTTCAGCCAACATAGTTTAGAAGATCTAAAATATGTTTTAGTTTATTGTTCTGCTATTAGAGAAGTTTGGTATAACCATATTTCTACTATGAAGGATCTCGAAAATGATTATATGTCTATCAAGAATATTGCTATACTCTTATTGAATAAAGGAGATATAAATGATCTCATTACTTTCTTCCTAATAGCTTAGGCTTTATGATACAAGAGAAATAAGATGGTAGCTGAGCATCTATACTTGGAACCCACACAGGTTATTGACCATTGGGATTCGACATTATTCCCAACTTCAAAAGCAGAGAAAATATGTTGTTGGAGACCCCACTTGCTAGTTATTTAAACTCAATGTGGATGGTGCAATGTTTTTTTTTTTTTTTTTAATCTCCGTAAGGCTGGAGTGGGAGCTATTCGAAGAAATGAGAATGGTAAATTAGTGATGGTTGCTAGTAAAGTGGAGAATGAAGTGTTCAATCATGACACCATTGAGCTACTTGCAATGTTTAGAGGTTTACAACTTTATGCTCATTTGGAATTTTCTAAATTAATTCTTGAATGTGATAGCATATTTATGGTAAGGGCTCTACAAGAGGTGAGTGTTTCTTTTCCAAGTCTTGGAAATCTATTGACAGAAGTGAAGAATATGTTACATCTCTTTACTGAGTTTAAGGTTCAATATGTGCCAAGAATGGGAAACGAGGCTGCTTATCAACTTGCATGCTATGCTTGGAAGGTTGAAGATATTGAGATGTGGTGGGAAGATATTCCAATGTGTGTTGCACAAACTGTATGGCTTGACAAAACTTATATGTAATTTGTTATGATGTTAATGATTATTTCTGTTATTAAAAAAAAAAAACACTGTTTGGGTGGAAACCTTCCGTCGACGTAAAAAATTGTCGCAAAAAAAGACATTTTTCAATGATTTTTTTATTGCTGGAAATAAAATCGCTGCAAAAACAATCCATTTAGGACTGTTGGGTTGTAAAAATCTCAGCAACTAAAAATGTCATCGTGAGAAATATATTTTCAGCCACACAAATTGCCGGAAATGTTATCGCCGAAAATAAGTTGGATGCATACGAGTTATTGCAACTATTTATAGTATTTTTACGGTTACTATTGTTGCCGTAAAAAGTAACGATTTAAAACAAACAGACCTCTATTTTTTCTTCTCTCTCTCACACTTTGCACCTATTTCTCTCTCTGTTCCTCTTCCCAATTTCCACAAAGCCCAAGCCATAACCCGAATGCTTCTAACCCTCCGCCCATTTTTTTCTTCTCTCTTTGTTCCTCTTTCGCTCTCGTTATCTCCTCTTTGCCCTAACCTTCCTCATTTACAAAAAATCCAAGCCCTAACCTGATTGCATTAATCACTTAATAAGTTTTATTTTTTTTAGGGGTGTGAAAGGGGAAGCCTCCTTGTTTTTCTATATATTTTGTGATTTTGATCATATAAGTTTGTCTTATTTTTTATGTTGTGGTTGAATACAGGGTTCATCAGCTGTTGGGAAGATTAGGAGAAAATCTAGGGTTGCAAGCTCCGACAAACCTTGATCATCTACTACCGAATGAGGCTTTGAGAAGAAAATGGTATATCATTTATCTCGTATTACAGTTTATCTGTGTGAGAAAACATGAAATCCATTTGAATATTCAGATTCTATGTTTTTTTATTCATAAAAATGTTTCACTTTCCTAAGCTCTTGTTCTGGAATTATCCAGGTCATTTTCCTCTTCTATAAAGTGCTAATTGTATTGTTATTTAATGATAAAATTTTCTTCTTTTCTATGTGTACTTTTGAGTGGCTTACACTTTTGCTGTTTCTATTTCAGCTATATTACATGCTCGATACATAATCTATATACTGAACAAATATAATATACAATTGACAGTATTTTTACTCATATTTATGTGGGGGAGGTCTTTGATTCAAGGCCACTTATGAAGTGGTGATAGACAACCCATTTTCTTCTTTAATCTTGATTATTATTATTGTACTAATTAGCATTATTTTTTTTAAATAAAGACTTGGGAAGATCCTACTGCAGTGTTAGAAATATGTATGGTGGTTTGGGCTCTTTTACTTCTTTCACGTACTTTCTCATCGTGGTGGAGAAAATGTATTCTTCATTGTCCCTTAGCGATTAGAAATACGAGCAAATTGTTGTAAGATAGTTTTGTATTTCAAGTGGAGGTTGTTGGTCTATTGAGGGACTAGGGCCATAGTGCTGTAAAGTGTGAACATTTATAACGGGGGGATCGGAATCTTAAGATATGTTGCACCAAGTAAAATTCTTCTCCAGAGTATACGTACATTTTGGGATGATCCCAAATTGATTGCTAAACTGCTAATTCATTTCATAAGCTACCAATTGTTAACTTTTTATTTGAAAATCCATTTTCTGCAATTATTCACTTCACCAATGCTTGTTATAGAAATATTAACTTGAGTTTTCCTGAAACTATTCTTGGTTTTTGTAGGAAGTTGTACATATTTTTATTGTATGTAGGCTGTATTAATTTTAAAGCAGGGCAAATCTTCTCCCACTGCTCATGTTGCCTACTGATTGAAGAAAAAAATAAAATCTTGGTGGATCTCTTGGGTTTTCTCTAATTTTTTCTTGTATTTCTTTGCTTAATTGGTCAGTGTAGTTAGAAATAGTGAAAGATATTGATTTTCCTTGCCTTCTATATATAAATTGTATTCCTACTAACATTTTATTATTTTGCACGGTGAAGTTTTGGGTGGTTAAGTTTTTGGGTTTTTGGGTTTATGTTACAAGAAAATGATAGCTTGATTAGAGTTCAAATTTGATTAGAGGATAGCTTGTTACGAGAACTACACTAATTGACTTCTTTAATAACAATCGTACTGATGTTCAGCAGGTTAGTTCAATGCAAGGCTACAAGTTTTGTTTGAATACAATCTAATAACAAACATGTCTTTCGCTAGGATATTCACAAGAAATGGTAGTGGAGTTGGAAAGAATTGGTGGTGGTGGATAGACAAACCTAGAGGCTTGTTTCTTGACTATAGTTATTTTAAGTTGTTCCTTTGTGCTTTTGAAATCCATTTCTTATTGAGTGATTGTTGTCTTACGAATCAGATAATGACAAGAACTTGACTGACTCAAAGATTAAGGTTCGTTCCTTTCAATGATCATAAATCACACTAATGATTTATGTCTCTATTTCTCCAAGAAATGTATGCCTCTATTTCTATTTTCAGTCTTTCTCTCATAAGTCACTCTATTGGTACTTATATCTTGTTCATTTTCTATTTTTTTTTTCCTCAAATGTGAGAGAGTAGTGTTGGATTTGAAGATATATGATGCCTTAGAATCTATAACATTTGGTTGAGATGAAACTTCGAGCCCAACAAGTTGGTTGAGATGAGACTTCTAGCTCAACAAATGGATCTTCAAGTGCTCTTATTGAATTTTAGTTGTCTCTCAAATGGCATGGGCACTCGAATTTTACTTGACTTGTTGAGTTTCATGTTTTTATTCTCTAATATTGTTTATAGTTATAATGGAGTAGAAGTCAATAGCCTTTGGTAGAATATAAACTATTTAATTGAAAACAATGATTAGATTTTATGAATGTTATCATGGAAATATCCTAAGAAGTCATGTTTAGATTTGACTTTCTTTATTTTTATGAGTAGAAGATTTGACTTTATACATTAATATTAGGCATTAGACATGAAACTCTTTCCAACACTAATAGTTGGAAAGCAATAGGCAAGTGCAAGCATTGATAGTTTATTATTTCTTGCCCTTTTTTTGTATCATATTTATATGATATTATTGCATCTGTTTCTAAGTGAGGGTTTTATGCTATAGTTGTTTATAACTAATACTAATCTTTGAGATGGTGTAATGTCTCAACAGATCCCATACACATATTTTTTCTAAAATACTTGTAAGTGTTTATTGATTAATTGGAGAAAATTGATGTTTACAGTATTGGCTATGGTAATTGTGTTGATAAACCATCTAGTAAACATACATGTCACTTTTAATTTTTTGCAGTATGTTATTATTTTGCATCATTGGTATGCCTCATTACTTATAAAAAAAATTCTTATGAATATAATTTTTGATTACTTATAAAAAAAAAATTAAAGTGAAGGGTTTAACATTGTGCTTAATTCACCAAATTTAGTTTATGTAACAAGATGAGCTATATGTTTCATTTTTGGCATATTAGTGAATCCATTATAGTTTTATGTATCTTGTTTAGTGCATTTTATTTTATCTTGTCAGAGACCTTTTTCGGCGAGATGTTCTTGCTGAAAATAAGTTTTGTGCGATCGAGTATTTTCCCAGCGATCAACTTTCACCGCATATATGTATTTCCCACAGGTATAAATTGCATCAAATAGTTATTTCGACGACGATTAACCATGGTTAACATTATTTTGGATGAAATCTTGGAACTTTGTCTAGCGAAATAAATTGCCACAAAATTAGATTATTTAATTTGCAACTCTATTTTTTTTCTCACGGCAAATTATCAATTAAGATTGATCTTTCGTCGTGACTTGGGGGGAATGGAAAATCACGGCAAAAAGTTAATGGTGGCGAATTAGTGTCGTGGCAAAAATACCTTTTTTCTTGTAGTGAAATAAGGTATTGAAAAGAGAAAAAGAATATGAAAGGGAGAGAGAGGAATATACACAAAGTGAGCTTTTTAGCATTTGTTGATTCTCATTATATAAATATTTTGGACATTATTAAATGAGCAACAAATTCTATAAGACCCGTTTTATATTTTTATCTCTCTTTCACTTGAGATTCTCTAATCTAGACAAGAACTTAAGAGAACCTTAATCAATAAAAAATAAAGAGCAGATGAGCTATGTTGATATAATTTTTTGTTCGACAGTTACCTAAATATTTTATCCCAACAAAAAGCTAAAATATATATCTCTTATTTATCTAAACTAGGAGAAGTCGACAAAAAACTCGGTTGTTTAGAACCACGCAGAAATGAAAATTAAGAATAATATGAAAATCAATGATGATATATTGATTGGCTCTCCAATCTTTCTGAGGAGATCATAGATCGATGGTGAAAATTTTTAAGATGATTTTAGAAAAATTACCATTCAATATTGCTAATTGATACTTGAGAGTATACCATTCATTGTATCACCAATGCCGGTGATCTGCATTGGCGGTAAAACCTCATTTTCATTCGCTCACTTTTATCCCATTATATAAGATCATGAAGTTGTATTGCCTATAAACCTTTATTTATTTATTTATTTATTAAATAAAGGATGATCCAAAAATAGTAAAAGGGCTATATTTTATGTAGTGGTATGAAAATAAGATGCATGAAAGTGAAATGTGAGTGTAATTTATAATATTAATCTTATTATGGCATACAAGTACTAGCTAGGGTGGCATATATATATATATATATATATATATATACACCCTAGCAAGGATGTAGGATTAATGTGTAGCCTGATTATGTTGATTTGGATGAACTCTTGTATAAATACACATGTATAGTAGTTCATTTATAGGTTTAATAAATTTCTCCTTGGATTAAAGTCCGGCTTCATTAATTATGCATGAAAAACAACTAGGAATAGGCTATTACAGAAAGGGGAAGCCGTCCTAAGCGTTTAAGTTTTAAATAATTAAGCCTAATGTTTGGTTTAGTTTCACAAACATTTTGAAACAATTTCATCTTATTTCATCTTATCTCAACATTTAAACACCATTTAAACTTTTTTTAATTTTAAATTGTCAACTTTTTCATCTAATCATTATGATTTTTCCAAACTTCTAAACAAAATACAAAAAATAACTCAATTTTTTCAAATCTTAAAACAAAAAGTATATTCTAATCATCTTTTAACTTTATAATTCTTTTATTCAATTTTTTCTCTTTCATTTTTCAAAATCTCATAAAACATCTTAACTCAAACTATTTTATTACTATTCACAAATTATTTTACTATTATTTACAGATTTATCATCTCATCTGTGTAACCAAACAAGACCTAAAACAAACCAATAGAGCTCAGTTTCCATGCAATAAAAGTTATTTATTAAAAAAAAAATCCTAAATTTAGCTTAGATTCAGAAATGAGATGAAATAGATGGTTTTAGATAAAAGATGAAAGTTAAAAAAATTATTATTAGAATATTATTTTTTAACGTTATTATTGTTTTAAAATTTAAAAAAATTGAATTAAGATTTTAAAAAGTTGAAATTTTTATTATATTTTATATAAAAATTTAAAATAAATTATAATAATTAAATAAAATAATATGAAATACTTTCGAACTTTAAACGGACCTTAGTTAATTAGTCATACCTAACATAAATATAAACGTTTATCACATCAGTCATAAAAAATGAGTTAGGTTCAATGATTTTATATCACATCAATAATATCATTCTACGGATGACGTTGGCTGATATAATTTGTACAACCTTTCACAAAAAGTTAAATCATAAGGACTCCATTTTATTTTAAGAGTAATGTTATAGAGAAGTTATTATAGTAGTGTATACTTTATACTCACTACATGACTATTTTTAATTGACTATTTTCAATACTGAAAATATGTAGTCTAGATGATACCACATCATGCGTACAAAATGAATACTTTCAATAGTGATTTCTATCTATATTTATTCTTGTTTTAATTGATATTAATAGTTTGTAGCTTAGGGACTAGCTAGCCTTTTTATATAAAATTGAAAGAGAAGTATTATTTGTTATATAAGTTTTGTCGTTCTTCGTCATATTTGTTATATGATATTTTTTAAAAAAATAATTACTATTTAATGGTTGATCATATGTAAAATTATTTAAAATATATCACATCAATAAATATAATTAAATATCGTAACACTTAAAAGTAATCTTACTCTTTTTAAAATTTAATTAAGAAAAATTAAATTAAACAACTAACTCTTTCAGTAGTCATGAATAGTTTCTAATTTAGCTCTTACATTTTCTTTGGTTTTAGTTAACCCTACAGTTCTTAAAAATAAATATGAAAAACAAAAAAAGTAGCCAGCTAGCATACTAGTAATCCATAGGTTATATATAGACCATTATAGGAGGGGGCTATAGGCATGATCCTGTGCCATTCACATGGGATTGCAGGTGTACAAGAACCGATAGAACTGGCCAGAATCGGTAGAGAATCGATTTGTAGGCGGTGAGAATTTAATAAAATCGATGTCGGTCGATTCGATCCCAATTCAAGTTCAAACTGCTAAACCGATTTATATAATATATTAATTAAAATGACGATGTTTTAGTTAACATATACACATAATGTTTTAGAAAAAAAAAATTCAAATGAAACGACGCCATTTGATTTAATAAACTAAACAGCTTGTTCGGAATTAGAGTTTGAATACCCTTGCCACTCCCCTTCCCCTTCTTCTCCCGATCTCATTTCTCTCTCTCTCTCTCTCTCACACTCATTGCACCTCCCATATCTCTCTTTTCTCTCATCGCACAATTTTCGTTCTCACTTCTCACTTTTTCAGTATGTTCTCTGATTTTCTCCATTCTCTCTCTCACTGCGCCACTGAGGGGACACTGGCTAACCGACCAAGTTTACGCTAAGACTGACGTCATCTGTTGTCTCCCCCTTAACAGTCTGGTTTCGGCCAATTTTAGACATGTTTACACGTTATCGATTTGGTTCGATTTTGGATCGAAACCGAACATAGCTATTGGTTTTCATCCCTACTTGGGATGTTAGTGGATGTGGACCTGTTTTATGAATTTCTAGTGGATCATAATTTTTTTTTTGGAAAATATTCTTGCCACAAAAGAATTACAAAAAAATAAATTTATGAACTGATGCAATTTGATATGATACGTTAAATTAGAAAATTATTTTATGTAATCTATTTATATTTGTAGCTGATCTCTTTTTTTTTTTAATTTATTTATCGTAGTGTCATCGTAGCAACATCTTATCAGTTAGAAACCGGATAAGAAAGACCTAGACAGAATAAACCCACAATATTACACCGCAATTATACTATACTATTCAAGTCATGCTACACATTCTTTACATTATCAATTCATTTGAATTGATATCCCCTCTATTTCTTTTTATTCAAATTACATGATCTAATTTATAGAGGAAATAAATGCATCCTTAAATAATTAATTCAAATTCAAATTTTCTGAAAATTTCATTTGAGCAATATTAAATATTATATGGCTCGTGATATAATTAATATGTTTATCATTTTTTTGAATTAGATCATCTAATTCAGAAAGAAAAATTGATATCCAACTAAACCTTTAGTAATGGAAACTTGAAATCGTTTACATCATGTTATCTGAACAACTCATAAGCTCGTGAACACCAAAATCAACAAAGAAAGAAAGGAAAGAAAAACAGGATGATCTATAAAAATAGAATTACACGTCAGTATTTGTTTTTTTTTTTTTTTTTTTTTTTCTCGTGAGCAGTCTTTGTCGGTCATCAATACGAGAGGGGCCCGAGGAAAACCAGAGGATGGAGCCCAAGCCCGTGACAATATATAATTTTGTAATATAATGTACTGTAGCGGAGGTGCACAACTGGGCCCTACCACTTTTACACAAAAAACTACATGGGCCCTGGAAAGGAAAGATGCAGAACAATTATGGAGTTTGGATTTTGTCAACCTTTTAGATGGAGACTTCTTGTTTTAAAGATGCATTGCAGGGCCCACATAGCTGGATCAATTCACAAAATCACAACTGGGCCCACTTCTATTCTATTTATAAGCGGTTGTGGATAGTATATCTAGTAAAATGCTTATACAACGTAATTTAGTTTAAAAAAAAAATTAAATCTTTACATTTAAGTTTAGGTGACGTGATTGTATGCATGAAATTACACGTCACTCTTAACCAACTTGGGTGGATATGATGATAATGAAGAAGAAAGTCAAAAGATGAGGCCCAATGGATGTAAAATGATTAGGAGTTTCGACCTGGGTTTAAAAGCCCATATGACAGAAACAAGGGAGCCCAAATGTCCATCATGATCACCATCTTGAACTAAATTTTACCCAGAGTTAGATTATTGCACAATTGAGATTTAATTTTCTGTCTCATATACATTTTTGGTTACTAATTAAAATATTAATTCTCATCCCAAATAAACAAATATAGTTACATTTATACCCTAATTTACTTTATTATTATAGTATAGTACTTTTATAAGATTAATACATGATATATAATAATGTGAAAAATGCTATTCGCAACTGCCCTGGGAACCGACGTGGCATCGTGTCAACGTGGCAAATGCAACGACGTCGTTTGCATTTTCCTCGAAGACTGAAGAAGTCTCTGGTCGCCTCCTTTCCCATTTCGCCCCTATCCCCACAAAAACTTAACTTTTCACTCTTTCTTCGTCTCTGTCTTTTACATCCACACAAGTCACTGTCTTCGTCTTCGTCTTCTAGGGTTAGGGGAAGCCCCATCGTCCTCCACGAAGTCACCGCCCCACGAAGCCGAAGCCTGCTGCAGCCCAGTCTTCGTCTTCTCCATAGTCAGTCGTCGTGGTCTTCACAAACCCACGGACCCACAAGCACCCACAATCACTGTCTTCGTCTTCTCCACGAAGCCACAGATCTTCGGAACCTCTGTAGATAGGTACCTTGCCGACCTTGCATGGAACATTCTCATGCAAAGGTAAATCTGGTATTTTCTAGGACCCATCTTTCTCTCAAGCACTAGTTTTTATTTTTATTTTTTATTTTTTATTTTTGGGTTCTACTTAATATAATGCTTCTTATCGATCTTTAAAGATGTCCTCGAATTTGTTTATTAGCAACCTTCCCGTAGTTTTTGAACTCCCTCAAGATAATTTTTGGTCGTCTTCTACGCCTTTTTGGCGACACCAGATGTATCCCCAAAGGCAGATGAGCAGTCCATGGAAAGATTATCACATCTGGGTTCCGCCCGGATGTCTATGCAAACAACCATCTGATCTCATTGTACGCAAAATCCAATCGTATGGATGATGCTTGCAAAGTGTTTGATGCAATGCCTGAAAGGAACCTTATTCTGTGGACTGCTTTCATAGATGGGTATTCCTAAACTGGTTTCAAAGAAGAAGCTTTAAATTGTTTAAGATTAATGATTATTGATGGTTTCAATCCAAATCCTTGTACATATATTGGAGCCATATCTGCTTGTAGTATAGGAGACGCAAGAGCTGGTAAGGAGATTCATGGAAATATTTATAGACGCCTGAGCAAGAGTTGAATGGCCGAGTCAGAAATTGCTTGATCAATATGTATGGGAAATGTGGTTTGTTGAACTCTGAAAAGAAAGAGACGCCATTGATCTTTTCCACAAGTTCCAGAAATTGTATTGGAGTTTTGGTTTATATTGGACTATGTAGTTGATGTAGAAATTGTAAAACAATGATGATTGAGCAGTTTATTGTTTCACTATATAGTTAATGTAGTTGATGTATTGAGCAGTTTATTGTTTCACTTTGGCCATTGAGCATTTTTGTAAAACAATGATGATTGGATATTGGTTGTTGAGAAGCAGGTTATTTTGTTGAGTAGTTTATTGTTGATGTAAAAACCCAGGTGCAGGTTAATGTATGGACCAAATAGTAATGTATTGAGCAGGTTAATGTATCTTGTTTTCTGATTTATATAGATGGTAAAACCCAGATTTGGTTTAGATCTTTCTTGTTGATGGGTTTTAGAATCTCTAGTTTGCAGCATGCATGCTATCGAACCTGGATGCATTCATGTTTTAATCTCTCTTGTTGATGCGTTTTAAACTAAGCTTAGCATGTTTTAATTAAACGGATGCTATCAGTTTTAAGTAAAATTAAGATATTTGTGCATGAA